>NC_142593.1:33563180-33899180 GCF_965207765.1 Zootoca vivipara
CCTTAAACCCCAAATAGTGAAGTGTGCATGCACATGAAAGCTCATACCAAAATAAAAACTTAGTTGGTCTTTAAGGTGCTACTGAAGGAATTTTTTTATTTTCCCAAATAGTTTGTAAAAGGAGGTATCTCAAGTAAAGAATCAGACTCAGCAACTTCCCCACAGCAAGATGTATCCTATCCATCGTGCAGGGAAGAGATAAAGTACCATGTGTCAGATGCTGGCCAGTGTCCAGTGCCAATATTATAATGCTGGAGAGAAAAATCTACTATATGATTGCTTTAGCATGGGATACCTCTATGGCCATGTTAGGCCAGCATGAGATACAGACCATATGTGGCCTGTTGAGGGACCATGCATGATGCAACCATGAGTTAGCACCAAAACATCAGGGGGCTTGGCTTCTTACAGACTATGAAATTGGGGCAGGTAAGTCATGCCTATGTGGCTATAAGTTCAAAAACAGAATGCAAACATTTTGCTTACTAACAGAAAAAAGGGTGGACAATAAGACCAGTGGAGTCACAGAGCAGAAGTCACAGTAGCTGCATCCTTTTTCACTGTCTGGCAAGCTCTGTGATTATCAGATTTCCTGCTGTTTGGAAATTCAGCAGAGAGGGTGGATTACATATCAGATAGCTAAGTGGGTGGCATGTTCCTCTGTTTCCATGCATTCACTACGGTAGTACGGTGATCTATCAGTTAGAAGCCCACTAAGCCATGCATTTCCACCCTTGAAAAGTGTGCTGAAGACTCTCAGGCTCTTAATGTTGACAATCTGTTGACTATGCCACTTCCTGCTGGGGATTGGTTGAATATCATCTGAGAACTTGGCTGATTTTGTGCGGATTTGGGGAAGCACCCCAAAGGACATCTCTCAGGAAATGTTTAGATTATATTCCCTCCACCCGAGACACTCTCCATAATTGATTTTGTGCAGCAATGCAAAAGTGCCTTCTGCCTAGGAAAAAAACCAGATACAAATAATTTATAGCACAGCTTAGTGGGTAGGAGATTTTATATATATATATATATAAATAATTTGGAACAGAGTTTACATACAGCATTTACAACAGTGGTGCATCTCAGGGCTAACCTTTAACTTTGGAGAGGTTATTTTACGTTCTCGCAGTAATGATTGGAAATCAGCTTCTCTCCTCTTGGCAGTTTTAGTACAGTGATATGTTTGCATGTTTGTGAATTGTTGCTGCTGTGGCACTTATGTGATGCCATATGTATAATGGTATCACCATATTTACCATATATCATTTTGGTTCCCAGAATGAACCAAATACAGCTGCCTTTGAAATCCATGCCTCTTTGAATTCTGAGATAATGTTCTCCTACCAAATAAACACATACACAACTGTCAGTATCAGGGGAAAGTGTGCAAGGAATGCATATATTGGTAAAAAGAGAACATACATAATTGCATTATATTGTATAGCATGGCTTGAAAATTTGTGTATATTAGGCAAGATTGATTAAATATGTGTATTTTATGAGGGAATTATATCAAAATGCTTACAAAGTTGCATGCATTTTATAAACTGCTACGAACATGAGTTTGACCAAACTGCGGGAGGCAGTGGAAGACAGGAGTGCCTGGCGTGCTATGGTCCATGGGGTCACGAAGAGTCGGACACGACTAAACGACTAAACAACAACATAAGATTTTTTTATATACATGGTTAGTGATCTATTGGGATGCAAGTGGCATTGTGGTCTAAACCACAGAGCCTAGGGCTTGCCGATCAGAAGGTTGGCAGTTCAAATCCCTGCGACGGGGTGAGCTCCCATTGCTCAGTCCCAGCTCCTGCAAACCTAGCAGTTCAAAAGCACGTCAAAGTGCAAGTAGATAAATAGCAAGAAGGTAAACGGTGTTTCCGTGCGCTGCTTTGGTTTCACCAGAAGCGGCTTAGTCATGCTGGCCATATGACCCGGAAAAAGCAATATGAGCGCCTCAACCCGAGTCGTTCGCGACTGGACTTAACTGTCAGGGGTCCTTTACCCTTTAAGTGATCTAAAATGTAAAGGTAAAGGGACCCCTGACCATTAGGTCCAGTTGTGACCGACTCTGGGGTTGCGCGCTCATCTCGCATTATTGGCCGAGGGAGCCGGCGTATAGCTTCCAAGTCATGTGGCCAGCATGACAAAGCCGCTTCTGGCAAACCAGAGCAGCACATGGAAACGTCGTTTACCTTCCCGCTGCAGCGGTTCCTATTTATCTACTTGCATTTTGATGTGCTTTTGAACTGCTAGGTTAGCAGGAGCTGGGACCAAGCAACGGGAGCTCACCCCGTCACAGGGATTCGAACCGCTGACCTTCTGATCGGCAAGCCCTAGGCTCAGTGGTTTAACCACAGCGCCACCTGGGTCCCAGCGTCAGTGATCTATAAGTTGTCTAAATGAATAAATTAAATTGAAAAATGAGGACTTTGTTAAAAAGCAAACTGATGTGGAACTTACAATTGGGGGGGGGGGTTAGAAACTGAGAGAAATAAAAAATCACTGGCAGATTCTTCCACCCTTATATAGTATCATATGGTTTTTATATTAGAAGACCTTTAATGAAAGACAAAGAACTACATTTTTTTTAAAAAAAACTATTTAACATTTTTAAAAAGAGAATAATTTCTTATTTCTGAAACACACACATGTTTCTAAGGAGCTGTCAGCAGAATGTGACATAATCAGACAAATCTCCAGGGAAATTCCACAACAAGGAGAGTCACAGACAGATGATTCTGCCAACGCCATTTTTTGACATGTCAAAGATATTTTGTGAGACCGCAAACCAGACATCCATTTTAATGTCCCGAGCAACAAGAATTAATAATATAAAAAAACATTTTAATGTTTTTACTGATGAAATACTGTATGAGAGCCAGAGGACTGTACAGCTTAATCATTAATTTTACTTCAAATGTTCCTTTGGAAGGCTATTGCTTATGGTTTTGCTGTTGAGACTGGGAGGAGTCCCTCAGCCACCCTTATCAGACTGCCAGCAAACCTGCCAAGTTTCGGTCAGTGAAAGGACTTGTGAGGGGTGGGGGAGAGGAATCCCGGCCCTTTGAGTGATGGCTTAAATATTCCATTTAAATGTATTGCAAATATTCAGGGCTTCATACATGTCAGCTTCATACCATAGGAAACTCAAGCCCCCAAAATGATAATGCTCGAGAGGCACTGAAACATGGTGAGACTTGGCAGCAGTGTGTCTGGTGAGGAAACAAAGGTTCTCCTGACAGCATATGCTATCCATTAAACTTTGCTCTTTGTGAGAACAGACAGGGAGGAAGAATGACAAGAGATAAAATTTGCAGCTCCCATCTCAGATGCATTCAAAACTCTGGGGTGTATACCGTAATAGCTGAAGAGGATGATGATAGTTAAAACATTCTGGAGAGCTTTTTCAGAGGATGACATGTGAAGTAGCTGGGATTTTATAACTCCTGGTAAATGTATTCATTGTCCACAATCAAAACAATTTCATGTAAGTAGAGACAGAGCAGTCTTCTCATTTGTTAGCCCTAATATAATACAAGAGGAAGCAGGAAGATGTCGTGAAACCAGGATGCCAATAATACGGAAATTTGAAAGCATCTTTTAAAGCAATTAGCAGAATTCAGTTGAAAACGAGAATGAAGCCCTAGATCAAATGGTAATGGGCCTAAGATGTCAACCCAATCACTTGATGAAATTTTAATGTGATACAAGACCATTTGACTCAGAACTGTATGTATTTCCCCATTAGCTCCTGCTCTATTTTTATTGTCTTGAAGATGGGAAAAGATGCACTTTTTAAAAATATAAAATGGGAATTGAATTGGAGCTGAATGGCATAGAGAGAAACACACTGCTCCAAACTTTATGCTAGTAGGATACTTCTAGATGACAGCTGCCCAGCAACAAGAGCAATGGACACAAGGGCAAAGCCTAAATGGCAGAGAGTAGACTTTAGGAAGAGGGATCCACCAACCTCAAGTTTTGCCACTATAAATAATAGCCTGCACTGGTCCTGGCTACTAGAAACCACCACAATTACAACTGTCATTACAGCTCTACCTCTCTTTGTCATCTGAGTAAGGTGAGACTATGAAGATGCTGAATTGGTGCTTTGACTTGGTAATGGGCTGGATGAGGGCCAATAAACAAGCTGAATCTGTTTAAGCAGTATTTCTCTGATATGTAGCCCAGTATTGTTTATTGGGTTTGGGGGGTTTTCTGCTCTGTGAAATATATTTCTGATATTTATTTTATGTATCTGTATTTCTTGATTGTTACTTTTGATTATTTTAATAATTTTGTTGTTGTTTAGTCGTGTCTGACTCTTCGTGACCCCATGGACCATAGCAGGCCAGGCACTCCTGTCTTGCACTGCCTCCCGCCATTTGGTCAAACTCAGGTTCGTAGCTTCGAGAACAATGTCCAACCATCTCGTCCTCTGTCGCCCCCTTCTCTAAGTGCCCTCCATCTTTCCCAACATCAGGGTCTTTTCCAGGGAGGCTTCTCTTCTCATGAGGTGGCCAAAGTATTGGAGCCTCAGCTTCAGGATCTGTCCTTCCAGTGAGCACTCAAGGCTGACCATAATAAAAGTGGTAAGGACCTAACAGAAGCAGAAGACATCAAGAAGAGGTGGCAAGAATACACAGAGGAATTATACCAGAAAGATATGGAGGTCTTGTACACCCCAGGTAGTGTGGTTGCTGACCTTGAGCCAGACATCTTGGAGAGTGAAGTCAAATGGGCCTTAGAAAGCACTGCTAATAACAAGGCCAGTGGAAGTGATGATATTCCAGCTGAACTATTTAAAATTTTAAAAGATGATGCTGTTAAGGTGCTACACTCAATATGCCAGCAAGTTTGGAAAACTCACCAATGGCTAGAGGATTGGAGAAGATCAGTCTACATCAATCCCAAAGAAGGGCAGTGCCAAAGAATGCTCCAACTACCGCACATTTGCGCTCATTTCACACGCTAGCAAGGTTATGCTTAAAATTCTACAAGGCAGGCTTAGGCAGTATGTGGACCGAGAACTCCCAGAAGTGCAAGCTGGATTTCGAAGGGGCAGAGGAACCAGAGACCAAATAGCAAACATGCGCTGGATTATGGAGAAAGCTAGAGAGTTCCAGAAAAACGTCCACTTCTGCTTCATTGACTATGCAAAAGCCTTTGACTATGTCGACCACAGCAAACTATGGCAAGTTCTTAAATAAATGGGAGTGCCATTTAAGCTACAGTTAGAACTGGATATGGAACAACTGATTGGTTCAAAATTGGGAAAGGAGTACGACAAGGTTGATCATGGCCACTGGTCCCATCACCCCCTGGCAAATAGAAGGGGAAGAAATGGAGGCAGTGAGAGATTTTACTTTCTTGGGCTCCAGTGGTATATAAATATGTAATATGTTCAAATCATTAAACAGAACTCCTTCAATCACTTCTAGACCAGCAATGAAATTCTCTCTTTTTAAAAAAATATATTTTTATTGGTTTTATAACAAATACAAAAATATAGAAAAATATAGATAAAAGCAAAAGCAAAAGCAAAAAAGAAAACATAGAAAAACAAATACTTATTCACATTTGAGCAAACATATAATCAAACTTTAGTTTCCTTAACAATATAATGCTCCAATATACTTTCTTACTCTATCGGCTTCCTCCTCCCCCCCCCTTCCACGTTTCTATTTATAACTAATATAGCACTCTCTACTTCTTAAATCCTTTCTTCTTCTAAGATACTTGTTATAAATATTATTCTTGATCCATTTTAACCCCAAATTTCCAATATTTCAAAATATCATTTGTATCTAGAAATCATGGTGATTATTTTACATTTAATCTTATTTCCTCCTTACTATATCTAATTGCTTCTTCAGCCTCTTTGTACTTCCACTTCCCTTATTGTGCATTTTTAATCTTGTATTTCTTCTCCAAATAAATCTTGAATTTCTTCCAATCCCAGCAATGAAATTCTCATGTGGCCAAGGCCACCATAATTTGGGATGGAGTTAGGAACTATTTTTTCTTATTCTTGCTGTTCTTTTCCCTCCCTCTTTTTGTGTGTGCTTTTGTAGTCAGTCATGCCCCCAGGTAATACTTTTTCCCAATCTATTGCTCAGGATGTAGGCCTGCAAGTTCCTAATGGGGTTTGGCTCACCCCGAAGTAACCCTATAGATGACAAGTAAACCAGCCTTTCTCAGGCAAAGTTTGACTCACGATTCTTGACTCATAAGGACAAAAAGTCCCTATGAAGTTCATGGCGCAGATACTAAAAAAGCTAGACATGAAGGCGAGCTCTGCCCTTTTGATATCGTTTCACAACTGGAAAACATCACACAGCTGTTTTACGGCAGATTCCCAGCCGAGTTAAAAAGGTCACAGACCCACTCATGGTGCAACTGAATATATATATATATATATATATATATATATATATATATATATATATATATATAATATCTTCTAGCTTTCTGAAAAGTACATCATGTTTTTTTAAATGACAATTCCAAAAGAAAAATAGGGAAGAATGATACAGTAAACTTATTGAAACAACCAACCAACCAACCAACCAGGGAGATGGAAACCGATCACTGCAGCAGAAGCACCATCCTTTTACTCAACCAGTGGGTCAACTTGGTCTGCATTGCCAGATTATCAGTTCAGACTCCTGCCAGGGCACTTCCAGACAACCTACATATCGAACATTCATTCCGATTTGTGTGAATGGAGGTAAGACCACAGTGGCTATTTCCTGAGCATTTCTTCTGGTCCCCCCCCCACCCTGAGGAGAGATTAGATGATGTTGTGTCAAAGCACTGCTTTGCCAGTGCATTTCCTCATCCCTTTCCATATTGCACAAGCTCAAAGCTTTTGGGGAGGGGGAGACCCCAATTCCTCCCCACAGAGCTACAATTCTCCAGAATGGTTTAACAGTCAATCTCTCTTCCCAGGGAAGTCTGGGAAGCCTGTTCAGCTTCTTGGGTGGGCGGTGTTGCGGCCAGGCAATGATCTGGCGAGGGGGCGGAGATTGACTTCCCCTTCATCACCGTCCAGGCTGCATCACCGGCACTGGGGAAGCCCCACTTTCCAATCAATGCTGGCGGGAGGCGTGGCCACAGGAAACTTAAACCATTGTGTGGCCAGGGAGCCCTCCTCTCTTGCCCTTCACTGGATCCTCCAACCTACCCGCCCTCTTCTTATGCTTTGCTATGACACGACCTTGCTATGGACAAATGTTGGCCGCCATATGGTTGGGGCCAGGTAGGATTTTTTTCCCCAGTTGGCAAATTGGCACCAGCCATTTGGTTTCTGACTACCTTGTAGTAATCACCACAACTTTGTGAGGTTAGGCATTGGGTAAGCCTTTGTTTGGATGGAGGGGAGGTTGTAGCCTCCGCCTGCCCCTCCTCATTAAGGGTATCCTGTTAAAGGGATCCAGGGGTGTGGATTCTGTCTGATGTCTGGATGTGGGCTAGGGCCATGCCACGACCCCAACAGGGACCCCTCTGGGTGCCCCTATTTGATGTAAGTCATAGGGCTCCCCCTATCAGTGGTTTGCCCTTGGATCATGGACTGGACTCCCTGCAGAGGGGCAGGAGTCAATATATAGTCTGGCTTCACCCAGTGCCTAAGCCAAACCGCTCACATCTGTTGACCAATAAAGTTGTGGCCTAGTTGAACCCATAAACTTAAATACTAGTGTCCATGTGTGTATTATCTACTAGGGAACTGCAGCTCACAGGGCCTTGGCAAGCAATTGTAGCTCTGTGAGAGGCTATGGGGGTCTCTAACAACTCTCAGCACCATTAACAAACTTCAGCTTCTATAATTCTTTGGGGGGAGCCATGACTATTTAAAGTGCTATCATAGTGGAATTTATTATTTATTGTTATACTATCTGTACCCCACTCATCTGTGTGGGTTGCCCCAGCCACACTGAGTAGCTTCCAACAGATATAAAAACATAATAAAACATTGAACATTAACAAATTCCCTATACAGGGCTGTCTTCAGATGTCTTCTCAAAGTTGAATAGTTACTTATCTCCTTGACATCTGATGGGAGGGCGTTCCACAGGGTGGGCACCACTATCGAGAAGGTCTTCTGCCTGGTTCCCTGTAACCTCACTTCTCCCGGTGAGGGAAGTGTCAGAAGGCCCTCAGAGCTGGAGCTCAGTGCCAGGCTGAACAATGGCAATGGAGGCACTCTTTCAGGTATACAGTACAGGGCTGAGGCCACTTAGGGCTTTAAAGGTCAGCATGCATGCTGTAAATGTGGGTGGCTGAGGGCAGACTAAGCCTGGAGGGTCACCCTCCCCCCTTATCCTAATGGGCCAGCTCCCATTGCTTCTCATGCATACTGAACAAGCAGAGAGATTGGCAGTGTGGCTGCCTGTGCATTAGCCATGGGGGAGCAGCTAGCCCATGCAAACCTCTTACACATTTTTGAATGGGTGGTTGGTGGTGGTATCTGAATCCCCATCCACTCCAGAACTTTTGTGTGTCGATGCCTACCAGAAATTACCTTAAATAACTCACAACTGACACAAGAATTATGGTTTGGTTTTTGGCATTTAATTTAGGCCACAACTTTATTTAATTACACCAATTTAATCCGAGTGTTGGCTTAGGCTTTTGGTTATCCACTCGTCCTTCCTTAAGAAGGACTATCACCATCTGTCCACTGAGGACAGGACTCAACTCATCTGTCCACTTGGGGCAGGACACAATCATCTGTCCCCATGGGACAGGACTCACCACTGTCTGCTTGGACAGTACCCGCTCCGACTTCCTGAAGGGAAGTCAAGTGAACATACCTGGGAGAGGAGGTGGCTGAGCCCAGACATTCCCTCCTCTCTTTTCCCAAGAATGTTCCCCAAGGCTCTTACTCTCATAATTGGGCCCACCATCCCCGCCAATGGCGGGATGGTAAGGACAAGAGCGTAAGCCCAGAGATTCCTTTAACGGAATACTTCTATATGGAGCAAAAGGTGGGGGGGTAGGCATCTGGATGCCACACCCCTCTACCAACCGATTAACCAACCAAAAGCCTAACCGCCAACCTAACAAGTTGTGACAATTTGCTAACGCAGTAGGCGAAAACCAAGAGGCAAAGCCAATCAGCCAATTGGAAAAATTCCTACTGGCCCCTGAATACAGGCGGCCCCGAAGGCAATAGCAATGTCGTGCTAACCTGCAAAGAAAAAAGGGTGGGAGGGAGGGGATTCAAACGCCAAGGCAAAAGTAATTCCAAAATGGAGGGCAAAAGCTTAAAAGGGGGACCCCTCAACCAATTAACACTCCCAGATTTGCATACGCACGCCCCCATTACTCAGCATGACCTGTGGCCTATGCTAGAACCCAAACCCTATATTAAATTTCCTAGCAGCCCTACCACAATCCGCTTTATATTGGATGATATAAAGCGCTTTATGCAGACCTTGAAACAAATCCCTGTCAGCCATCTCCAAGGTCCCAGATTCAGAATTTACCAAGGGCAACAGTCCTGCACCAAATGCTGCAGGTCGCCACCTCAAAGGCAGCAGCAGAAGATTCTGCCCCGTTGCTGCCTTCTTATCATCAAACCAGCAGTATCTGCAGCATGATCTCACAGCCAGATATGAGGCATGTGCCTTTCAAGCAATTTCCCTTTCAGTACTGAGTAAACCAGAGTGCACACAATAAAAGAGCTCAATTGTTTCAATAGTCTCATGGTGATAATCTGTGGTATGTTTAGTTATTAATGGAGAGCCACAGGATGATAAGGACATTCATGGCTTGGATTTCTAAGCAACCTAGACAGAATGAATAGGAAAGACACAAGATGTCAGACGCCCTCAGATGAGTCATAGGCTGGGAAGTCAGCAGAGGCCGTGCAGATGAACAGATCATCTGTGCGCAGTTCTCAAGTGCACCAGGGATTGTCTCCAGAAAATGTCTCCAGACAGAAATTTCCTGTCACAAAGGGAGCTTTGCAGATCTAAGGGACAGACTAGCAAGAAGGAGAGCCAAGATCAGTGGCCAGCAATAGCAGTTCTCTTGCAATGTCATGTCAAAGTTGATTTGTAAGCTTTTTGCTAAATCCAAATAAAACTCCAAAAGCATTATATTAGGGGAAATTGCTTGCACAAATGTGTATATTAGGAGACACAGGCGCTGAAATCCTGTGGAGTATTCACGAGGAGTTAAGGAAACGAAAGCCATCTGATGCAGCACAGGCTCAAATAGGAAGAATGGAATCAAAAATTTGCAGATCTCTCCATCCTAAGTTGTGTGACCAGCCGTAGCACGAAGCTAGACATTATGGTAACTCAACCTGTATATTAAGATGGGGTCATGTCAATCTCCCATAAAGCAGAGCGGTGGCCATAGATGGTTTAAAGCACATCATAAAGGGGTAGGAGAAAAGTGGTGTACCTTTCTCCTGCCTGCACTTTCCACGTCATTAGTGCTTATCCTCAGCCAATTTTCTCTTGAAAGACCACTGAGATTTCTGATGGCCCCAGCATGGGAGGATGCCATTTGATGCTCTGCTTTAGCCTAGGCAGCAAAGTGTTGTGGACCAGAACTGATAACTTCAAATGAAAAGAGAAAGAAATGACTAGGGAGAAGATGATAGGTGGGAGGGGAGTGTACATGTCCAGCATCACCCATGCTGCAGGTGTCCCCCCCTCCCTTGTTTTATGGGGAATTTACATGACTTAATAGACGATATCATGTAAGTGCCACCATAGATTGTTAGAGTAACATCTTAAGTGAACATTCCTAGGGCTCGGTGCTGTAAAGTATATATGTGGGATGTAATCCGCTGGAAGCAATCAAATAAAACATTCCTTGTTTTGCTAGAGTGGACATGCAAGGGAACGTTTGGTCCAGCCAGTTGAAACGTCCTCTTCCTCCTGGCCTGGAGCATCCTTCCTTGCATGTGACTAGTGGGTGGATGCGACCTTTCCAGACCTGGTAAAAGGCCAAGGTATTCTGCCACTCTCTCTCTCTCTTTTCCATCTTCCTTTCGTCCTGTGAATGGCTGGGCTGCTAGCCTGCAGTCACTAGGTAAATCTCCCTTATGGGGTAAACCTGTTTGTATATGTTTGAAACTTTAAGCCTAAAGCCTGCCTTCAGGGATCACACTGTGCTCTGCCTGATCATGAGTAAACTTTATTCTTTTAGGAGGGGTTCAAGGGGTCTTACCAGGAAAATATTAGAACATATTTCAATCTGGACAAGCCAGATTGAATTGTGTATTGTCTTAAGAAACTCACACGAGTTTGCAACCAGTTTTCTGCTGTGTAAAGGGGAATGTACTCTGCTAAGTAAAGGAACTTGCTAGCACAAGTTAGGAAGGATATTAATAAACAATATATCCTCTTCTGCCACCCTGAACATTACCACAATATAGACATCATGATTTCAAAGAAATGCAAAGGGAAGAATCACACACTACCTTTCTAGAGGTAAGCAGCAGTAGAAGTCTCACTAGGCAGCCAGTGTGGTATACTGGTTGAAGTTTTAAACTCAGAATGGAATGTTAGAGGCAGAATATGAATCAATAAGCTCTCCACCACAAGAAAAGGTTTCAAAGTTTTATCGCAAACTTGTTGCAAAAACGATGCAAATACAAATCAACACGTTGCTCTTAAAGAATGAGAAAGGCAGTTCAGATTTCTTTAAGCTCTTACATGTTAGTATAATCGAAGGACTATCCTCTCTCTGGTCCCAGAAAGAGATTCATATAAGCAAGTTGTTTGTTCAGTATTGTAAGAGGAAAGGAGTACAGGGAGCCCCCCCTCTATTCAGGAGCAGCTCATCGAATAGTAGTCATGAGAGCGCAGACTCGGCAGAGGCAAGGCAGGAAAGAGGAAGAGGGGACCGGGGCTCTGACAGCCTGGGAGAGCCTGAGCACCACAGCCAGGAACAAAGGGAGAAGAGCAGGGGGGGAGGGAAAACATGGAGCGCAGACCTTTACCCCCCGGTTCCGGAATTAAGGAAAAGACGGAAAGGGAGGAGACTGTCCGTTCCGCGCCTTTTATGTTGGAAAAGGGGGCGTAGAGGGGCAGTCCCGGATTCTGGATCAGACTGAGAAGACATGTTTCCTGACATCACGTTACACTGTACATAGAGCGCACCAATAAAGATTGTTTAAAGACAAGCAGGTGCAGAGTCGTTACTCCAGAGTAGCTGTAACAACCTCTGACAAGTATGCTAGTAGCTTCTGAGAGAATCCCAGACTCCCAGGGACGGGTGTTCAATTAACAGAACATTGAAACAAAGACTCCATCCTCTTTTTGCCACTTTAGCTGCACAAGCACCTTCAGCGCTTGCTACAGTTTTCCGAAATGCAAGCCTCCACACAACATTCCATACACAATGTACACAAACATAATGTTTTATGCACATTGAACTTTTATCTTTTACATGGGAGACCCAACTTCAAATTCTCATTCAGCCATGAGGTTTACTCGGGTGATTTTTGACCAGTCACCATCTCTCAGCCTAGCCAAATGTTGCAGGATTATTATGAACATAAAAGTTGAACAAAGCAGGTGCTGCCTTGAATTTATTGGAGGAAACATGGGATATAAAGGTAATAAATAAACACAGAACAAACAATGTGGTTATTTAAAAGACCTGTATACCACTTGGTTTGATAATTTGCCAGGCAGAATCACATTAAAATACAATAACAACATGAAAAGGTCTCTCCAACTCAATACATTTTCTGACTGAGGCAAAGGACAAGATGGTGGCCATTCTGGATACAGAAGCAGTCTGGACTCCACTATATCAGATGCAGTTGCCTCAGTCTGCCTAATGATAGGGCCAGCCCTGTCCTGAGCCATAGTCACACATGAAAAAGAATTCTAGAGGACATGAATCTGAATGCAGATCAGATCTATTTGCCTGGGGGCTGGATTTCTTCCCCCTTGCTGGGCATGCTGGAGTAGATTTCGATATTGGTTTAACAGCGAAATGAAACAAAACGCACGATTTGGCCTTTCATCAATATTTCTAATGAACATGGCAGCCATCCTGCACACAGTTGGGATTCTTGAATCAAACTGACTCTGCTGTCCAACTGGCAACCATTCTATAGCTATATAATGCAGGAAAGCAGCTTTTGTAAAGGAAGTTTGCAAACAGGGAGGGGAAACACTGCAAATAGGAAACATGTCTGTAATCTGAAAGGAACATTTCCTCCTGTTCCTTTTCTCCGCTTGAACCCACACAAGGCATATGTACATTTCCACTTGTCTCAGGTGTTTGATTAGTAATCTTTTATTTAGAGTGCTTCTATCTTGGCGCTCCCTTTTCCGTTCTCGGATTACAAAGCCCAACTAACAGAAGGGAGTAGCTGATTAAACGGTGCCATGTGTGTGTGTTTTTAAATAGTTCTTCCGTTGTTGCTTCTCTCCTGGGTTTTAAAACTTCATTTGGGAGTCTGAAGTTTTTTCTTTATTTTGTGCATGTTGGGAGGTGGAAGGGAGCCCTCACCGCACCCGAGAGAATGCCTTATTTCTTTTTCAGTTTCATTGGGAACATTTGTTCTATCTGCCTGGACATGTGGTCCAGTAACTAGTAAAAAGAAAACATCAAAAAGATGTTCTTCAGCCAGCTTGAAGCATCACATCGTAGTCGTGATAAACTGTCGGCATATCGGCCGGGGCCAGCTGTGAGTCTGCCCCCAGGCACGCCAGTGTGCATCCTCCTGGCTGCCCGGTTAGGAGCAGACCAGTGCGCACGGTGGTATGCGACCCTGCTCGGCTTGAGTAGAGTACACCCAGATAAAAGGAGCCATAAAGTAGAATTATAACTACTTTATTTAGGGATATGTACAAAGTAAAATCCAGAGCTCGGCATCTTTGCTTCCAGTCACATCAAGAGACAGAAGCGAAAGAAGAAGTGAGTACAATAACATCATGTGGGGAGAAAGGAAGATAAACACAGCTTCCTTTCCCACAGGAAAGTCAGACACACAATCCATACCATTCCTCACTGCTTGAGCAGTTCGGTGTACAAATATCTCAACATAAACATCCTTTGCTATAAACTGGAGTTAATGCAGTGAAAAGTCAGTAGATCACCTATGCCCAAGGCTAGATAAGTAGGGTGGCCGCGTGCCCTACTTTACATCTAGTCAAATGACTCCTCTATTTGAGGACAGTCTAGTAGAAGTCCTGCTTAAAGATAAAGAACCATAAGAAGGGCTTCAAGCATGGGCCTTGAATTTGCCCATCAAGCACCTGGTCAAGGAGATGGTGTAGGTACAAAAGTCATGGAGTGTCTTCCTCACTAGAATGAACTGCCAGTCCTAAAGGAGCTACATTGGTTCCCAGTATGTTTTTGAGTACAAGTCAAAGTATTGGTGCTGCTGACCTTTAAAGCCCTAAACTGCTTTGGCCCTGTATACCTGAAGGAGCATCTTTGCCCCCATCGTTCAGCCCAGACACTGAGATCCAGCACTAGAGAAACTTCTGGTGGTTCCCTCACTGCGAGAAGCAAAGTTACAGGGAACAAGGCAGCGGATGTTCTCGGCAGTGGCACCCTCCCAGCAGAACACCCTCCCATCAGATGTCAAGGAAATAATTGCTGCAGAATATGGAGAGCTTAATTTAAGAGTAGAAAGGGGGTGGGGGTCTAAAAGAACTGAAAGGAACATCTCTTTCCATCCCTAGTCTGAACAGTCGCTGAAATACACTTAGGTGGAGAACAGGGAAAGGACTTTTGTTGTTGCAACACCTAAACTCTGGAACTCCCTATTTAATGGTCTTTTGGAAGCTATGAAAATCTTCATTTGTGAGAAAGCTTTTCCTTTGTAGTTGATTGTTCTGTTGTATTGGCTTACCTATCTCTTGCTTTCTCTGCTCTAATTTTTACTGCTGCTGGTGGTGTGTTGCTCTTGTTTCTCTCTGCTATTTTAGTTTTTTATGCTTTTGTAATTTACTTTTTGAAAATGATGGTGCTAGTTACAAATATTTTGAATGAATATAATCTTTAAAAGGATATGTAGGCAAATTATTCCACAGTTTCTTTTTCTATAAATATTTTATATACAGTTAATTTGCATCCCAATCCTACCCATATTAAATTGGAAGTAAGTCAATGACCAAAAGGATCTATTCCCAGATAAATGCATAGACTGAAGCATTGTTAGTTAAAAAAATACATCCTAACTTATGTAATGAGACTTACAATGATATCCTGCTATACAGGCTGCAATCTTGCTTACAATATGAAGCTTACACCAAGGAAATTAGCGCTAATACACCCAGGAACCTCACCAAAATGCTGGAGAGGGTGCACTTCCACAGGCACATACCTTCACATGTGGTGGGAATGCCCCAAAATCCAACTACTCTGGACAACAGCCATACAAGAAATATATAAAATAACTAAGCAAGTATTAGAAATCACCCCAGAAATGGCCCTACTAAACATCTTCCAAGACAATAATGCCCACTCAAGTCACAAAGAACTTATAACCCAACTACTCTCAGCAACCAGAAACATCATGACCAGACACTGGAGAGACCTGTCAGGAGTAAGCATGGATCAATGGTACCAAATATTATGGGAAACAGCCTTACTAGAAAAATTAACCAATAAACTGAAACTGACACAGGGACAAATAGAAGAAGATGCCTTCCCTTTATCACATACACCGCCCAACAAGACGACAAGAATCCACCAACAGCATACAAATCAATATGGCTAACCTGATTCAAAAACACCCACCCACCCCACTCACATACGAAAACAAAGTTCACCACAGACAATCACAAACAAGCAACCGCACCCTAGGCCAACCCCAACTTCTCTCACCACCAAAGGATCACAAGTGAATAGCAAAGAAAACCCGCACAAACGACGCTGACACAAAACCCCACACATACATTAAGCAAATTAGAAACATCACCTCCTGGCCCCACCCCCCACTCGCCTTTCCCCCCTCCACCTCTTCCCATCTCAACCCTAATGTCTCAACAAATGAAACTGATCTATGGAAAATATATGGTAACTTGAAAGAAGAGACATTGCGCATACTTTTGTAAACCAAGAAAACTTTAATAATAACAACAACAATAAATATGAAGCTTATATAAATGCAGGGGGGCACAACTTTAAAGGGAATAATAATGAAATAGTTACACCCTAAATTCTAATGAGTTAATAAAAATGGAGAATACACTATCTTTTTTCATGCATGGTAGCATTGCAGGACAAGCTAATCTGTCTCCAGTCATCTTTCTAGAATACATGACAGAAAGTTGGGTACCAAACCAGTGAAAAACTTTCATAGCATTGTAAGTGAATTGGCACCTCTATCTGAAACTCGAGTGTCTCTGTTGCCAGCTGCATTCTCTTCTCAAATACTGTAGACTTTACAAGGTTTGCTTTTCCCACAGTTTGCCCTTGGCTGTGTTAATAAATCTCGTTTAATGACTGATTAGGAGTTGCTTTGTATTCATTCAAGTGTTTATGAGTTAGAAGATAGGAACCTAATGAGAAACAAATTTCCCTTGCAATTGTTCAGCCTTATTGGAATCGCATAAAAGAGATGGGGGATTTGCACAAGCCGCCTCAAAATAGACTTGTTTTGTCTTACACCAATTTCTTATTATTGATTCCAAACTTATAGGAAGAAATATTTCAGGTAAGAAGAGTAGAATTTTATCCAAGTTGGAATCTGACCAGGAAACAGTTCCTTCTTCCAACTTGGCAGCTCTCAAAATCAAATAATAGATGCTGTTGGCAACCTCTGTTGGGTGTAAGTATTTTCCTAATTAAGTAGGATGTAATCCTGGGACCACATATTCACAAGCGGCTGCCTTCCTCTTGGCAGTTTAAACCTACACAATTTACAGTGGGTTGATTTCTTTTTCCCAGAAAGAATGTGCACACGGGTGCAAAATGGGCAGGAATGGCCACTGACAAATATTAAACCGTGTCATTCCTGTCTTTCCCCTTACATCATGTTAAATTTTCAGGTGAAAGATTGACTTATTTTACCATAGTTTGAGAACCACACAATGAAGGACACATAGGCTGCAATGCTGAGTATACTCAGAGGCATACCTAGGGGTTGGTGAAACTGGAACCACCAGGGATGTAAAAAATAACCTATCAGGTGTTGAAGTCCTCCCACAACACCTGGAGCACCCCCAGCTCAGAACCCCAACACCTGCTTTGCCCACAGAAGGAATCTGGCAGGATCTCCAGTAGGAAAAGCTGCTGCTGCTGCTGCTGCTGCTGCTTTTGCAGGAGGGGACAAAGAGCTGTATTGACAGCCCCCTCCCCAGGTGGCACTGTGGGTTAAACCACAGAGCCTAGGGCTAGGGCTTGCTGATCAGAAGGTCGGCGGTTCGAATCCCCGCGATGGGGTGAGCTCCCGTTGCTCGGTCCCAGCTCCTGCCAACCTAGCAGTTCGAAAGCACGTCAAAATGCAAGTAGATAAATAGGAACCGCTACAGTGGGAAGGTAAACGGTGTTTCCTTGTGCTGCTCTGGTTTGCCAGAAGCGGCTTTGTCATGCTGGCCACATGACCTGGAAGCTGTACGCCGGCTCCCTTGGCTAATAATGCGAGATGAGCGCGCAACCCCAGAGTCGGTCACGACTGGACCTAATGGTCAGGGGTCCCCTTTACCTTTACAGAAAGGGGGTCCTCTGAGCGGCTTCCAGGCAGAGAGCAATGTGGATGCCTCATCCAACCCCAAGGGGGCATGTTCCTCCTGTCCAGGCAACCTTGCCTGCTTCCCATATTTTTTGGGTGGGGAGGGGGCTGTCAATACAGCTCTTTGTCAAGGGCGCCAGAGACCCTAGCTACACCTCTGAGCATACAGCAAACCCCACAGAAAATAGAACTTACTTCCAAGAAAATATGCATAGGATTTCACTGTTTGTTACTGAAAACCTTGTCAGGGGACAATACTGGAGACCTGGAACTCTGAGAGGTTGCTGTTGATTGGACAGCAGCCTCCAGCAGGCCTTTCCCGAGCTCTTCTCCCCCAACCTGATGCCCACCAGATTTTTTGGACTACGGTTCCAAGCAGAGTTCCAGTCAATGTGGCCTATGCTTAGAAATGATGGGAGCAGTGGTCCAAATTATCTGGAGGACACCAGGTTGGGGGAGGCTGGGTGACACAAATACCTTTGTTTTAACCTTTGAACGGTGCTGAGTCCAGTACGAGGTACAGAAAGTGAGGGTATCCTGGCCATCGAAAAGGCTATAGTCACAGTGCTGTAAACAAAAATATCTCATCAGTTCCCTTTAGGCCAAGAGCCAGGAGCTGAGACATGGTGACTGATAAGGAACTATTCAATAACTGAGGTACAACATTTGCCAAACAACAGGCTTCATTCAGCCATGATCAGCCAACATTGAGCTTTGTCTCAGCTTTTAGTCATACCATTAGTTTCCTCTGGCTAGAGGTCTTCTGGGAGTTGGTCTTAAATCAACAGTAACGTGGATTACAGTGTCAGGGCCAATGTGGGAGTTCTATGAAGAGAACTCACCACTTATTTTACTTTCTTTTTTAAAAAGTATCTAAGGAGGCAGTTGGCTTGGAGCTATTATTATTTATTGGATTATTATTTTTACCTACCCTTCATCAACAGGTCCCAGGACAAGTTACAATATAAAAATACAATACTGTATTAAAATTGGTTAAAACTATTGCATTGGGTGGGGGTGAGGAGTCATGCTCTAATACTTTGTGAATGCATTGATTCCCTTACATAACTTGCCTTTCGTTCTGCACCTAATAGCACCTTTGGGTGTACAATGTGGGTCAGGGATGTGGCACAGAGCCAAAAGTGTATGTCAACAATGCTGCTCTAACACACTGTTCTGTGGTAATGGATTTAGTAGCGATCCTATTCCTACCCAGTGGACATTTATACAGATAGGAGTGCACAGCAATATGGTAACACAACAGAGAGCAACATTTTCTTGTTTGTATATTCTTAAGTTATGTAGTGGCCTTATTCTTACCTTGAGAAAACGACATGGACTCTTGAAAAATAGCTGCTGCATATTCAAGAGGGAACACAGCCCATAAAAAGCATGGTAAGAAAAGGATGGATTAGTACCATACAGATACTGCTCATTGCAAAAACAAGTTCTCCTGCTCTGCGGTTGAGTTATGCAAAGAGCTGATGCTGTACACAAAACATGACCTGGGGAGCAAAGCATGTGCACCCTCAGTTGTCTGATGGTCTAACTTCCTCCACCACCCTTGTTTAAAGTGGCGTAACAATGAAGACAAGAAGGCATAGCTTTGTTGTCTCTTTACAGCTGCTAGGTGGAAAAGTGTATTGGCAACTGCTGAATAGAAGCTGCCTAACGGAGTATTAGCACTGTTCTAGGAAACTAGGCAAGGCATGTGTGTATACCTGAATATAGTGCCATAAAATAATATGACTGTGGGAGAAAAAACCTTGACCTGATCCACCTTCTTCTGGGAAAAAGAAAATGATTGAGCCTTGGAGTCATGCAGTCGCTCCTCTTTGATAGTTTTCAAACACAATTTTCTTCTCCTTAACTGATCTCCATCAGTAAGAGAAAATGGGGAGAAATTTTTGACTCAGCACTAGTTGGAGAATTCTCCCTCACGGCATTATCTACACCAGCAGTTCCCAAACCTTTCCCCCCACATGGTCCACTTGAAAATTGCTGCAGGTTTTGCCAAGCCACTTGATTTTGGGGCCTGTTGTAGCAATTGTATTGTGTCGTGCTAGATGCTGTGTGGTTTTTATTTTTTACTTTTATTGCTTCTTTCATTCATTCCGTTGCATTTTATTGCATTTCAATTTGAATTCCCTAATGCAAATAGTAGCACAATAAAATGCAATATATAAGAAATGAAAAAAGAAACAGAATACAGTATGCATAAAAATCAAATTATTTAATGCAATGAATGTGCCGTCTCCCATCTTCAGCCAGGAATCCACAGATACGCCGCAGACCACCTGCCACCATTTGAGAGACACTGAGCCAATCATCTTAACTTGCATCACCACTCAGAGTTCATTCACAGATTGTAAGGGCTTGAGTCTGCAACAGAGTTTGATCTGGTGCTGTGTCTGACCATGGAAGTGACCTTGGTAGTGTCACTTATATCTGGCCAGAGAGGAAACTGCAGAAGGGTCAAACAAACCTTCTCGGTGAGCCAATAAACCAGGTCAGGTTATAATTTTAGACTCCTATTTTTCTTTAAAGCATCTAAGTCAACATTTCTTATGTACACATTATGCAAGAAACATAAAGGTGCATGATTAATAACAGCAATGTTTCATTTCGGATAAGGAAACTCATAATCTTTGAAATGGAAATGGCTCTTCCAGTTCTTTCATGAAAATGTTCTTGTCTTTAATATGGCTTTGCCAAGTGAATGTTTTTGTTCTTGAGTTGGTTCAAGCATGACACCTTCCATGAACCATTCCTGGTGACAAACTCACCAGGTCATGTGATCAAGCATACTGCATAAACCTGGCAATCATGGTTGTTAGCCAGCGGAAATGGAAGTAAAAGCCTCGTCAGTAAGCAGCATGATCAGACTTTTTATTGTTGATGCCCCAAGCTCATTTAACACCCACTTTTACAGTGTAGCTAACAGGAAAGAGTTAGACTTAAAACCTCAAAGCCCTTATTTTCATTCAGTCCTGTTACTTGCTCTGACAGAAGAGAAAAAGGTTGATGGCTTTATCCTCTTTTAAACTGTTTTCATGTCATTTCTTTTAAGACCCAAAACCTTTGATTTCAGGAGATCTTTAGTACACATTCCTTTCATTCTTCTACTAAAAATAGTTTTGCTTTCTCTTGCTTCCGGTTGCATTACTTTGATCCGAAACCTACTTTGATCCTAAACCTTGTATGACTTTTGGACTTCAATGGATCCACACCCACACAAACATGTTTAAAGCCCCAGCAAGACTCTTTGATTTCTGTTATACTGCTTTGTTTTTTCAGCCATCTAGCACAAAGGTTAATGAGCCACTTTCACATCCCAGTTTCACTTTCTTGGAAATTCCCCTGCATGTCATAAGGAAGGATTAGTTGACATATCCAAAATACACAGCTGTTAAGGCACCATCTAGAGTATATCAATATTTTACTGTGAATGACAGAACATAGGTTTTACTTGTTGAGACAATCCCTGGCTGAAAACGGCCCAACACAGAACAAGTTAGAAATACATTTCTACATGATAAAAATGCATTAAAGCATTTTTATTTCAAAGTTTATTTCAAAGTTAATTTTCAGAACAGGGTTTTTCCATCTCTCTCCATTTAGTTGCTCTGCTGCTGGGGGGGGGGGGAGAGTTACCGGTACAAAAAAAAATATCTTACAAGAAACAAATTTGCTAAAGACTAAAGATGTGGTTGATGCTGTCCTGTGCACACAGAAGATCCCCCTAGGATCCCACTATGGGAAATTGCAGTCAAACATAACTATGCATGAATGCTAGTTAGTGCATGAAACAATTAAGCTAGGTCACACCTCTCTTCTCCAATGAGGGAGAAAGTGAAGACTTATCTTCCTGTTCCCTCTCTCTGTACCAGGTAACTGACAAAGGAAGACATGTCTAAGCTATCTTGAAGCTATCTTTTTGTATTTTCTACCCAAGAGTATTCTGCCTATGTTCTCCTTGCTGCTGCTTGGATAAATGCATCAATTAGAATGTGCAAGTAAATCATTTTAAACTTACTTAACAGTTACAGGTAGGTAGCCGTGTTGGTCTGGCATAGTCGAAACAAAATTTAAAAATTCCTTCCAGTAGCACCTTAGAGACCAACTAAGTTTATCATTGGTATGAGCTTTCGTGTGCATGCACACTTCTTCAGATAAGAAGTGTGCATGCACACGAAAGCTCACACCAATGACAAACTTAGTTGGTCTCTAAGGCGCTACTGGAAGGAATTAACTTAACAGTTTGTAGTCAGTTCATTGCAAGAGGGGTAGATAGAGAGGAGCACTTTGCAAGCAGACTAAACAGGATACAGTATGTAAAAGGTTTAACAGCCTACATTTCTAACACTTCACTGTGCTGCTTGACTTTGTGAGTTTAAACTCTGCTACTGGGGGCTCTCTCATGCTGGAGAGTGAATTTAGCCCCACATTTTGAATCCAGACACCCAGCTGATTATTTTGTTCTTTTCCTCACATATGTGGGTCATAGGTTTTCTATTTTTCCTCCCACAGCCATAATGGAGCCCTTTATCACCAACCCCCTCACTGGCGCTTGACTGGGTATATACATCCTTGCCATTATTTGCCCCATGAATGCCTTTCATAGAGTGATCCTCCCAGTCTCCTTTGCATCTTCATGTTATTTGTGCATGTTGAATGGACTGCTGGATAAAATACAATGGAAGTTGCACACACACACTGTGTTTTGCAGGGTGTGAGTTATTATTTGTTGTAATATGATTTAGTGTGTGATAAACCCCTTTATACCCAGATGCAACCGCATGACGGAACTGCATTTGAAACTTCATTTTTATAAGCACTCAAAAGTTGGAAGCACAATAGAATGTCTTCAGGGTGGTTAAAAGGCACAAGAACAACTTTCCTAACACCAATCACAATCTTCAGGCTATTTCATCATCGAGTCGTTTAACATTTGTTATGCTATTGCCTAGGAAATACAATTCATGGTCTAGGGAACCCAGTGCACTAGGCACTGTACAAACAGATAAGAAAAATCCAGGCTTTGCTTACAAGAGATTACAGTTAAAGGTGGTATAATTGACAGCACCATTCCTTAGAACAATTATGTCACACAAATGAGATAGAAACCAATGGTGCTATGTAAACAGGAATGTTTTCCAGGCATTTAATCTTGGTATTTGGATTAAACATTTACAATACTTCCTGCAGTATTATGAGGTCAAAAATCATGAATCAGGCTCCCTAAGCCCTGAGACTTTTGACTTTTAGAGAATGATATTCATGAAGTGTGAGATTTGCTTGGGCTGTTGTTTCCCTATGAATCCTTTATATCAGGGGTGTCAAACTCAAATTCATCGGGGGCCGCATCAGCAGTTTGGTCACCCTCAAAGGGCCGGTTGTATCTGTAGGACTATGTGTCCACTCTTTATTATCATAAATTATTGTCACTGCATTCAATTATTACTGTTTTTTGTAATAATGTAAGTAATAACTAGCTCTGAAAGCAGAAACATAGTCAGAATAATGGCAAGTAGATATTCAAATGTACAATTATTGTACAATTTATTGAAAAATGATTTTTGGTAACTGCACTGGGTGGTGGAGGCTCGCTAGGGTTTCATGCAGGACCTTTGCAGAGCTACTAGTACCTGGAGATGCTGGGGTCCTTCTGCATGCAGGACAGATGTTCTGCCAGTGAGCCACCACCCTTCACCAAAGGGACTGGCTGAGGTTGACTCACTGAAGCTGCTCTCCTGGTTCCAGGGTTTAAGGGCCAGAAGTATAAAGCAGCATCCTATGTTTCTGAGGAGAGGGAGAGGGAGGGGAGGGGAGGGGAGGAAGGAAGGAAAGAGGGGAGAGAAAGAAGAGTAGGAAATAAGGAAGAGAATAAAGAAGGAAAGAAAAAGAAAAAGGGAGAGAAGACGGAAAGGGAGAAAGAAGGAAGGAAGTAGAGGGAAAGAAAGAATAAGAATGAGGGAGAGGAAGAAAGTTGGGAAGGACGGAAGGAAGGAAGGAAGGAAGGAAGGAAGGAAGGAAGGAAGGAAGGAAGGTAGAAAGAAAGAAAGAAAGAAAGAAAGAAAGAAAGAAAGAAAGAAAGAAAGAAAGAAAGAAAGAAAGAAAGAAAAGAGGGAGCAGGAGGGAGAGAGGAAGGAAAGAGGTGAGAGAAAGAAGAGTAGGAAAGAAGGAATAAAGAAGGAAAGAAAAAGAAAGAGGGAGAGAAGAAAGAGATAAAGAAGGAAGGAAGGAGAGGGAAAGAAAGAATAAGAACGAGAGAGAGGAAGAAAGAAAGGGAAGGGGGGGGTCGCCGCCTTGATTCAGCGCCAGAAAAGAGCGCGAAGGGACCCAGGGGCAAAAAGCATTTCCCCGGCCCCAGCTGTTTGTCGCGCTTTGTTGTCGTGGCGCTTCAGCAGCAAGGTCCCACTGCTGGGTCCTGCTGGCTGGGGCGCTCGGCGGGCCACATGACGAGGTCTGGCGGGCCGGATTTGGCCCCCGGGCCTTGTGTTTGACACCAGTGCTTTATATGATTACACTGGGAAGCTTTTCTTCTTTGTCATGAAGAGCTATCCCTCCCCTATAATATAGGGTTTGGGATCCCCAAAATCCCACTTTAAAAGTGACTGACAATAAAGAAAATAGTGTGAAACATGGATAATCTCGTGCTGTTAGAGCAGGCACACCACTGTTCTTCTGGACTGAGCCTAGACATCAAGGTGTTGCACAGAGGGCCGCAGCATTAATCCTATAAAAACCAAGGCATGCTGGTAACACTTCTGTTCTCATACAAAGCCTTGCTTTGTGAGTCCCAGCCCATGCTACTATTACACGTTCCTGAAGGCTCTGTAAGCTGCAATTCATTTACCCCATTTTTTAAAAAAACCAAGAGGATTTTTGCTCTTTTGGTGAAAGGCATATTTGGAATACATAGTTGCCCTACAATATGTTATCAACACTTCAGAGTGCAAAATGGCAGGCTGTGTGTGTATTGCATGGAACTTTAGTGTTCACGGGCATTGAATGTGCATTGATGAGAAATGGCCTCTGCTTCCGTTCAGCGTTGCAGCCACTCCATGCCGTCCTCACCCCTGGCTTTCTCTTCTTCTCCAATAATTGGTCATAATTTTGTGCCCATGGGTCATACTCTGTCGACATCTGGCTGCTTGGTGGGCAGGGCAGGGGGTGGGTATCTCCATTTGGGGGAGTACCATGGACACCTTTCACTTTCCCCCATGTGAACCTTAGTTTCTCAGGGCAAACCAGCAAATGACCTATCCATAAAATGATGTTGTTCTCACGATCCTCACAAAATATTGAGGTTCATCATAGACCTCATGCAAAGAGGCCCTTACTTCCAGCACAGATGAAAATGACATGTTTACGTTGACAAAGGTATCATATTGGCATGGAAATCAACAAAATGGAGATAATTAGTACCAAATTAGAAAGCTAACCAGTTGCTAATAACTAAATGGGTGCTGGGTGCATTTGGTTGAGCTATGAACATGAGTGCAGTTCTATGTAAAAAAAAAATTGCCTACTTTAGAGAACTGCTACAGACATTATGTCTCAGGGGCCTTGTTGGCATAGATTTCCTGGCCGCAGCATTTATACAAAAATCGCTTCTGACTTAAGTTGTTAATTGACTAAGGCTACAGTTCTATGCACACTTACCTAGCATCACTAAATTCAATAGGCCTGATTTCTGAGTGAAGATGTGCAGAATTGCACTGCCAATCAGCTTAAATTCAAATTCCCATTGAAATTGACTTCAAATCCTGCCACTCAGCACAGCTATACAGTAGAGTAAGCCATAAGAGTTGTTGTTTTTTTCTTTTCTTCTGTTGACTCTTGTTGATTTCCATTGACTTGTTGAAATTAAGCACCAATGGTGCCTGGCCATTTTAAATAATAATTGTCATTCAATCCAAATTGAATTTTAAATCCAGGATTAATTTGTATGTATTGAACCCATTGTCTGCATAGCTCGATATGCATGCAGATCACTGGCTAACCTGTCTTGAGGGAATGTTCAGCTCATTGTGAACTGCTCGGAAATATGAGGAAACAGGAAAATGTTCATATAACAAGACAAATAAAACACTTCAATCCAGCTACTCTTCTGTGTTTACAGACAGGTGAATTATTTTCACCAATACATTAAAAGCTAACAAAAAATCATCATGGTGGGATTTGAATATATATGTCAGCTGCTTTATTTAATTAACAATGCATTTCATAGTTAAAAGCACTCAGATTATAAACTAACTGCAGAAGGTTCACTTCATAGCTGCCAAGTTATCCCTTTTTAAAGGGATTTTCCCTTATGCTGAATAGGCTTCCTCGCGAGAAAAGGGAAAACTTGGCAGCTATGGTTCACTTAAATCTCAGTACATTAATTTCTGGACATGTGCTCTGGTATGAAAAGAGAACAGAACAAACATTCTGGGTCCAAGGCACTCCTCTAATACTGTGCAAACATCTCTTAACATTTCTGTTTCTGCAGGGATTGAAAGAAACAAGAAATACTTACCTTAAAGTAGTGAGAAAAGGAGGTGGTAGAGAAGAATGGTGTGTGCTGACACTATTAAACTGCCCACAAAACACTAAAGGAGTTTTAGTGATTCCTTTTTCATCTACCCTAAAAAAGCAATAGCCTTACAGGACAACTATAGCAGCTTTGATTCTGAAATTTGAAATTTGCCTGCAAATTTCATTGAATTCAGCTATAAAAAAAACCCACCACAGAGAGACATTTCTTGTTTAAGAAAATCAAAATTTAAAGTTGTACAGCACAAAATCCCCCATACTTATTTCTCTGAAATGTTGGTAGGCTTTATACCAGGTCCTTCCCAAGCAATCTAAGACTCTGTCGACGCACCTGTCTCTGCTCCTCCCTCTTCATACCTTTTCTGGTCCTGGGACTTCGGGGGAGGGGAGCTTGTTGCAGCAGGAGGGCTTGACACCCTGGCTTCTTCACCAGCCTGACTCATCTCTGCCTCTTGGTCTCCCTCCTGCCCTGCTTTGGCTTCTGCCTCTGATTATGGACTTCTCTCTGTCACAGACTCTCCCAGCTCACTAAAGCCCTGTTACCTCTTCAGCTTATGACACCTCTTCTTTGCAGTCTTCTCCCTCTGCTCACTCATCATTGTCCCACCACCACACCCCAGGCTCTGAGCCTTCTTCCCTTGAGTGTTCCCCAGCTTGTTCCTCCCACCATTCATCAGAGTCCAACCACTCCATGACATCAGCAGATTGGTGCTGTGAGCAAGCCCCTTTCAAGGCAGGCTTGATATCTTCAAAGGGGCTTGCTGTGAGCCCTGCTTTCTCATTTATAGGGGCAGATAATTCGCACCTGCATACAGAGTTGAAAGGGATGCACTGTAACTGCTGATTACATTAAGCCCCTTAGAAGGTACAGTCTCAGCTACAACATAATTTCACCTTGCGTCAAACAGAAAAAAGTTGTCATCATCCCCCCCCCCCCCGGAGGGTGAATGAAGCACATACAGATGGACCGTAATCCGAACTGGGCAACCTACAAAGCGCCTCAGAACAAGGCAGGATGTTTCCTAAAGTGATGAATTGGGGTTTGAACTGAATCTTGGTTGGCTCACACTCCTAGTACACACATGTACACACATCCACACACAGAGAGAGATTTGACATATTTTGTATTCATTGTATAAGCAGATTATAGGATGCAGAATCCTTTAATAGTTTTATATGAAATCAATAAAGTTGCTTTATTGTCCCGACGTTAATCTGATCATGTGTGTACGTTTAGGGGTCTAAGATACCCTGAACTTTTAAAAATCTATCATTCAATTAATTCAGCTATAAATGTGTCATGTGCCTCTTTACCTACATAATAAAGTTGACTCAAAGGCAAAACAGAAGGATTTAATCAATTTATATTATTAGACCTCCCAGTGATTTAAATGACAAAAGCAGTTTGTTTCTCAATGGAGAATATAAGAACAAGAACATTGTACAGCTCATATCCACACTTCCCCGATACTCTCAAAATAGCAAATTCGCTTTGTATAGTTCTCTTAAGTGCAATTCACCCACAAATAGGGGTGGGCTTGGTTAATTCATATAATTTCTCCAGTTGTAGGAAAAATTCTCCAGTAGCTTCCCATGGGGTCTGGCTCACCATTAAAAGTGCCAATTATACAGCTTCCTTATTTTTTCCTAATGGGTTTTTTTTTGGGGGGGGGAGGGACAGTTCTGCTGGCTTCAGCATCTTTATTCCTGTAGATGTTGTCGATACATTTTGCATCCTTCATGATGTCCCAGACTTAGTGCCATTAGAGTCAATTCTATGAAAGCAGTCTTCTTTTTTCCAGAGATCGTGGTGGTGATCAGAAAGCTGTCTTCTGAAATGAGCACTCACACTTTACTCTGTGGGGGTGCCTTTTGTGTGGTTGCGAGTGGTGCTTCAGACCCCCAGGAACTTGCCAGTTTCTGTGGTCTGGCCTGTCTCTCAGGGTTATTCTTTGGAGGCTCACGTCCAGCCTCAGTATTCAAGTCACACTGCTGGGAGGTGGCACCAGTTGCTTAAATAGGGGGTGGAGCCAGCAGCAGCCAGGCAGTCAGCTCAGGAGCTTCACCCACCCAACCCTCCCTTTGTTTAATGTTTCTTGTTTACAGGTTAACTTTTTTTCTTCCTGTTTAGAGGGCGCTGCTACAGTCTTTTGACTGGTTGCTGTTGAAGATCCGGGAATTTCCCCCCCTGCATTGGCAGGTTTTGTCTTCCCTGTAGCAATTCGTCACAACTTTGGCAGTTTAAGGCCTTGGGTGAAATCCTTTTGTCTTTTCTTCCCTAAAATTGGGGGGGGGGGTTGAAGTGGTGACACCCCCCCCCTGCAGCAGCGATCCCAGGGTCCCCTCTTAAAGGGATTGTAATATGGGTGTCAGTGGCCATACACTGAAAGGTTGTCAGTGAACTACCCTACGTGCGGGGAAATAGGGTGGGCTGCCTGTGTACACATACGTCTTGCAGAGCACCCCCATATCCCATTTACCCTGAGGAGCCCCAGTTCCCCCTGCTGGGGGGCTGGGAGGGATACAGGCCCAATGCCTAAGCCAAGGTCTTCCTACATTAGAACGTTTAATCAAGTTGTGGCCAAATTGTAATTCCATAACATGTCGTCATGAGTCATTATTCCATTCTGGTGGTCCCTGGGGGCTGGGGCGGTCGCCGCCTGGTCACGCAAAATTCGATATCTCCTCTCCTCCGGGATTCTGTGGAGAGGTGAAGCATCCATAAGAACAGTTACTGCATTTTCAATGCATGGAAGGCCATTTCTGCACATGCGGAACTGTTGCTCAATTCCTCCAAAGTAGCAATTTCTCCGTGGGCTTAATTGCTTATCCAAAAGCAAGAGAATGAGACTTTGGCTAGGATGCGGAGATTGTGGAATGAGAGCTGACAAGCAGCAGCATAACTTGGGACTTGCAGGGAACTGGCTTCCTTTCTCTCTGAGGAGCTGTGCGCAACAAGGCGCAAGGGTAGCTTTGTGTTGGGCTGGCTCCTGTGGGTTATTCAGCTTTCCTTCTTGTCTAAATTTCACATTTGTACATAGCAAGTTATTTTCTGCTTATTAAAGTGATTACTTTCTATAATAGTAATTCCAGCTGGGCATGAAAAACATACACACAGAGAGAGAACGATTTGAGCAGCTCTGCATCTGCTTTCCCAAAAGGATTAACTGCCATTTGAACCACAAGAAGTATGTTTTTAATAACTGTTATTTTACTAACAGATGAGCGCTATCTTATTAAATCTAAATTGGATGTATGTATGTTAGGGGAACGTTAAGGCAAATAATTTCAAATTGCAGAAATGAATTAGGAACACAATAAAGCTTCTCTCTTTTTTGGGTACCTTGGGGGCTACTCGCGAGATGCTTGACAGCTTTAGCTCTGTCCAACCGCATCTTTTCCTTACAATGAAAGAACACGAGGCAAAAGATATTTAGGTTGATAAATGCACAGCACAGTACAAAGCCACCAAATCTACAGAGGGGACCATCTAAAAGATTTGGCGCTTGCTTAGAGAAATAAAGGCTGCTTGCATAGTTTAAAGCAGGGGTCCCCAAACTACGGCCCCCGGGCCGGATGCGGCCCAATCGGCCTTCCAATCCGGCCCGCGACGACCCCCGCTGCCCGCTGCCGCCGCCCGCTCTCACGGCGCGCGGCGCAGCGACGATCTAAAAAATCGGCAAAAAATCGCCGAAAATCCTTTGTGCGCATGCGTATGGGCCTCTCCCGACCCGGAAGAGGTCATTTCTGGTGCACTTCCGGGTCGGGGGAGGCCCATACGCATGCGCACAAGCGATTTTCGGCGATTTTCCCCCCCGCCCGTGTGCGTGTGCGCTTGCGCACGGGCGCGCACTCCCCCGCCCTCCGGCCCGCTGCGCGCGCACTCCCCTACCCTCCAGCCCGCCGCACGGTAAGTCTGGGGACCCCTGGTTTAAAGGTTGGTTAATGGGCAAGCCAGACATGACTTTAAAAATAATAATGTTGATGTGGTTTTTTAGGAATGAACAAGATCAGGACCACAAAGTGAGAGGAAGGAGATTTCACCCTGTGCCACACCACAGCCCTGATCAGAATCGAGTGGCCTAGAATCATAGAGTTGGAAGAGACCCAAGGGTCATCTAATCCAACCCCCTGCAATGCAGGAATATCAACTAAAGCATCCATGACAGATTGCCATTGAACCTTTGCTCAAAAACCTCCAAGGAAGGAGAGTCCACAACTTCCCAAGGGAGGCCTGTGCCTCCTATTCACAATTGTTCCAGTGGAAGCTGTTCTCTCATTGCTAATAAGCAGAGGACTGTGTGGGGTTGGATCTATGGCAGGTGCAAAGGGTTAAATTCCACCTCTCCGTCTGGCTCCCCCACCCCACTGCACTGGCTACAAAATAGAAGGAAGCAATAGACCAGGCATCCCCAAACTTCGGCCCTCCAGATGTTTTGGACTACAATTCCCATCTTCCCCGACCACTGGTCCTGTTAGCTAGGGATCATGGGAGTTTTTAGGCCAAAACATCTGGAGGGCCGCAGTTTGGGGATGCCTGCAATAGACCAGGCTTCCTCAAACTCGGCCCTCCAGATATTTTTGAGACTACAATTCCCATCATCCCTGACCACTGGTCCTGCTAGCTAGGGATCATGGGAGTTGTAGGCCAAAAACATCTAGAGGGCCGAGTTTGAGGAAGCCTGCAATAGACACATGGAGGGTTTGTGTATGTGTTTATTTCCAGGGTCTCATCACCTCTCTTTGCCTGTGAATGCTAAATTACATGTATACCATTACAGCCATTCTTTTTTATTATTATTTCTTTAATTTACAAATATATTACCTTGGGTTGCTGCTGGTACAAACATTTAAATGGGTACCGTATATTCATGCTAACATCTCAGATAGTTTATGCTCAAAAAAAGTAAAGGGAGAAGGAGAGAAAAGGTGGTTGTCTGACCGGTGTGGTAACATCGCCATAAGTATTGTGATGTATTAATAAATGACAATGAATTATCTTAGAATATGTCACTTTTTTAGCCTCTTAAATCTTGACAGTAGCAACTGAACAGGATTGCTGTAAATATTAAATCTCCTTGGACTCCCCCTCCATGGCTGGTATTGCACTGAATGTAGAATCGCCAGCCTAAGAATAGCTGATGAGAACCCTAATAACTGGCTTACAACCTGCGAGTTCTTTGAAAGGGTTAAGGGTTAGCACTGGGGGAGAGCAAGACTCTTGTGCCGTTTACAGACATGTGGCAGGCAAAAGTTAAACAAGGTAAGACTTTTTGAATGTAGAGATACTATTAATGGGGAAAGCAATTCACCTGTTGACGTTCTGCCTAGCAGACATATTTTTCCCCTGTGTGATTTCCTTTTGAGCCTCCACCCAACCTGCGAAAGAGGGCACAAATCTGCATATGGCACAAATCTGCATATGGCATAAAGCAGGCATCCCCAAACTTCGGCCCTCCAGATGTTTTGGAGACTACAATTCCCATCATCCCTGACCATTGGTCCTGCTAGCTAGGGATCATGGGAGTTGTAGGCCAAAACATCTGGAGGGCCGCAGTTTGGGGATGCCTGGCATAAAGTATATGCAAATGTTATGCAAATTTGCTTCTGCACTTGCACAGGTGGAGCAGAGGGCCCTAACCAAACACAGCATACTGGGCCCAGGAAACCCTGTTGGCACCCCTGAATAGTGGTCTGTATTTGATGCAATATTCATAGAGATGCAAGAAGTCAGCGGCGGGCCTCTTTCACTTTTTGAACCTGCAGGTGTCAATATATTGGTGCAGGTTGTTGCTGTTACCTTGCGAGCTCTTACAGACATTCTTTTTATTGCAGGTGTTCCAGAGGCCTGGCTGAAATATGACAAAGAGCTTTGTCCTGCCTTGACGACGATTCAAGATTGAAATATTATTAAAGGTTATTAACTGATATTCAGTTACAGGATCATGGCCTGAGTAAAGAATAAGACCCACTGCAGCACCAAAGCGCAAGGTCCGTGAACCTGCACACCTGCACAGTTACAAGGGGTTTTAAGTTTACCCAATTTGGGAACAGTGAGTTATCTATGGAATGTTCTACAATTTGGACTTGGTTCATGGCACTTTCTAATTGCCTCATTTTCTCCACTTTCCTATAAAGGAGAGCATCTGGCCTAAACAGATCATCCATTATGAAGTGCATGTTCTGCAAACTGAGCCTGCAGAGCTCTAGCTGAAACGTTTTAGTTTATTACAAAATATATATAAGGACATCATACACAAAGCATGAGCCTGGGAGGGGGGAAAAGTGGAGTTGTGCATTTCTGCAAATAATAACAATTCGTATGAATATGTAGTTATCTATGTACAACTTTTCATGGGGCGCGGGTGGCGCTGTGGTCTAAACCACTGAGCTTAGGGCTTGCTGATCAGAAGGTTGGCAGTTCGAATCCCCGCAACGGGGTGAGCTCCCGTTGCTTGGTCCCAGCTCCTGCCAACCTAGCAGTTCGAAGCACATCAAAGTGCAAGTAGATAAATAGGTACTGCTCCGGTGGGAAGGTAAACAACATTTCCGTATTCTGCTCTGTTTCACCAGAAGCAGCTTAGTCATGCTGGCCACATGACCCGGAAGCTGTCTGCGGACAAACGCCTGCTCCCTCGGCCAGTAAAGCGAGATAAGTGCTGCAACCCCAGAGTCGTCCGTGACTGGATTTAACGGTCAAAGGTCCCTTTACCTTTATGTACAACTTTTATAGATCATCTTTCATCAGAAATAACATACCTTCCAACATTTTTCCAATGAAAATAGGGATGCCCTAGACGTGACACGCAGAGCCCTCACTGCTGGCACGCGCCCCATCGGCCCATTAGCGCTGTTGTTGTTGTTTCCCCCATTTGTTCTCCCACTCCTCCTCACGCTACAGCTTGTCTCCACTGTTAAAACACATTGTCTCCGCTGCTAAAACCCGGATCCTTTTGTTGTTGTTGCTGGTAGCCAGAGATTGGTTTTTAACCCTTTCTGTGCTGTTTTTCTGGCGCTTTGGCAGACGATGATTGGGTGTAACAGCGTTCATTTTTAACCCGTTCTGTGCTGGGGTTTTTTGGCGCTTTGGCAGACTATGTCGGTGCTGCGTGTTAGTTCCAGCGAATGTATTATTCATCATTTATTTCTGTTCTCTTCCCCCCCCCAAAAGTGCAGCAGCTTTGGGGCTCCCCCCCAAAAGCAAAGCAACTTTTGCACCCTCCCCCCAAAAAACTTCCAAAACTTTGGTCAGCAGCTCCCCCCAAAAAACTCAACAACTCTGGGCACTTTGTGATAAATAATGATAAATAAAGCGTTTTGGGTTTGGTTTGGTTAAATAATTAGTTTTTGGTTTATTAAATACAGTTATATATTACAATTATACATTTTTCTTATTTAAACTATAAATATCGCGAAGTTATGGTTTTTTCTCTCAAAGTGACACACCACCCGGGTTATGCTTGGTTTTTTGGCGAATTTTGACACACCCTAGAGAAAAGCAGGACATTCCAGGATCAAATCAGAAACCGGGACAGCTTCTGTAAATCCAGGACTGTCCCTGGAAAATAGGGACACTTGGAGGGTCTGAAATAGTTCATGAGGCGGCTGACAACAATTTAAAAAACATACATGAATACAATCCCTAATAAAGTAGACTATAACTAATCAAACCCACTGTTAAAATCTATGCCATGACAGTGAGAATCTCCCCTAATCTCCCAAAGCACAGCTGAAGACAAGTGTTTCCATCTGTCTATGAAAGTAGACTAGGGTGAACAGACAAAGCTTCTCAGGGAGAGGCTGCTCCAGTTTCATAACCATGAGAGAAAAGGCAACCACACTTCCTTCCTGGAAAGAATGCAGTGCAGGGCCTGCCTGGGTGTTAAGAAGGTGATTCTTACAATAGTTGGCACTCAAGACTGAATAGAATTGAAAAGGTCAAATATTTTACAGCAAGGTTGTTGAGCCTTGCCTCTGCAGGTGTTTCTGGAACACAGCTCCCATTGGTCATACTGGCTGAGACTGGTGGGAGTTGTAGCTCAACACCATTTGGAGGGCCAAAGGTTCTCCATCCCTGTTTTACAAGCACCAGAGAGTGAGACAAAATCTGTGCACATGCAGCACTGAGTCCCTCTGCTAGGTATCTTAAATTCTTCCTTATGGTTCAGTCTGATGGGTGTTCTCAGAACATTGCTCCCAACAGCATTATTCCTTCCATTCAAAATGTAGCACTGACAACAATGGTATATAAGTCCTGTAGGAGATAGCAGATTAATGAGTATGAAACAGTATGGGGGTGTGTGTGAATCTATTTTATTTTATTTTATTTTGCTGCCTCCAAAGCAGACAGAAAATCACGCCTTTTGCACACATGCCTGCAGATGAAGGTGATTTTCTGCAAAAGATACACATTATAAAAGTTTCTTGTTTCCAATACAAAAGCTGTAAATTCTCTCCTTCTCCTGCTTGTAAAGACAGGTACTTCCTTTTCACTAGCCTCAAGTTCCCATTTTTATTTTTAAAAACTATTGTTGTGTTCAAGATTCTATGTCAGGCTGCAAGGGAATGTTTGATGGAAAAGAGCAAGCAGGTCTGTGCTCAAAACAACTTTTTTTTTTTAGTAATATTTCAGAAAGTTTGCAATCCCCTGGGGACCAAAGTAGAAAGATTTAGAAAGGTGGAACAATCTGCATCTGACACTGTCCGCGAGAATAGCGGCAATCAAAATGACAATATTGCCTAAATTATTGTTCCTATTTCAGATGCTACCAATCATTGACAAGAAGGAATGTTTTGAGAAATGGAGGAAAAGCCTAAGTAAATTTATATGGGGGAAAAAAACACCAAGGATACAGTATAGATTACTGACGGATATAAAAGATAGAGGTGGATGGGGAGTACCGGACCTAAAACTTTATTATGATGCTGCGGGCTTGTGCTGGATAAAAGACTGGGTCGAATTGAGAAACAAAGAAATTTTAGATCTAGAGGGTTTCAATAATATCCGGGGCTGGCATAATTACTTATTAGAAGAAAAGAAAGGGGGATATAAAGAAATAACAAATCATGTTTTTAAGAAATCTTTATTAAAAATATGGGCCCAACATAAAAACATTCTGGAGCCGAAAACGCCCTGGTGGGCATCTCCCATAGAAATGACCATGATGATCAAAGATAGCAGACGAAAAATCTGGCCGACTTATTCAGATATTCTGGAAAAAAATGGAGAACAAATAAAGTTAAAAGCATATCAACAGATGAAACAGGAATGTACAAGCTGGCTACACTATAATCAAATCCAAAGCATTTTCGAAAAACATAAAAAATTGGCTTTCTGGGGAATAAATCAAAGCTGCAAGAATTATTAATGGAAAATGGGGATAAGGTAATGTCTAAATTATACAACTACCTCCTCGAATGGGAACTTAAAGATGAGGTGGTAAAGGTTACAATGGTGAGATGGGCCCAAGATATAGGAAGGCCTATATATAGTTGCCAATGGGAAAAAATGTGGAAGGAAGGGTTGAGATTCACGGCGTGCTCAAGTATAAAAGAAAATATATTAAAGTTGTTTTACAGATGGCACCTAACACCGGCTAAAATTGCGAAAATTAGCAAAAAGAATTCTAATATATGCTGGAAATGTAATAAAGAAATTGGCACCTATTACCACTGTTGGTGGGAATGTGATGAAATTCGAAAGTTTTGGAACAATGTCTATGAAAAATTGAAAAAGATGTTAAAGCTAACATTTGAAAAAAGACCTGAATTATTTCTATTGAATATGGTTCCGAATAATATCCCAGAAGAGAAAAAGAATGTATTGTTGTATGCAATTGTAGCAGCTAGACTACTTATAGCCCAGAACTGGAAAGGAGGGAAAGTACCATCAATTTATGAATGGCAGGAAAAATTAGTAGAGCTTATGAATTTGGCCAAGATGACTGCGGCAATTAGAAATATCCCTAAACAAAAATATATAATTGAATGGAAATGTGTAGAGGAGTATTTCAAAAAAGAAAAATTTAATACCGATTTGGTGATTTGCTTAAATTGAAAAAGAAGCAGGAAATTTTATTAGCTATAATGATGTAACTGATGAAATAAAGAGTGAGATGTAAGTTAAAGCAAGAATAGAGGGAAAGAAAAAAGGAAAGTGATGCATGAATAGTAGGAAGTATTTCCGTTGTATTTTATTTTCTTCTTTGTGTATTTTGTGTTTTATATACGTAAGTATTTTAGCCTTATTTTTGTTTCTTTATTAATTTATTAGTTTATTAGTTTACCTAAGTCTTATTTGAAGTACCGAAATTATGATTTGAGTTATGGGTTGGACTAAGTTAAGTCAAATTATGTTAATTTTCTATTTGGTTAATTTTGTTAATTTGTTAAATTGTTATTCTGTTAATTTACTTATTGATTTGTTAATTTGCTTATTGTTTATTTGATTTTTTGCCTTGTTTATTTTGAATTGTTTGCAGAACCGAAATAAAAAAATTTTAAAAATTAAAAAAAAAAAAACATATACAGGCTCATACTCCAGTACACTTTAAGAGAATGCTTTAAATCTCAGCACAGGATTGATTTCAGCTCATAATGTTTTAGTGGGGAGTAATGTTCTTTTAGAACAGAGGCTCTCTGTGTTTGTCACAGCAAGATGCCTCAAATCACAGAACAAATGGGATGAGACTTCTCAAGTGTAGCTAACTATGATGGCCAGTTCCCGAGGTCATCTGGGTCGGGCATTTGCTGAAGTCATGACCCATTTAAGAGCACCACTTATTCAGTGTAGTGAAGTTCACATTTAAAGGTGAATCTTCCTAATTTTCAGAACAGTATGCAAACTTAGATGCAGCAACCCTTCAAAATTCGCACCTCTCTGAATTTTGCAATGCAGTTCTTCAGCCAAGTAATGTGCATTAAAATGTATATACTGGGATAAAATGTGCATAAAAATACATGTATTAGTAACAATAGTGTTAAAATGAATTATATTGAGAGAAACGGCTTTGCAAAAATTGGGCAAAATTGCATATACAGGTGAAACTCAAAAAATTAGAATATCGTCAAAAAGTGCATTTATTTCAGTAATGCAATTTAAAAGGTGAAACCAATATATGAGATAGATGCATGACATGCAAAGCAAGATATGCCAAGCCTTTATTTGTTGTGATTGTAATAATTTGTCATTAGGCGGGTCAATTATAAATGGAATGTAATTAATGAAATGTAATAGCGATGTTTATTTTTGTTTATTTTTGTATTATTGTAACTATTTGTTTTATTACTGTGGAATTTCCAAAAGAAAGCATTTGTAAAAATTAAAATTAAAAAAAAAATTAATAAGTTGCATTACTGAAATAAATGCACTTTTCGATGAAATTCTAATTTTCCGAGTTTCACCTGTATGTGTGAATATTCACAAACTGACGTGGAAATGTGGATGTGAAGGAATTTGACATTGCTGTCCTGGTTGTCTGGACCATACTTGCCTGGACTATTGAGTATTATATGGAAATGCATATCTTAAAGGTACTGATTATGTGAACCTTACTTGTATGGACTGCTGAGTATTGTTTGAGCATGCATACCTTCTTGTTTGTTCTTTGGTGATATAGTGTTAACAATTCATGCCTTGAGATTCAAATTGGAAAGCAGTAGATCTTCATTGTGAGTGATGATTCTGTCATGTCTGTGGTCAAAGGGCTTCCTGCAGCCTGCTTGGCAGAGCTTGTTTGGCAGGGGCAGGGAGACAAAGTCTTTATCAGACAACCTTAGTCCATGGTGAGACTCAAAAGACACCAAAGGGCTTAGTTCAGGCATCCCCAAACTTTGGCCCTCCAGATGTTTTGGACTACAATTCCCATCATCCCTGACCACTGGTCCTGTTAGCTAGGGATCATGGGAGTTGTAGGCCAAAACATCTGGAGGGCCAAAGTTTGGGGATGCCTGGCTTAGTTCATCTGAGAGAGAAAGAACAGGAGAAGAGCCTGCTAGTTCAGGCCAAGGTCTCATCTAGTCCAGCATCCTGTTCTTACTGTGGCCAAGCAGGTGCCTGTGAGAAGCCCACAAAGCAATACCTGAGCCCAATAGCTGTATCCCCTCTTGCTGCTTCCAGCAACTGGTATGCAGTAGCATACTGCCTCCAACCATTAAAAAATGGCCCAGAATCCCTTGTGAAAGCAGAAAAGATATGTGACACGTCAGTTCAGATGGGACCTGGGCAGGTCTGAGGTAGTCACGGCTACCAACATCACTCCCAAATATGTGACCTACTGCAAACCTTAACTGGTGTTCTTGAGTACTGTGGTTTAAGGGTGCTGGGAATTGCAGCACAGTTTCCACGATTTCTTTGTAGAGATATATGCTTTAAATGTATAGTGTATACCCTAACCAGTGTGTAAACGAACTGACCAGGTTGGAGATAGTTAGCACTACCACCATCACCTCCAAATAGATGGCCTTCTGCAAACCTTCCTTGAGCTGCTGTCCCCCTGGGTAAATCATTTTTTTCATTCAGTGGCTAGCTTTTCATTCAACAAAGCTGTAGTGGTTAACCAATTTGTTTTGCAGAGTCCAGATGTCTTCCCAAAGGATTGTAGTTCTGTTGTGATGATATCACATATCCCCAACGCTGGATGTGCTTTTTTTGTGCCTGGGAAAATGTTATTTCCCCTGCTAGTATATCCATTGCTATTAGTCCTGCTCTGAACAATTCAATTGTGGTGCGGAAACCAAACCTACCCTTAATGGGGGAAAACAATGAGTGAATTTCTCTAATAGTTGGTGCTTTTTTCCCTTCCTTACTGTGAGGTTGGCCAAGGGGTCTTAAGAGTTGTTATTGCAGTGTAAAAGCACTGCATAGGCTGACAGCCACATACAGAGCTCTCTGCATGCCAACTTCCAGCTTGACAGCACTTCCTAGAACTGGGGTGGGCTTGGGGACCACAGGCCTCTGGGGGTCAACTTCAGCAGGGGAAGGAGACGGGGGCAAATTCCCTCTGTGCTAGCGCAACAACTAAACAGAGGCAATTTTAGGGCAGTAGCACCAGTTCGCCTGCAGTGAGCATGCAGCCAAGAAGGGCTCCTTCTCAGAGCCCAGTAAGTGCTTGCCCGGTTTCAGGAATGGTTCTGACAGGGTCCTAGAGTTCTCCTTCCTCCTTCCCAAAGCCGGGTAAGCTCTTACCATACCTGCCAAGTTCCGGCCTGAGAAATAAGGGACTGGACCGGAAGTAGCAGACCGGAAGTAGCGCTGCCGCCATTTTGGAACTGGGCAGAGCATGCTCAGAAGCGACTTTTGATGCTGCTCTGCCCTGTTCCAAAATGGCCTCCGCACCAGAAATCACGCTGCAGCCATTTTGGAACTGGGCAAAGCAGCATCAAAAGTCGCTTCTGAGCATGCTCCGCCCAGTTCCAAAATGGCCGCCGTGCCAGAATAAACCGGGGGGAAACAAAAAAATCCGTTTTTTCGGCTGGGGACAGCTGGAAAAATGGGGGTTTCCCAGGGAATACGGGAGACTTGGCAGCTATGGCTCTTACCTGGATTTGGGAAGGCAGGGCGAGGGCTGGAGAGCGTTTCGGATTTTGCCATACCCACCCCTGAATTAAACTGAATCTGGTCCTCAGTATCCAATTTCGAAGCCCAGGGCAGTTAACAAGATGGTAAAAATAAATAATAAAAGACCACAATGAAAATGCAGAATCAAACACTTCAAAAGCAACACATTATAAGGTACCCATAGGCAGCCCAATGGTCACCACAATGAGCACCGCAGGACTGACGACCTCTTTAGGGTATGGGAGAACTGCCATCAGCATCCCCACCTGTCCTACCCCCACTGCAGGAGGGGAAGTCTTCTCGCCCAGCAGCCCATTGCTGCACACCAGCAATGGGGATGGATTTTTAAAATAAAAAATGTGGGACCTGCAGCAAAATGTTGCAGGGTGGCATGTTCCTGCTTAGTCTTCCATTCAGTCAGCCATGCTCTCCTCCAGGATATTCCCTTCCCCTCTTCACCCATTTCCCCTTTCTCCTCTCCTCAAGAGTTAGCCAGCATTCTGTGGCCACTGCAGATGCTCAGGTAACTGGGCGCTTTCTCCTAGGTTGTTTGGCCCCCTCCCCCCCCCTGCACACTGCAGCACTTGTTTCTAGAAAACATAGTTGGAAAATATGTTTCCCATAATTCTTCTGTGGTGTTCATTTTGTCATCTTTGAATTTATTCCCCTCCTTTTCTTCAATGGTGATTCTCATATATGTAGAACAATAGCTTTTTGAAGTTTTTTCTGCCTTGTATAACGCCCCCCCCCCAAAAAAATGCTGTCCATTCTGCATTACTCTTCCCTTCACAGAGATTTTTCATCAAAAAGCTTCTCAGTTGGAGACATACAGATACTCAACAGGGAAACTTTGCATCCATTAGGTCTGCTAAATCAGTTATTGTTAGATACTTTCATTTTTTTATCACATCAGATATTATTGAAGTCTTGTACTTAAGCCACACAAATACATTATTGCTCAACTGTAAATTACTATAATTCTATAAGGACTGAAGGTGTGAAAGACCGGGCAATAAAGTTGTATTACATTCATCCCCTTATATTTATTTATGATCATAATGCAGAGTCAATAATCAAATTTCAGGTTATTTTTACTGTTTAAAGACAAATAAATAAATTCCAGTTGCTCCCCTTATCTTAGTATTTTATTTTATTTTTTGCATTATCATCATCATCTTTGTAGCAGTTTTTCAGTTGCCTCTGAGAGTGATAAAAGGAGGATTAGGAGCTTTGAATGCAAGTAAAAATACCATATCGGAAAATTGCCATTGGAATAGCAGGAACCATTTCTAGTAACTAGAAAGAAACTACCAGAAAAAAAGCCTGCCCAGATCAACAAGATGAGCTAATAGAAAATGCCAGAAGCTTTGGTTGTGAGTGGCTATGCTTTGTTTCATTAAGCCACCACTAGACCCAGAGAGAATACTGATGTCTTTGGAAAGTATTCCGTTCCATCAAAACGCTGGACTTTCTAAGCAAAAAAAGTAAAATGCCATGCCAGGGTAATTTTCTCATTACAAACCTCATTCAAGAACCATTGGAACTAATTAAGCTCTTTCATCACATATCAGCAGACTGCAAACCTAAAATCGCTCACATTCCACATGGCTTTGAACACAACAATGTCTGCGAGAAGTAAGTCCTAGTGTAGCACTTGTGATCTTTGGTAGCCTGCATGTCCCCATGTACATAAATAAGTGCCACCAGCAGTAAGCACTTGTACTTTTTTATTTACCAGGTACAGTGCTTTCAAAGAAGCAAATAAGACAAGCTACAAGTCTGCTTGACACACAGTAATAAGCTTATCATCCCTGAGAATAGGGCACTGAGAGGGGGGGGCATTCTATTACAGCAGCCATCCCCAGGCCCTTGCCAGGTAGATAATGTGCTCCCCCTCCCCCCCTTTTTTTACCCTGGGGATCACTGAAGTCTTATAAATAAGTAAGTACCTATATACTCGAGTATAAGCCGACCCGAATATAAGCCAAGGCACCTAATTTTACCCCCCCCCCCCCCAAAAAAGTGGAAAACTTATTGACTCGAGTATAAGCCGAGGGTGGGAAATGTAGCAGCTACTGGTAAATTACAAAAATAAAAATAAATACCATCCTATGTCTTTCCCAGCTGTCAGCGGCGGGGTGGGGGAGAAGCGGTCAGGAAGGATCCCTTCCCCACTGCTTCTCCCTCCCTGCTGCCTCGCACAGAGCAAGCATAGGACGGGAGTTCGGAGAGTTGCAGCGCAGGGCTTCCTCGAACCCCCGGTCCTGTGCCTTTCTCCGCCGCCACCCGCCTCACTTGAATATAAGCACATTTTTGGTGCTGCAAAAGTAGGCTTGTACTCGAGTATACATGGTATATAATTAATTTTCACAAAAGTTATGCTGACAAATAATTTTATTTCAAGGCCTGAACCGTATCTGCATATAAAGACAAAATGGAAAATATTTCATTTTACTGATTGTGAATATGCTGACCAAGGCCCCCTTTGGAATTGGAGGCCCGGGCCAAGTGGCCCATATGCCATCCCACCAAAGCTAATAGAACCATTCTCTTGTGATACAGACCCTATAAGGTGCATTTGGCTGATAGATAGATATTGGCGAATGCCCATAGGCTGGGATTTTCCAGGTTTGTTTTGACTGAGGTCGCATCATACATTTAAAGCACTCTTATATCACTTAAGATTCTTAAGGTGGTCTAAGAGTGCTTTAAATGTATGGTGTGGATCTGCTCTCTTGTTCTGTAGATAGATTACGGTTTTTAAAAAATAGATATAAATTCAAATGAAACCCCCTTTCTCTAATTAGTACGTGACAAAGTTTCAGGTTTCATTTAAACCAATGCAAATGCATTAATGTCCTGTTTCACAAGCTCTGACACCTTAACTTTTTGAATTAAGTCTTGCCATGGAGATTTCCTGGATACAGGAAATCTAAAGGCAAATAGAGAAAATGGATGGAAAATAGCTTTTTCCAAAGACGTGGGTGGGTAAATGGGTGGTATAATGGCCGAAGACCAGGAAAAAATACATTGCTGAGCCCCGAGCTCCTTTGTTTTGTAGGCACTAAGCATCTACTCCTGTTTAAAATGTCATTTATCTTCCCAAGGCACAATGTGCAGCCCAATCAATCTTATTAGAAAAGGCCATTTTAAATGTGTGTAATGAATTCACAGAGTGGTAATGGGCTAGCAAGGGCCAGGATGATGATGAATCTGTTGCTTCACTTTCCATCCTGCTCAAAAGGAATTAGGTCCCCTAACAAAGCGATAGCTCCCTGGCGGAGAATAAGATCACACTCCCAGAGTCTGGGGCTCGGGTTGTTATTTCTTAAGTGCTGAGGGGGTTGTTCAATGTAAGCAGCACAGAATTTCTCATGCAGTTTCTTTATGAACTGCAGTCCAGTCAGGTCTCAAAACGGCACTAAGCTGCTAGATATTGCTGCGCTTTGCGGCAGATTGAGACACTTGAAGAGATGGCATTTTGACTGAAAAAGACAGCATTCTGATTTCTCGACAATATCTGTTAGAAACTGAAGTGGCATATTAGTTTCAAACCTTTCTTAAACATATATAACTCGTTTAAGCCTACGCTTCCAAAAAAAATTAAAACAAACCATTAATTGTAATGCAAATGTAAACATGAGGTAAAATACACATAACTTAAAGCAAGCACTTAAAAAAAACAACAGTGAAGGAATATATATGACACATACAAATTTTGAAAAGGTATCCTAGTCTATCTGTTCTCTTACCTACTTAAACGTAAAGGTAAAGGACCCCTGGCAGTTAAGTCCAGTCACAGACGACTCTGGGGTTGTGGCGCTCATCTCGCTTTACAGGCTGAGGGAGCTGGTGTTTGTCTGCAGACAGTTTTTCCGGGTCATGTGGCCAGCATGACTAAGCCACTTCTGGAGCAACCAGAGCAGCGCACAGAAACAGTTTACCTTCCCACTGGAGCGGTACCTATTTATCTACTTGCACTTTTGCCGTGCTTTTGAACTGCTAGGTTGGTAGGAGTTGGGACCGAGCAACGGGAGCTCACCCCATCATGGGGATTCGAACCACCGACCTTCTGATCGGCAAGCCCAAGAGGCTCAGTGGTTTGGACCACAGCGCCACCCATGTCCCATCCTACTTACCTATCTGTAAGCATATAAAAATCCAGACTGGTGAATCCAAGCTAATTGTGCTGCCTGAACATTATTCTTCCACAAAAGATAACCAAAGGCTGAATTCTGTACCGGCCAATCCTGGGATCACCACTTCTCCCCCAAGCTCCCTCCCACAGACCATTTTTTTTCTGTAGCCAGATTTCCCTGATCTATGTTCACCTCTGCTGAAGGAGGGAGGTGCAGGAGAGCAACCTCAGGCTAGGAAAGGTCCCCTCCCACAACTTTTGTTCTCTCCAAAATTCATTGTCACTCATGGCTTTTCAGTTGCCAGGTGATCATTAAGGTTCCAAGACCTGGGTCTCCTGCCAGACATCTAGTGTAACTAGAAGGTCCTTAGATAGAATGGGGCTTTCCATACAACATTCATTTGACCCAGCATACTTTTCAGTCAAGATAAGCATGTCCCAGGTTTTCATAAGACATGTGTAGGTCGTTTCCTCTTTCTTCTCCTGCACTTTGGCTGCTATACCAAGATTGGCATCCAGGCTGGTGAATCGTAGCTAGCAATGTAAGAAGGCATTGCTTTCTGTACTGCCCTGTATTCATCACATGCAGCAATGTTTCTGTTGTGCTGCAGCTCACCTTCCATCAAAAATACATGGTCCACTGTTGTGAAATCATGTAACTTACATAATCAATCAATTAATTAATTACATAAATGACATTGCTATTATGGTATACTATCTTATTCCGTATAGTTAAAGCTATGGTTTTCCTAGTAGTAATGTATGGAAGTGAGAGCTGGACCATAAAGAAGGCTGATCGCCGAACGATTGATGCTTTTGAATTATGGTGCTGGAGGAGACTCTTGAGAGTCCCACGGACTGCAAGAAGATCAAACCTATCCATTCTGAAGGAAATCAGCCCTGAGTGCTCTCTGGGAGGACAGATCCTGAAGCTGAGGCTCCAATACTTTGGCCACCTCATGAGAAGAGAAGACTCCCTGGAAAAGACCCTGATGTTGGGAAAGATGGAGGGCACAAGGAGAAGGGGACGACAGAGGACGAGATGGTTGGACAGTGTTCTGGAAGCTACAAACATGAGTTTGCCCAAACTGCAGGAGGCAGTGGAAGACAGGAGTGCCTGGCCTGCTATGGTCCATGGGGTCACGAAGAGTCGGACACGACTAAACGACTAAACAACAACAACAAAAATCTTATACATTTCAGCTCAAATGAAACACAACATAAATCGTTTGTAGTCTGGTATTCACTGTCCTTGCTCTCAATTCTATTTGCTGGATTGATTTTCATTCTGGACATGGAAGGAATAAGCAGGCATTGGCAACTTCTGCTCCTCTTTTCATTTTTGTTAGAATTCTCCAACAAACATCCCTCCTCCTAGAGCACTAATTACCATTGCTCTGACACGGTAAGCTGCAACTAAAATTGCAATGGAGTTTCCATACTCTCAGAGACATATTGCCCCTTTTCTGCTCTATTCCATCCAAATCAGAGGATGTGACACAGCTGCTTTGGGTGGGTCAGGACCAATTCATCTGAGTTGCCACAGTACACACCTTCCTGTGTACACACATTCACTATAACCTTTGTGGTTGATGCCATTGTATCAACCCAGGCATAAGTAATTCCTTCTCACAAAACGTTCTGAAGCCATTAAGAGTACAAAAACTCAAAATTCAAAACAGCAGCATCAAATATAGAACAATTTCAAATTCAGTAAAGTTAGAGGCTGGGATACAAAACCTCCACTTTCAACATTTGCTGAGAAAGGAGGATCTTCAATAGAGACAATAGAAATGCTGTCTGCCTGGGTATTTTAATGGGAGGGCATTTCAAATGATAGGAGCCATCATCCCAAAGGCCCAATTCCTACATGATGTGCCACAGACCTCTTGATGGGCCAGCCAGATGGGCGGGGTATAAATATTATAATTATAATAATAATAATAATAATAATAATAATAATATCTGCAAGAGACCCTCTCCTGCAGGGTGATCGGTTGGGTATATGAGGGGTGAGTGATATTTTAGGTAGTGCTAAAATGGTGTTTTGGCTTATTTCATTTCGTTTTAAAAGTTAACATATGAGTGAAATGTCATTTAAGTACAAGAGTGTTACAAGGCTGCAACAGCATCGTGCTGTAATGCTAATTTGATTGGACAAAGGAAAATCCTTTAGTATCGAGATGGTTTCAAAAGGATTCGATGTCCGACACTTTGCGGAATTTCACCTGCCCTGCCCCAACCCACCGCCCCTGATTCTAACACTTTTCAGATGTGTCCTCAGATCATGTAAAAATAACAGTCCACTCTTGGGATCTCAGTGCACAGGGTTGTGCTTCTTTAACCACACTGTTGTAAAGCTTGCCGTTTGATGGCTTGCCCTTTTCTTTTCACTGCTACCCGTCTTGACCTTTGGCACTTTTTATATGGGCAGAACAATGGCTGGAGCTGCAGTCACTGCTTAAGTAGGAGGCTGGCCGGGGCAATAAGCTAAGACTCAAGGTAACAATCAAACTCGAGGTCCCTTTGTGACTTCCCCTTTCATATGTCAGTGAACTTGATTCTGCCATGGTATGAATGGCGGAGCTGTGCTATTTCAGGAATGTCAGCAATTTGGTCATAAAGCAACTTTGATCCTGCTCCAAGTTTCCATGCTCATTCATTAACTGAAAATGTGGAGGTTAAGATAGGGCTCTGTCTTATCTAAGGCTGAGTGACGGCTACTTAAACAAATTGCCATCTTTTCTCTCTCTTCTTGTACTTCTGATGATAAAGGAAAAGGGGACAGAAATGATTCACAGATGTTGAGGATAGACATGAGCCCAGGAAGACGGTTTTGAATGGAACAAGAGGATCTGTAATGTAAATAATGCCATTGCTTTATTTTCCATTTTGCAAAAGTCTCTCCACCCTAAGGAAGGGTGGTCTTCCTTAGTCCCACAGCATGGAGGGTATTAAAATGATGTTCTTGAATAGTTTCTTGTGCATATTGTGCCTGCTTAATTGTGGGTGGCCTAGTATTTCCACCTGCGCATTCACAGTGTACTATGGAGCTAGGTCAGAGGTCGGCAACCTCCAGCCGAGCCGCCCACTTGGCGAGTCCCCCACGCGCTGTGCTAAACCAGCGCAGCGCTGCATGGGGACTCGCCGAGCGGCACCGGAAATGGCGCCTGCACCTGCTCAGACGCCATTTCCGGCGTCACGCTGCGCCCGTCTGGCCCACAGGCGACGTCCGTGGGAATGATCCAGCCCATGGCCAGATAGCCTTGCCGACACCTGAACTATGTATTTTCCATTAGCCTGTTGCAGCAAAGAAACAATAAAAAGAGTCCAGTGGCACCTTAAAGAATAATGAATTACATTATAGCACAAGCTTCTGTGGGCTAGAACCAACTTCCTAAGGTGCATGAAGTCAAGAACTTTATATCACCTCAGGGGAGTTGGTGCTGCAGTCTGTCTTCCTGTTGTGATGCTACAATGTTGCTTTGAGTTTCCTACAGAACTTTACCTTTGAACTGATTAGTGAGGTGCAACATTGAATACGACTAATTCACATAAAATGTAGCACAGAGGGAAGCAACCTAAGGCCCGTGGGCCGGATGCGGCCCAATTGCCTTCTCAATCCGGCCCACGGACGGTCCAGGGACCAGCGTGTTTTTACATGAGTATAATTTTATTTAAACTGCATCTCTGGGTTATTTGTGGGGCATAGAAATTTGTAAATCCCCCCCAAAAAATATATATAGTCCGGCCCACAACATGGTCTGAAGGACGGTGGACCGGCCCACGGCTGAAAAAGGCTGCTGACGCCTGATGTAGCACATGCTGACCACTTTTCAAATCATTTCCCCCTTGCATAATTTTTACTTACCTTCTGTTATTTCTTCTCCCTGGCTGCTTTCAAATGTAACTTGTACCTTATCTCCCCTCAAAACTGCAAGTTTCTTTCATCCCTTCACCCTGCTCCTGTAACACTGACTCCATCCTCCTATAACAGTTTCTCTCCCTTATCCCTCTTCTGTTTTAGTCTCAGATTATTTCTCCTCTTCCTCCTCTTAAAAAATATTAACCTTTCATATTTATTTTTTATTTCCTCTGGCCCTTCTCACACTCCACTGTTTTCTGCTTCTGACCAGCGGCCTTTATTCAGCAGGCAAGGACTTGCTAGTGCTAGCACTGATCTGACCAAAATGTTATGGTGCAGCCTTGAGATGGAGCAGGAGGCACCGGGCAGGCTGTGGCACTGAGGCTCACCTGGAAATGGATGGAGAAACACCACCTGAGCACAACAGTTCAAATAATCAAACCAAGACACATTGTGTCACTGAAAGTAACAAGCAAAGGGGGGGGGGACAATTAAGAAGTCATTTCAACACGGGTTAAAAAATTGCTCAAAGCCTCAGAAAACAAGAGAATCTTTCCCCTGTAATTCCGCTCTTTGGTTTTACTGATGATTTTGAGGCCCTGCAAATTATTTTATTTTCAAATTATATAAAAAAACAATGGTTAAAGCTCCTAATCTTAATACAATTTACTTTGGAGCGGGAAAAGGAGTTGGACAAAACTGAGTTTTTAATTCACTTCTTAATCTTATAAAAATGTTTCCATTACAGCAGTGGATCCAAAAATCTGTTTAGAAACATTTTTCAAAACATTGTTTAGGATTAGTAGTAAAAGCATTTTCGTTCTGTAGAGATAAGCTCTAAAACAAGACAAAAAACAAAAAAAGGGATATCCTATTTTGTTCCTTTGTATTTTTTCCTTCAGTGGTTGGCAAAAGTTCTCCAGCATTCAGCTGTGAGAAACAGTCTTGGCTGGGCTCACTGATTACTCCATACAGACTTAACTTGGAGCAAAATCTTTCATTGAGTTAAGCATATTTTTGAGCGGGTTTTTATGGCTTTGTTTAACTGTTTCTACTGACTAGGGGGAAAAGAAGTAGGCCATGGTTTTATATTACATTTTGGGCAGATTTCTTTGGAGGGTACATTCGAACCTGTAGGGTTTTTTCATGTAACATGCTACCAACAATATGTTGGAATGTATGCTATATATGTTTTTTTATTGTACTGTATTTGAAATTGCTTTTGGATGCCTTAATAGTAACAACAACAGCAACAACAACAACAACAACAACAACAACAACAACAACAACAGTTCACCTTCCACACATGCCCCAAGGCAATTAATACAAAAAATGTGATTAAAAACTGCAAAAACAATAAAAACAACAACCAAAAATCCAGAAGATGAAGTTTGAAGCCATTCAAAATGGACACCCAAAGCAGAGACCAATTCATCCAACTGGGAAAATTTGTCAGAACACACATGTCATCATAGAGCATGGAAAGAGTTGTGAAGCCACTGTTCATAGAGCTCACTACATCTCAGCTTCCTCCACACTGACATCCATGCTTTCATGCAAAGAGACCCCTTGAATGCTTCTATGATGATTTCCTAATTTACTCTCAAAATACTATTCAAGCTACCTCTCTCTTTTAAATGAAAACTAACTAAGTTAAAAGCTGGCTGCTCTTTCAGGACGTCAGACTTTCTCAATTACCCAGGACAAAGCAAAATAACATTTTAAAAAATTAGATTTACTCAGGAAATGAGAGCACAAATGTAGGAATAGATGAAAATAATGGAAACACAGAACAGCATTCTAAAACCAGAATGCTGACCTACTTGAAGATGTGAGTGCAAGTCACTTCAAAAGACACAGAAGCGCAGATAAAATTACTGTACAATATTTCTGAAGGAAAGGGGAAACTATGCATGTTCCAGTTTTTGTTGAAAGGAAAGTAGTTTTGAAAAAGGAAAGGGAAACTAAACTCTTGGCTATATATAGGCTGTTCAAAGTTACCAGGCTCTGATCATTTTTAATGTGACTACCGTGGTGCGTAAGCTCGTTCTTTAATTAGAACATCTTTTCTTTTCATCAAAACCACATGGATTTACTTGTGAATGACACACACACAAACACTAAAGCTCCAAGACATTGGGTAGGGATGGAGGAGAATTTTGAATCAGTTTCCATTTAAAGGTGAACTTACCTCATTTACAATTTCTGAAACAAGATGCAAACCGAAAAACAACTCTCATTTGAAATAGGCCCTTCTTGGACTGCTGTTCTACAGCCAAGTAATGTGTACAAAAAATGCATATACTAGTGTAAAGTACACATATAAATGCATATGCATATGTATAAATGCATATATTAGTGAAAATATATAATGCCGGGGAGGCATTATATTAGGTGAAACTGCTTTGCAAACATTGTTGATAAAAAGTGGGGAAGTTTGCACTAAAATGCTGGTGAATTTTCATGAGGACTGATATGGAAATGTGGAGAATTGAACTTAAGATTGGATAAAATGAGAAACCAAGTGAAACTGAAACTGACACAAATTATCTATCCTTACCCTTGAACCAGGGAAACTGCAAAAAGCAAAGAACCAGGGTATATAGGGGTGTGTGTGTGTGTGTGTGTGTGTGAGAGAGAGAGAGAGAGAGAGAGAGAGAGAGAGAGAGAGAGAGAGAGAGAGAGAGAGAGAGAGAGAGAGAATTATTCCCTTTTAGCTTTTCCTGGTCCAGCCTTTTCTTTTCATTTCTGTCCGGCAAGCTTAGTCTGCTGTGCAATAAATCAAACAGTTTGAACACACTGCAAAAAAAAGAGTGTAACCTGAAATGTCCCATTTTCTCATAAGAATAATAATAATCATGCTCTGTCCATTTTTTGTGGTTCTGCTTTCTCTGTCCAGTTGTTTTTGTAACATGTGTGGCTGTCTGAATATGAGCTGTTGTGTTCCAGATGTTTTGGCAAGAGAAAGGAGCAAATGTTCATACACATCTCCGAGAAATCTCTTGCCACCCAAGTCGTCGAGATATCAGTGAGCTAGTTTACAGTTTACCCAGCCAGACTCCCTTCCCTCTTAATCTTGCTAACCCTCTAAGTCATCAGTACAAAATGACAAACATTATTTCGTGCATCTTTCATTAAGGAAGAAATGTTGTGAAGAAGGTTAATCAGTCCCTCCTGCCCCAAATGGTTAGGCCCCCCAATGCTGACAGATTTGAGGGCATTAAAGTGGCTCTCTGCTTGAGACTCCAGTATTGCTAATGTTGTTACAGTGACCAAAACAGAAGAAATGCATTGTCAAAAACAAAAGATGGACACTTACAGGTACTTGCATTTAAAAAACGTAGAGTGTTGCACGCACCCCAAGCTCCGAGCGACAAGAATCTTAAGGGGGTTTGGCTTCCTTGCAAGGAAGGTAAATGCCATGAACCGGTGGGAGAATGGGGAGGAGGAAGAAGATCCCAGCAAGGTGTGCAGCTGTGACTGGGACACACTGGGGCAAGCCAGGGATGGGAAAGGAGAGGTTGGGGTTGTGGAAAATGCACGCAGGATGACAGAGGACAGTGAGGGGATAGTAAGGTGCAGAGACCAGAAAAACGGGGCCCCTCATCCGAGCCAGAGAGGCCCCCGTCTCCATGAACAAGGCGTAGAGAGCAGCAGGAGGTATGCTCTGGGAAGCTGAGGCAGGCAAGGGCCCACAGCCTAGGTGGGGGTCATTAGCTCAGGGAGGAGGTGTGTGATTCCTCAGCTGGAGTAGGCTCAAAACAGGTGAGGGCCACATGCCTCTTCAACCCCAGATGCTGCAATCAACATGCAAAGTATGAAAGGGAAGCAGAGGTGATACAATAGGTCTGCTCAACTGCCATGTTGATAGACCTCGGCTTGGATGTTCCAGGACCTCTGTGGGACTCTGCTTTGGGTTTGACTCTGGACTTTGTGTATGTGGAATGGATCCCTGGACCGAGTTTCCTGACTGTTGAACTTTGGATTTGGCATACTGTATATGCTAGTGGAACTTGCTGCCAGGTAGGCCAGAGATTCAGGACAGTAAATGGAGACTGTGGTGTCTTTAAGATATATTGTTTTATTTACACATATATACAGCTTGAGCATCATTTGGAAGGGTGCATGGCATTAACACTCCAAGAGATATTGCTTCCCATTAGGTTTCCATGGAAGCTCCAAGTCACAGCTTTGGGTCCAGCTCTGAGCAAGACATGTTTCTGTTCCTTTAGGTTCCAACATCAGCCAAACTCTCCCACCCACCCACCACCCACCTTTTCATCCTAGAATGATGTAGTGTCTAGTCAGGCGATGTGGAAAAAGGCCCACCCATTTGTCTCCACGGCAACACCTTGGTACATGTAAATGGTGGTACTTAATTACAAGGAAACCTGCCTGACCAGTTGAGATGCCTCTTCTACTAGATTCTAAACCTCACTGGATACAGGATCACAAGCCTCATCTGGACTGGCCTCCTATAACAATATGCTACTGCATATGTATAGATCACAAGTGGCTTGCCAATTGTGGCAGAATCTCTACATTAACTTCCAGCTGGTGGGTTGCTGATGTTTCCTGGGAGGCAGAGGGGAAGGGGCAAGGTGATGGAGGGGATTGGTGCAAGGCAAATGCACTGGGGGAACCAATCCAGTGCTCCTGCCAGCATGTTTGCATTTTGTTGACCTCCCTTGTGCCTTGGCCCTCTTCTCTTGGTATCTAACAGTGATCCACCCGCTGAGAAGCTAGCACCATAGCTCTCCCCACTGCCCCTCTGTGAGATGCATTAAAAGTCCACCCTAGAGCAGCTCTGTGGGTGTTGATATGTTGGGCCACCCAAGTTTCTAAGGTTGCATTCAACCAACATTTACTCAGAGTAGACCCACTGAAATCAATGCCCATGCTTAACTTTCTCATGGCAAGAACTGTTTGACAGTGGACCATACTCCCTCGGAAGGTGGAGCACTAGCTACTTCTGAGAAGACAGAATTGGGATTCGAGATGAATGGTGGACTCTCCTTCCTTGGAGGTTTTTAAGCAGAGGTTGGGTGGCCATCTGTCATGGATGCTTGAATGAAGATTCCTGCATTGCAGGGGGTTGGACTAGACGACCCTTGGGTCCCTTCGAATTCTATAGTTCTGTGATTCTATTATTTTGATGGGTCTATTATACAATCCCTAGTCACTGACAACCAGAAACCTTTTAAAAAAACATTCTGCTAGTACAAATCAAAATAAGATGGAAAATGACCTAGGTAATGAAATATGTGTATTACTAGTTAACATCAGCTGTGGTTCTAAATAATTCTGTCATCCATGTTGGTGGTCACTCTTAAAGCAACAGGGAAAGACCAAGAGTTGAAAGTTGTCATCTTGGCAAAAAGTAGCTCTGGGGACACCCATTTTGGTCTGAAAGAAACTGAACAGCTTGAATGGATAGATGAATAAACAAGTCTGCCAACTCTTATGGTTTTATTGCAAGGCTTGTGGTTTATTATTTGGGGATTTTCTGAGAATTTCAGCACAGCCTATAAAGAACCTTAGCTCTCATTTGTCTTATTAAGCTCACTCCGTGCAGAAAGACTGCAGGGTGGGAGGGCTTGGGAAGCTGTTTCAGAATTCCAGAGACATTTTGAAAGGATTTTAAAAGAAGAAGAATAAATAAAGCAGCTTTTCTTTCCCCAGCCAGTTTCATACGCTTACATGACAAAGATATTGCAAGTGCTGCAGAAAGCCACTAGTTTAATAAATTATTTGTCAGAATGTTCAATGTGGCTTAATTTACTTTGAATTCTTTTGGTACAGCATGAAAAATGTATTGGATCAGTGCAACCATAAACAGATGATAATATGCTAGATACAGGTGGAATGTGGGTGGCATGGTGAGAAAAATGCTATTTTTCTTTTTCACTGTATAGTATTCTTTAAAAGAAATTGAAGTGTTTGTCATTTCCATAATATCATAATCAAAAATGAAAACTCCTTCCCACCCACCCCCAAGCACAGTCCCAATCCCAGTACCATTTTTTATTTAAATGAGAAATATTTGTGTGTATCTTCCATATGTGCCCATGAGTGGTGGTATATAGCTATATCCTTCTGCAGTTGCATAAGAAATAAAGCTGAACCATGTTTTATAAAGCTTATCCGATTTTGTGTTGTTGTTTTTTCAGTCTCAAAGTTTATTGGTCCATTTTCCCATTACTATCAAGTCCCACACTTTTATGAAACACATTTCAAAGAAACCAGCTTTCAGACTTCTGCAGTACAGTATGTAGATGATGGCAGTAAAGGAAGGTAAAGGTAAAGGGGCCCCTGACCATTAGGTCCAGTCGCAGATGACTCTGGGGTTGCGGCGCTCATCTCACTCTATAGGCCAAGGTAGCTGGCGTTTGTCCGCAAACAGCTCCCAGGTCATGTGGCCAGCATGACTAAGCCGCTTCTGGCAAACCAGAGCAGCACACTGAAACGCCATTTACCTTCCTGCCAGAGCGGTACCTATTTATCTACTTGCACTTTGACATGCTTTTGAACTGCTAGGTTGGCAGGAGACAGTAAAGGAAGTTTACCTCAAATGCAATACAGAACACAGTACTGGGATCTGTGGTTTATTAAGGGTGGTGAGAGTTGTTAGGAGATCCTCTTGTCCTCACCATAGCTGCCAAGTTCTCCCTTTTTAAAAGGGAAATTCCCTTATGCTGAATAGGCTTCCTCACGAGAAAAGGGAAAACTTGGCAGCTATGGTCCTCACAAGGTTACAATTCTGAGTGGTTTAATAACAAATCCCTCTTCCCATGGAATTCTGGGAACTGTGTCTCTGTTAGGGGAATAGCAGTCTTGCAACAGCCCTCCGTTAACAAACTACAGCTCCCAGAATTCTTTGGTGGAACTCGTGACTGTTTAAAGTGACATCAGAGTGCTTTAAATGTGAACATGCCCCTAATGTGTGGACATTGGGAGGGGTAAGCAACCACACACATCATCTGTGTAGGGTCAGTGGTGTGGCTGCCCTCCCCTTCCTACTTGTGGTTTTGCTACATGCAAGTAATATGGAGGAAAGAAGAAGAAGAAAAAGAAGAGTTTGGATTTGATATCCCACTTTATCACTACCCGAAGGAGTCTCAAAGCGGCTAACAATCTCCTTTCCCCTCCTCCCCCACAACAGACACCCTGTGAGGTGAGTGGGGCTGAGAGACTTCAGAGAAGTGTGACTAGCCCAAGGTCACCCAGCAGCTGCAGGTGGAGGAGCGGAGATTCGAACCCGGTTCCCCAGATTACGAGTCTACCGCTCTTAACCACTACACCACACTGGCTCTCGGTCACATGCAAAAGGTCCACTGCAGTGATACCCAGCCCAAGGAGCATGTGCTGAAGAGTTCACATGGCTGCAATAGATCTGTACTTAGTTCACCATGGGCCAGTTTTTAAGCCATAAGGCTCATTCAGTTGCGACCCATTGGCAGGCGCATGTGGAAAGCCAATCCATGCTGCGAGCTGTCATGGGACCTCCCCGGTGCTTACTGCCAGTGGTAGAACTCAACACAGGCTCATTGTTTCTCAAGACAGCCCACACTGAAAGAGGTCATGTTACAAACACACACACACACACAGAGAGAGAGAGAGAGAGAGAGAGAGAGAGAGAGAGAGAGAGAGAGAGAGAGAGAGAGAGAGAGGGCCACATTTCATATATTCTCTCCATCAACTCCAAACAAATGCTTTAAGTTTTGAGTCCTGCACTGAATATTTTTCAGCAATGCAGCTCTAAATAAGCTGATGAGCAGCAGGGCAGCTTTTGCCCTGGGAAATAATGGGAATTCAGCTGAAACATTTGCCTTTGAGCCAAGTAAGTGAGCTGAGGGTGGGGAACCTGAACTGATTCAACACTTAAGACTGTGCAGCTTTTAGGAATGCAAACAAATATGCTCTGTTGATTGTGGTGGCTTTCTGGTGACACCAGAACCTGGAAGCAGACTGATAAGGCTGTAAGTGAAGTTGGAAGGACACCTTATCTGCTCCATGGGGGTCTGAATACCAAAGATTTCTTACGCCTGGCCTTTCTTCCCATTCATCCTGGCCTTACAGTGAATTGCACTGTGTTATCAGAGGCCCCAGAATGGGAAACATCCAGATATGGACTATGTTCCCAGTGTTACATAGCATCTTGGCAGCAGGATTTGGACCCTGGGACTTCAAAAGCACAGCGCCAAGGTTCTGCGTTACTAAGCTGGTGCCAAATTCACTCCATTGTGTTCCTCGGTGTACTTTAAAATAAAAGCCCTTTTATTTTATTTTTTTAAAAAACATAATGTCAATGTGTTGTTTTGTTTACAATGACACCGGAGAAAGTAAGGCTGAAGTGGAAATGTTGGGTGAAGGTCAGGCAGAAGCTGATTGTTTCGACTGGAACAGACTCACATCTCTCCAAGCTTGCTGTTAACTGAAAGATGCTGGCTGCCTTTGAGTTTCAGGCTTTCAGCAACAACCATTTGGTTGCATTTGCTTTGACGTAAAGGCGATTGGCACACTCTTTTAAGTGCCTGGCGGCTGCAGAAAGCTCACCTCTTGGCAGGTTCCAGTGCTTCACTCAATGGGAAGGAACATTATTAGCACTGGATGCGTACATGTATTTTTAGTTTTGCCTTCATTATCCATCAGCAGGATATCTCTCTTGTTATTCTTGTCCCAAGGACCACATGAACTGACCTAGATCCTGTAATCATCAGGAGGTCCTTCTATGTGATCCCCCCTCCATGAGAAGTCCAAAGAGTGGCAACACTAGGAAGGCCTTTTCAGTGGCAGCTCCCAACGCGTGGAATGCTCTCCCCAGGGAAGCTTGCCTGCTGAAATCTTTATTTCTAGGTTCCAGGCAAAACCTTTCCTTTTGGCCCTTAATGTGAAGGGTTTCCTTCACTCTTCCACTCTTTCAGTGAGGGTGGTTCTGTAAAACCTCTCTTGGACTTGTTTATACGTGTTTTCAGGTTTTTATCAGTTTGTCTGTTGCAGTTGGTTTTACTGTTTGTACTGTCTTGTAAGCAGCTTTTGGTCACTTTTGTAAGCAAATATAAATGACAACATCAGCCACAGTTACAGGTAGGTAGCTGTGTTGGTCTGAGTCGAAGCAAAATAAAAAAATTCCTTCAGTAGCACCTTAAAGACCAACTAAGTTTTTATTTTGGTATGAGCTTTCGTGTGCATGCACGCTTCATCAGATACACTTGAAACAGAAGAGTCAGACCCTTATGTATATACAGAGGGTGGTGGGGGTGGGTGGGAATGGGTGATGGGCTGATGGGAGTGGTAAACCTGTAGATGGCTGTTAACGACTGCTGATGACTGCAATGGGTCCTGCGAGGAAAAAGCAATGGCTGAGGCGATAAAGAAAGCTTGATCATGCATAATGAGATAAGAATCCAATGTCTTTGTTCATCCCAGGTGGCTCCATGGTTTTAAGCTTGGTAATGAGTTCCAATTCAGCAACTTCTCTTTCCAGTCTGTTCCTGAAATTTTTCTGTAATAAAACAGCTGCTTTGAGATCTTGTATAGAATGTCCTGGGAGATTGAAGTGTTCTCCCACTGGTTTCTCTGTCTTGTGGTTCCTGATGTCAGATTTATGTCCATTTATCCTTTGGCGTAGGGTTTGGCCTTAAGCGGGTGGATTTCAAAGCCCAGCTTCTCCAAATTATGAAGAACATCAGCCACAGTAATTTGCTGAGACCATGTGTGAAGACCTTCACAGAGAGGACACCTCTTCTCCTCAAGGCAGACAGCGACTGTCATATTTGCTGCTTCAGATACTGATGCTTCAAAATTCACATGATGGAAGGAAGCAATTGGAGTGTGCAGCTAGGAATTTGCGCAATACTTAAAACGATAGCTAAACGGTTGCTGTCCCAGATTTCTGTTCCTTGCTCTGTGCTTCCCCCAAACTGCCTCTGTAACTACAACTGTCTGAGAAACTGGTTCTTGTCATATGAGTCACTGTAGCATCTGATAGTTGAACTGACAAAAGGGAACAGAAGGAGCAGCACATTCCATTCGTTGGTGAAGTCAGTCAGCCTAGCCTACAGGTGATTGCACTTTGTCCTCCACTAAGTCCTTTCGGCATCTGGAATAGTCAGCCACTCAATATTTGACCTGGAATTCAAATGTCAGAAACTACTGTTACCAGAGAATGGTCATAGTTCAATGGCATGGCATCTACTTTAAATGGGAAAAGTCAAATTCCAGCTTCTCCAGCTATGGTTGGAATAGTTCTGTTACAATGTGTGCAAATGCACCTACGTGTGTGTCTTCCTATACACACTCCCAAATATCAAGCTGAGAGGCTCTTTTTGCGAGGGCTATGACATGTGTCCGTAATGAATATGGACTTGCCCTTAACCTGATGGCCACAAGAAGTTCACACACAAGAGGAATAAAGAGAGGTGAGTTCATTACATGAAATGAAAGTGAGAGAGTATAGAAATGCTGCTTCAGACCACAAAGTTGCAATATAAGCAGGCAGCAAATTGCACTGCATGCACACTTTAAAGAGTAAAAGAAGGATCCCTAACGAGAGAGAGAGAGAGCATGACAATTTTGCCACAGATCCACACTAAAAACAAAGTGAGAAAAGGTGAAACCCATCAGAGATACTTCCTCCTGTAAGAATTAAGCTATTTCCTACAATACCCAGCACCAGAAAGACTGCAGCATCTCTCTCACCCATTCCTTGGTCTGTGATCCAATAAAGCATAGAGTTGGTTCTAGAGAGTGTAGCATCAAAAAGGGTCCTTTGGTGAGCTGGTGAAAATCTGGGGTTTAAGTACTATTTTGAACCAATATATTCTTATGAATTGCAAGAAGATCAAACCTATCCATTCTGAAGAAAATCAGCCCTGAGTGCTCACTGGAAGGACAGATAGTGAAGCTGAGGCTCCAATACTTTGGCCACCTCATGAGAAGAGAAGAATCCTTGGAAAAGACCCTGATGTTGGGAATGATTGAGGGCACTAGGAGAAGGGGACGACAGAGGACGAGATGGCTGGACAGTGTTCTCGAAGCTACAAACATGAGTTTGACCAAACTGCGGGAGGCAGTGCAAGACAGGAGTGCCTGGCATGCTATGGTCCATGGGGTCACAAAGAGTCGGACATGACTAAACAACTAAACAACAAAATTCTTATGAAAAGAGGGGGTCTTTTGGATCAGCCATAACAATTCCTTTGTTTCAGTGTCTATTTCCTACAAGTTCCTGTCCATTTTCCATTTTGTTTACTTTGCTCAGATGGTAGCTGAAAGGATATAACCCTAGTGAGCAATGACTAAACTGGTTACCTTGTTTGTTTCCTGCATCCTGAGGTTACTGTTTAGAGGGAGATTTTGTTGTCTATGCAGAACCCTTAAATTAAATATGTCGATTATACCATATTATTGTGCTGATCTTTACCTTAAGAGGTTAGAATATTTTCTAGCACCTTCCTGGACACATTTAAGTCAAAGACTAGCACCAGGGTCTAAACAGTTCCTAAAGGGGGTCATTTTTATGCCACGTTATGGCAACTGTAGGAATGCCATGGTCTACAAAAACAAACATGTAAAAGTTCCAGATTGGTGCACACCATTACAGTCCCTTGTCTGAAACCATAGGGAGTCACTGCCAGTCAGTGCAGACCATACTGAGTCAATGGGATCAGTGGTCTGGCTCAGCAGAAGGCAGCTTCCTATGTTCCTGTGAGCTAAGACTTCCAAGCTATTACTTGCAAGCCATGTTTTTTCAGTCTACTTTCAACTGAGAAGTTAGTTTGTTAAGAGATGCAACTTTCTACCGCTGAAAACTTAGTAGCTTTTGTAATCAAGCAAACAGATGGAAAAATAATGGAGGTTTATTAAAAATAAATGAGGTAAAAGTGAGAGGTTAATGAAATCGCCGTGGTATTCCTGGAACAGCTGTGTGGCTTTCATATTAATCTCTAAGAAGAATGGGCGTTCTGATTAGCGGATGGATAAATGTTTCATTAAATGTTACCTGGATGCACTATGTTTAGCCAGTGCCTGCTCTCACATTGTGGTAGTAAATAAAGACAAAGGAGAGAGGAGGGAAGGTAATAAAAGATGAAAAGATTAGAATCAAATTCATAAGCAAGATCAAATAACTTTTTCCCCATGGATAAAATTAAGTGATGATCAAAGCTTTATTGGTTCTGTAACAAGGAAGAGCCGCAATACCTCTTCTTTCACTGAACAGCCTCTGATGGACACACAAATCTGTCCATTTTAGTTTCTCCCAATTTCTTAATCTTCCAGTCTTAAGTCTAGTTCAGCACCTTTCTGCATCAGTGTGCAATTCCCCTCCAGTCCTCTTGAAAATTCAGCATTTTGGTGTGCATGTCTCATACACAGTTCATAAGCAATTTGGATGTACAATTTTGCAGGCATTTTTCTCTAACACTGTGCATTTTTGTATATGCTATGCATTCTGATGCACGCTTTCTCGTAATTATGTGCATTTTGCCCATAATGGCAGATGAAAAACTGCACCACAACAGTCAGGAAAGTGTGGATTTCAATGACTCGCTGCAATTCGGTTCACTTATTGTTTCAAGAAGCGTAGATTTGATAAGTTCACATTACATTGCAAACTGAACTGACTTTATCCGCCATCGCTAATGATTAGCATAACAAATTCTTTTTGCACATGGAATTGAAAGGCAAAAAGATTCACAGTGATTCTTTCTTTAAAACCTTGGCATTCAAAACCTTGCTCAGTGTGCTCCAGACACCTGCAAGCATCTGATAGTCTTTTTTAAAAAAACAAAAAAGGAAAAAGAGTCAATGTTAAAAAACAGACAGGTTTCCCCAGTCTAAGGAATTTTTAAAAGACACTATATCAGGTGTTTGCAGGTGTGCAGAGAATATTGGGTAGTATTTTCAGTTGACAGGGAAGGAAATGGAATCATGAGCATATTCTAGGGCTTAGATCTGAGAATTTGTGGTCAGATTCTCCTTTCCTGTCATCTCCATCCAGAAAAGCCATGGACATGAAATGGAAGATTGCAGCTTGGAAGCGGGAAGGAGGAGAGTTGGAAACTAGGGACTTCCCTGGCAGGAGGTGAAGTATCTTTCCATTCATGCTGAGCACTACTGAATCCAAACCTGTGTACTCAACACTAGGAACCGTATAAAAGACCCATTGAAATGAATGGAAGTTGGATGGGAGCGGTGTTTACTGGAAGCCTTTGCGTTGACTGCCTGTTATGGTGCAATGCTGTCCTCAGGACCAAGAAGAGACGTGCAAAGGACAGGGAGGAAACAGGAGAAACCCTTTCCCCCTCTAATCCCATTCCCATGTACCAGCCCAAGACATTCTGGCACAGGAGGAAAATCACAAACTGGCACCCCACCCCTAGCAGGGAAGAAGGGAACAAGGGGCCAGGCAGGTTTCCTGGGGAGAGCATTCCATAGGCAGAGGACCACCACTGAAAAAGCCCATTCTCCACACCTCCCTCAGAGGAGAGTCACATCGAAGGGCCCCTGATCACTGTGGTCAAGAGATGGTGTGGGATGAAAGATAAGGGAATTTTTATTTATGGATGGATTAAAAGGTCTGAAACTGGAATGTTAAAGGAGCTGGTTGGGGAAGCTAGGGAATTGTTTCTACAGGGGAGGGAGGGGGGAGTTAGTGGTAATTGTAATAACATGGATACAATGATGTCAGAATGGGGAGAATAGAATAGAATATTTTTAGGAAAAAATTAAAGGCCAAGGGGAATTATTAGAGATAGATATGAATAAGAGGATTTTTAAAATTGTTTAAGTGTTATTAATAGGTGAAGAGTAAGATTGTTATATGTTATATGATGTATTATTATACAAAGTTAGAATATTGATGCTAGATAGATATGGGTAGTATTGAGAGAGCTGCTTAAGTTGGGTATAAATTAGACTCAGGAAAGGAGGGACGGGGAAGTCGAAGTTATTAATAAGGGTTAGAAATAAGATTTTTCTTTCTTTCTTTCTTTTCTTCTTTTTTATGCTTTTTGTATTTTCTTCTATTTTCTATTCTTTTTTTTCTCCCCCCCCCCCAGTATTTGGTTTTCTTTTACTGGAACAATGTATGATGAACAAAGAATGTTACATATATTTGTATGTTGAATTTTTTTTCAATAAATATATTATTAAAAAAGAAAAGAAAAAGAAAAAGCCCATTCACACCTCCCTCAGAGGAGAGTCACATCGAAGGGGTATAAGCAGATCTAAAGTGAGCAAGCTTCCTCCTAGTCCAAGTCTGTTTCCTTCAGGTGTGAGCCATCTGCAGTAGATGCGCTCCTGATGTTCAATACCTGACTTCATGCTGATTAAATTCCATCACTGACTCAACTTGCTTTCTTCCTGCCTCATCACCCTTTCTCTCCAGATGTTGTTACTGCTCTACTTCAGAGGAACTTCCCAGGCATTGGGGGTTTTAGTGGTGCAGGTTTGATCCTCAAAAACACTCATCAGTCAGGAACTTTGGATCAAGGGCAAATGTGAGCTGGCAGGAGTAGAAGTAGAGCGGTGAAGTCATCATCCTGTTTGATTTTAACGAGTGACAAGCTGATGTAATCTTTCATCTTTTATCTTGATGCAAACCATAATAGCTCAGTTCACAGCAGCACATTCTCACTTGATTGCCCGGGGCGCCATTTATATACAACTGGCTGGTTTCCCATCACTCTAACCATTGCTGTAATAACGAAGAATGAAGATGCTTTTTAAATGCTCATGTGTTAACACATTTATGTCTTCTGTAGGCACCTTATTTGTAGAATGGTTTGGGGGGCAAAAGCACCACCTTGCTGAATGAAGCTTCCTTCCATTCTATCTCCAGCTCAACTTACGTGTTGGGGCAATGCAGACTGCTTATGCAGCAGAAACTGTCTAGTGAAGAATTAAAAGAAAGGTTTTGCATATGTGCATCTGTCCCTTATTCACTCCTGAGCTCGAGTTTCAGTTACTGTACTCTCTTCCTAGAGATCCATCTATGTGGTTATATGCAACACAGAGAAGATGGATCAGAGCCTGGAGATTTGTGTTGCGAACCTCCTGAGGTTGGGCTTAGCCTACTGAATTTGTGTTCCACCTTCTGGCTGCTCTGCCTAGCTGGGCCTGCCCTGCTTTTGCTGGGACCAAAACATTACACTGAACATTAACCATCTGTCCAAATTTTTTTACCCATACTCATTATGCTGTGACTGTTAGGAAATCTATGCTATGTTATTTTTAAAGAAACAGCAATAGAATGGCTAAGATTTGCCAGATCATCCTTGTTGTAAGCCTTGGCTTTTGCAATTCCTGTGTGCTCTACTTTCCACAAGAAAGACTGGCAGATTTCACTTAACACCCTCTCCTCTCTTGTCTTCCCCCATGTTATTTCCCCTTGAGACCACCATGGGGTGTGAACATGTGGCATGGGAGCATCTCCAGCATGGGAAGAGGTTGTATACTCCCAATGTGGGCACAACACACAAGTCTCCTTACAGAGGAAATGTGCAAGTCTTAACACAGTAGAAAGGGTCAAAAACAGCCACAGAAAAAAAGCCAAGAACAAAAAAAGTCAGCTTCACAGTTAAGTGTGATTTCAATGAAACATCTATAAAAACAATTGCAAAGTTGAACCTTCTAAAAATATACAAAGTTGCACATCCCCAAAACACAACATCAATATAATAAACTAGTGGGGACTGCCCAGTGCTGCCCAGGATTTTAAGAAACTCTATTTAATGGATAATGTAATTTGTGAGTTTGGACCCATCATGCCAAAAATCAGGTGAAGTCACACCAAAGCAATGTTTCAGTCCACCATATTTATTCAAAATGGCGGTCGGCATCCAAACAGTGGTGGCAACCTCCACCCCCACCCTGGGAAACTTCATGTCTACTTTGGTGATGATAAGATGGAGAAGTGTTTGCCTTTTGAACTGAAGTTTGAAGGAAACGTTGCTTCATGTTCTCTAGCGATAGTCATAATTCAATTAGAAAAGTGCTTTGGGCTCCAGAGAAAATCCAAAGGTGGGAAATGAGAGGAAGGTTGTGGGACGCTAAAATTAAAAACCATTGCTGAATTCCCTAGGAAATGAAAACTGTGCAGCTGTGGGTTTAGAACAATTAGACACACCTAGAAGATCAAACCCAGGTGCCAAGAATATGTTCCCAGGGAAGAAACAATAAACATTCTGACATCATGTTTGGTGATTTGTTTTTAAAAAATGCAAAGGTCTGTCGAGAGATATTTCACTCTGATAAAACTCAGCATCCAAACCATATGTCCAAATGTTTTCTATAGGTGGCTTCCCTGACCAGCTGGCAAAACACACGTTTTGAAGCAAGGGAAAGCCTTGGGAGGAACAGGCTACAGTGTACAAATGGACACTTATGCTTGAAAAGGAAGGGGGGAAAAAATATTGCAGCGTCATGTGGATCCAGATTGGTCTTCCCACAAGTGTAATTAATGCTCTACAGACTAGATATATTGGGGGGAGAGAGAGAATAGATTTGAGAAAACCACACAAAAAATTAACACCGAGGGAGAAGGGAAAGGTTTTGCGTCAGAAACAGAAACTGAATCTTAAGCCCAATTTCCCAATATTACAGTTGTGCAAAATGAAAAATTGCCAAAACTGTGATCTGAGCACCTGAGGTGTTTTAAAACTTAAATCAAGAGTTGAATCTGCTGGCTGAATCCCATCTCTAATCATAACCACACTGAATGATTTATAAGGCCAAACAGAAAATTACTCCGCTGAGGGGCTTATCATAGCTGCCAAGTTTTCCCTTTTCTCGCGAGGAAGCCTATTCAGCATAAGGGAAAATCCCTGTAAAAAAGGGATAACTTGGCAGCTATGGGCTTATGGGAACATTTGGAAGATGAGGTTGCACGTACGCAGAAGAGCTTCCAGGTAGGAGCCTACTATTAGCTTTCCACAGCAGGGCAACCACAGGGCAACAACAACATGACGGGTGTATGACTTACAGATTTCTTGCAGCCACTTTGGTGGAACATGTAGATTGCTATTAAAATGCTTCCATTTATATTGAGTTTGAAGCCATCCAAGTGGCCGGAGCAACCCACTCATGTGAGTGGCATATAATTTATTATTACTATTACTATTATTATATTTACCATTGTGGGGCCAAGACTTGCTCATTATTATATGGCTCTCCTCCAGTTGTCACACTTGTGTATCGTACTCCTGTTTATGCAAAAACTGTTTTGAATTCTCAAGAGGAGTATCAAAGCGCTCATTAATTGATAAAGGATATGAGCTTCAGAGAAGCACCATAACAGATGATGAAATGTAAATCAAAACACCATTGTAAAGGGAAATATGAATAAAGATAGCTAGGACCCGGGGGGGGGGGGAATTCAAAACTGAAAATACAGTTATGACAATTGAGAGGATATGACATTTTGCTTACACAAATGCTTTGCATGGAATAAATTGTATATATCAAAACCCTTTAGTTAGGTCATGAAGTAATAACATTTTACAATATACAAAATCCTCATTATCTACTTCTATAACTCTTGCTCTCTGTAGGCTTTTTTCTTTTTTGCATTGGGTCACTTAGTGGGTAAACATTGGTGCTTAAGGAGAGGCCCAAGATACTGTAATTACCGTAAAACTATTATTTGCAAAACTCTATAGAGGACAGCCAGGAAATCTACCCAGACTAATCCATCTCCAGCCCCAAATGGAACTATTACCCTTGTCTAGCAGTCTGAGTGCCTGGAATTAAAAAAAAAAGCAAGCATATGTTTTTTTAAAAAACATAATAATAATAATAATAATAATAATAATAATAATAATAATAATAATAATTATATACCCCAGTATCAGAGCAGAGCATAATTCACTTATAGTCTAATGGGCATCAAATTGGAAGGTGACCTTTTCTTAGCCTTTTGTTCAGCTAGCAGCTAAAGAGGTTTCTTCAGCACACTAATGGCTCTGAGTTCCTTGCTGGCTCAATGGCTTTTGAGAGTTGGAGGTGTTGTGTAATAAATGCCCCAAAGGCCCGAGATGAGAAAAGGCCAAGCAACTTGTGACATGATTCATGCCCTCAGAAAAGCACTCGGCTTAAGCTGGCCACTTATTTATTTAGTAAATGTATTAGCCAACAACCAAAATACGGTATTTTCCCATGCTGGGTTATGACATTTAAAACCATATAAAACATGAACACTATAATCACTGTCATAATACCAGCAGTAAAGAAACAAAACAAAACCCCATTTCAAATCCTTATTCATCATTTGATTTCTTTCCGTATAGAGTGGGTTACCATGAAACGTTAGGCCATAACGATGACTCAGCTTGAACCCTTGAGCTTGCCGGCTCCTCTTCTTGAATGTCTATGCTGCCTGGAGCTAAGCTACGGATTGACACAGAACAAGGGTGGGGAACTGGATCAGGCCAGTGAGACAGATCCTTCCCTTCCCTAAATCTCGGAGCCCAAATTCAACTGGTGGGTGGGGCTGCCCACCTGTTAATCGCATGGCATCAAAATGATATTGGGATTTCAGATCTCCACAAAGGGCTTGAAAAGAGTTGCCTTTGAAGTGCCTCTGATCAGCTGAGGCTTGAAGTTGCTACTTATATTACATACCAGCCATGTGGTCGCACATCATACTTACCTCCAGCTTTATCAGCTATCTTGTTCATTGAGCATGCTTCCTGATTTGTTTGCACAAAGCTTATGTGGGCGTTACACTATGTCCGGGCTTCACTGAACATTCGTTCTGATTTATTTATTTTTATTTTATTTATTAAGTTTCTATGCTGCTCTTTATCAGAGGATCATAGGGTGGTTTGCAATAGAAAAACACAAACACGCATAACAATAACATATCTACATACCTGGATTCTTCCCCCCCCCCCAGGTGTCATATGGCAGTCAGCAGTCATCTGACTTGCTTGCGGGAGTGTTTATACATCTTCCCATTATTAGTTGGTTCATCCCACACTTTTCAGTGCTTTCCACCCACAAAAAATCTGCTCCCTTGCCCCAGCAGAGTTGTTGCACTAGGCTACGGCAACAGCCCCCTCCCACAGCTAGGGTTTAATTGTGGTGGTAGCATCTTCCTAAGGCAACAATAAAGCTTAGGGGTCAGAGCCACCCCACCCATTAGTTGGGAGAAGTGGCTGCCTCTTAGTTGGGTGGCACAACCCATGGGACATCGCCCAACTTCTGCCACTTGGCTTTGCCGCTGGTCACTACCACCTCTAGGAGCAGAGAGGGACTGGCGGCAAAGCAAGCTCTGCAGAATGCTTCCCCTCCAGCTGAGTCAGTGAGAGGGGAGGTGTTCTACCACCCAGCTTTGTGCTGGGTAGGGGGGGGGATCTCCCCACTGCTCAGCGGTGTGCTGGGGCTTTCAAGATCTCCCCCAAGTACTTCTGTCCAGGTTCTTCTAGGTATGAGAAGTCAAAGTATGAGGAACCCAAACATGTTAGCATAGAGCTTTGTTGGGCCAGGTGGGTTTGTAACTGGAAATCTGGGAGCATGTCTTTCCCAGGAAGTTATTTGGTGTGCATATCTTCGAAATGACAAAGCAACTGGGTTTCTTTGTTTCTTCTACCCGAGAAAGCAAATTACCTGGGAATATGTAGAGAAACCTCATTTTAAATGAGGTTGACTCAGCTGGTGTCTTGAACCAAAAGTTTTGTGACGCCTCCCACAAATATGTTTGCCCCTATATTTAGAGATGTGCTCTGTAAGTAAGAAGCACTTGCACAACACATTTTGAAACGCACGTAAAGGTATATTATATTTAGAACACCTGAGTTTCAAAATGTGTTGTGCAATTGTCATTGTCAAACCCATACGGCTGCAATCGTTTCATGCTTACCCAGGAGTAAGCCCCATAAAACACATGGTGGAGCTTACTTCTGAGTCATTTCACTGTTTCACTGCAATGATTTTTGATCTCCCAGGAGCTTTCTTGGAAGCTTATGAGAAGCCCAGAAGATCAATAATGAATTATAAGCTTCCCTGAAAGATCTCTTGCCCTCTCCAAGTGGTCTTCCCTTTAATGCTGGTTCAGTAGATTTCTATTCTATTCTATTCTATTCTATTCTATTCTATTCTATTCTATTCTATTCTATTCTATTCTATTCTATTCTATTCTATTCTATTCTATTCATTACCTGCCCCTCACCAGCAGGTTCCAGGGTCAGTTACAACAATTTAAAATTCAATATTAAAATCTGTTAAAGCAAATTACAGCCACAGGAATGGTTTAGTCCCCCCCCCCCAAAAAAAATGTCCCAGGAGTCAAAGACTGGAGTAAAGAGCCATTAACACACACGCATACACACACACCACACTCTGTAGTGAAGGTTCCAGACCCCTGTGAGGAGGGGATTTCAAAACTCCCCTGGTAGCTCAGTCGGTAGAGCATGAGACTCTTAATCTCAGGGTTGTGGGTTCAAGCCCCGTGTTGGGCAAAATATTCCTGCATTACAGAGGGTTGGACTTCCAGCTCGACAATTCTATGCTTCTATGAACTCCCACAATCTCTGACCATTGGTCATGATTGATGGAACTAACCTAGAAAGTTCTCTCTGTGTGAACAGTCTAGGGTTAAGGGCGCTGCACGGCAGATATCTGGCTAAGTAATACAGCCCACACCCCTGGTGCTCTTAATATTACCACACTATGCAACAGCTTGGTTGCTTGTGAAGTCAGACTAGACCTGCTTCCGTAAGATATCAAAGTGTCCTTATCGCTGGGGCTAAGCAAGGCTGTCAGCTTGGGGAAGGACTTGCAGGAGCAAAGGTATCAACATATAAATAATAAGCAGGCTGCTGTTGACACAGGAACATTATTTAACCTGTCACCGGAGTTTTAAATCTTGGCTTTGGGTGTGACTGGGAACAAGTGCACACTCCCCAAACAGCACAGTAGAGTCTATGCTGAAATGGTAAAGCTATCATGGAAAGAACAAATATCCATGCACACACAAACTCGTGTCGGCTGGGAAAAACAGCGCACTATGGAAACAATGATGTCAACAGTATTGACTGAGAGTAGCAACAGCCTGAGGTGCAGTTTAAAAAACAGCCAGGCACTCAATGGTTTGGAAATATTGCAGTGCACTAAGAAGTACAGCAAAGAGGTGGGGACGTCAGTCAATAGCATGAGATGGAAAATTGGAGATGGGGGAGATCTGCTCTTGAAAATTCCACAGGGGTTGGAGGGAGGAGGCAAAGGCTTCTCCCCCTTTCCCCTGTTTCCCCCTTCCTTGAATTAAAATTAATAGATGTTTCATGCACCAGAAAAATTTGCATTTCCCAGAAGCAACAGATCGTTCATTTATCCCCAAGTACCCCAAATTAGAGGGACATGGGTGGCGCTGTGGTCTAAACCACAGAGCCTTGGGCTTGCTGATCAGAAGGTCAGCGGTTTGAATCCCCCGATGGGGTGAGCTCCCGTTGTTCGGTCCCAGCTCCTGCCAACCTAGCAGTTTGAAAGCACATCAGAGTGCAAATAGATAGGTACCGTTCCGGCGGGAAGGTAAATGGCGTTTCCACGCGCTGCTCTGCTTCGCCAGAAGCGGCTTAGTCATGGTGGCCACATGACCCGGAAGCTGCACGACGGCTCCCTCGGCCAATAAAGCGATATGAGCGCTGCAACCCCAGAGGCGTCCGTGACTGGACCTAACGGTCAGGGGTCCCTTTACCTTTACCCCAAATTAGAAAACTTTCCATATCTTGTAGCACATGCAAACTCACTTGCCCCTCTGCCCAATCGTGATATTGCCTTGGATATATGCATGTAATTAAAGCCCAAAGCTCCCTCCTAGGTAGCAGTAAGATGGGGTGGAGAACCTCCAGCCCATGGTTTGCCGGGAGTTTGAATTTCACCCACTAGGATATTTTCCCCAAACCATGCCCCCCTATCAATCAGCTGGTGCCACTCTGAGGGGCAGGTGCCATCAACTGATGGGTAGGGGCAGGGTTCAATTCTGTTCCACAGGGAACTGGCACACAGAGCCAACGCAGCAGGATTTAACCCCACCCACCCACCTTCTTATCAGTTGATGAGTGGGTAGTTTAATCCTATTCAGACCCTTACAGAAATCAGGACTGAACTATCTGCTCATCTGCAGAGAGTTCAATCCTGCTTAGTGTTGCTTCGCCCCTGTGGGTGGCAGGTGGGTGGCACTGACCTGTCACGTAGTATAATTATGATATCAGATGATTGACAAAAGTGTGGCCCCACCCATCTGTCAAAGCTGACCCACGGAGGTGGGAGGAAATGAAGATCTGGCTCACCAGGCCAAAAAGGTTTCCCAGCAATAAGATGTTGTGATTGCTTCTTTTTTGAATACCCCCCCCAAAAAAACCCTCATCATAACTAAAGCAATATTACCCCTGAAGAACAGTCGCCCAGTTTTAAAAGCAGAGGAGTCTGTTTTTAACAAACAAATCTAAAACATGGTCTTATTTAATCGTCTATTACAACAGTTGCCCAAAGCATAGAACTAATGAGCTCAACAGAGATGGAGGGAAAGACCCAAAGATCCACGAGCTTAAGGACAACAGTTGCTGATGCTCTTTTACAAGTATATACAAGTTCCTGGAATGCTATAATAGCAGGTTCTATAGCAGATTTAGATTCCGTTCTGCCTTTATCGCACGGCAGAGGATCTTACATCCAAGTAGCTATGCTTTCAGCTGGGCTGAAAATACTGAATCTGCTGCCACAAAACGTCAAGTTCTAAAGAGGCCACTCCAGGCTGTCCACATGCCCGACTAAGTGCACGCACCTGAATCAATTTACTGTGTATAAGTGGAGTGTATTTTACAGCTCGCTGAGTTCACATGCAATTCCTACCGAAGGAATTTCTGATGATTCGTTTTAATTTAATCGGACCACATGCCGGAGTAATTGTGCACCTGTCAAGACATTCAGGCACTTGTCGGAATATCTGTTGATAGTCAAGTTTAATGACTTGCCACTCAAAGAAATGGCAAGGTAGAAAAAAGCAGCCTCCACTGGCATTTAACCACACCACCAGACTATTCAAAGTATTTATGATGTGTACCTAATTAAGCAGGGTGGAAAGTAAGTTTTCCCCCATGTCTTATGTGTTATGCAATCGCCCACTCACTTGGGAGCTATGTGCAAAACAACTGAAATTTGCACAGCTGATTTAACAGTGCAGTGCAAAGGGATCTCTCATCCCTTTCAGAGTCTCAAGGTGCTAGTTGGATCAGCTACTCTCCTACAGGAGTAGGGAACCTTTTGGGCTTGAGAGGCCACACACCCTTCCTTATCTGGACCCAACCACCATGGGCCACTTTGGACAAGTGGCCAGACTATCCTACCTGTCAATCACCTGACATCCCACCCACCTGTCAAAGTCCAATGCGAAAAGCTTCACAGGCATGTGACAGCTGGTTGCCGGGGGCTATGGGGCTTTGTTGCTTCAGTAGCACCAAGTGGTTTCCATTGAAATAGCTGCTTAAACTGAGCTTTCCCCCTTCATTTTCACAGCTGTTTCAATGGGAAAGACTACTGGTGCAAGGCACACTTCTCTCAACCATCAGCTGATGCTCTGGGGAGAGCACACCTTGATCCAGGAAAGGAACAATCAGGAGCTCACTTTAAGCATTTGCTCCTTTGTACCCATGTCAGTACCTGCCTGACATGACATATATGACATCAGGTGGGCATCGTGTAGGGGAAATGTCCTTGAAGGCCAAATGGGGAGGTCTGGTGGGCCGAACTTGGCCTATAGACTGAGGTAACAGGTAAAGGGACACAGGTGGTGCTGTGGTCTAAACTACTGAGCCTCTTGGGCTTGCCGATCGGAAGGTCAGCGGTTCGAATCTGCATGACGGGGTGAGCTCCCATTGCTTTATCCCAGCTTCTGCCAATCTAGCAGTTTGAAAGCACGCCAATGCAAGTAGATAAATAGGTACCACTGCGGCATGAAGGTAAACAGCATTTCCATGCGTTCTGGTTTCCATCATGGTGTTCCGTTGTGCCAGAAGTGGTTAAGTCCTGCTGGCCACATGTCCCGGAAAGCTGTCTGTGGACAAACGCCGGCTTTCTCGGCCTGAAGCGAGATGACCCCAGAGTCACCTTTGACTGGACTTAACCGCCCAGGGGTCATTTACCATTTACCTTTTACCTTATAGGCTGAGGATACCCAACCCTGCTGTACTATGTTTATTTGTTCATCTATTTATTTATTGAATTTCTAGCCCATCATTTCTCTGGTAGGAGCCCAGGGCAGCAAATATCAAGTGCATGGAGCTGGGCGGCGCTGTGGTTAAACCACTGAGCCTAGGGCTTGCTGATCAGAAGGTCGGCGGTTTGAATCCCTGTGACGGGGTGAGCTCCCGTTGCTTGGTCCCAGCTCCTGCCAACCTAGCAGTTCGAAAGCACGTCAAAATGCAAGTAGATAAATAGGAACTGCTACAGCGGGAAGGTAAACGGTGTTTCCATGTGCTGCTCTGGTTTGCCAGAAGCGGCTTTGTCATGCTGGCCACATGACCTGGAAGCTATACGCCGGCTCCCTCGGCCAATAATGCGAGATGAGCGCGCAACCCCAGAGTCGGTCACGACTGGACCTAATGGTCAGGGGTCCCTTTACCTTTAACATATTGGGAAGCCAGAGTCAGGGACAGCTCCATCACTAGGTAGATGGAGGCACAGGGAAGGCGGTGAGGTGCTGGATGACAGATCTCTGTGTGCCACATGGCCTGCTTTGTACCCTCTAAACTAAGCTAACCTCCTGCCATCAAATGTGGTGGAAGGCATTGTCCCATTTCCTGTTGGCTTCTCTGCATGAAATGTGTGGGAGAGATGAGGGTGGGATCTTGCCTCGGGCAGCAGAATTTCCTGGGCAAGCTAGTGATAATATTCTATAATTCCTCTTCTGCTGATGGTGCATCATCTAGATGTGGAGCTCAAAGGCACTTTGATCTCTGAGAAAAAAAGAAGTGTTTTGATGAGATGCAGGGGGCGGGGACGAAGGGTGAAAAGGTGGAATATATCGGATAAAATTAAATACTGACTTTTCCCCAGTCTGAATCCCCTTCGGGGCAGCAGATCAATTTCTCTTCTCATCAAAACTCACCTTTATTGGCTGATCTGTTTCTTCTATTGGATTGCTGCCAGCTCACAGGGAGCACGGCCTTGATTTGAATTTCAGAGGCAAGATTTGCAGAGAGTGGAAAAGTCACTGGCAAAGTATGATAGGAGGAAAGGGGGGGGGAAGCAGCCCAGGGGTTGAGCTTGATTCAGTATTGAACAAGCTACCCAGCTGCTGGCCACCAAGGACGCCAAAGCAGCATGGCAAAATATTTGCTGAGAATTCTAATCTGGAGAAGCAAAGATGACACTAGAATAAACTGTACAGGGGACTCTGCAAAGGCCACTAGTGAAGGAAAAGACTTTGGCATATATTCTAAATAAAGAACAGGAAGTAATATTCCCACCCAGGGTGGCCCTGCCCTCTGCCTGCCCTTCGGAGCCGGTTCGTCATGAGGGTCTCAGTGGCAGCAGCCTCTCCTTCTCCTTTCCAGCAGCCGCTACAAGCTGCCCAAGGGAGGAGGCCAGCAGTCGTGGCCATGGAGAGGCACCTTTGCCACTGCCTCTCGGGACGAGCCCTGGCTCATCCTCCTCCCTAACCTTGGTGGTGGCAGCAGGGCCGGCGCGTCCATTAAGGCGAACTAGGCAGTTGCCTAGGGCACCAAAATGGAGGGGGCGCTGGTGTGTGTGACTCCCCGCTCACAAACGCTCTCTCTGCCGCCGCAGAGCTCAGGGCTCAGGGCTGCACCGCACGACGGAGCCAGAAATGGGGGGGGGGGCGCTCAAACCAATCAATCAAAGCAGGCGGGGAGGTGGGGGAACCTGAGTGTGCACATGCCCAGTTGTTAGGCAGACGGGTTTTAAAAAGAGAAAAGGATAAAAGAGCGTGCGGCCTTCGGGGTGGGGTGGGGTGGGGTGGCGGAGGACATGCTCCACACTCCAGGCTCCTCCCCTCATGTACCTCCTTGGCCAATCGCCGAGCGGGAAGGCAGGGGGGGGTGCCAGAAGGTGATCTCGCCTAGGGCGCAAAAAACCCTAGCACCGGCCCTGGGTGGCAGCACTGACAGGGGAAATAGGGACTTTCTGGGATCAAATCAAATTTTGTAATTCCGGGACCATCCGTGGAAAACTGGGACACTTGGAAGGTATGCTACAATAGTGGGAGGAGAACATAGCCCTTGTGTCTTAAGCTATTGGCCGTCTTATCTTCCACAAATTTGTCTAACCCTCTTGTAATGCCTTACAAGTTGGTAGCCATCGCCACATAAGAACAAATACCACAGTCCACCCACCAGATATGCCTGCCCTACTTTCAGGCCTGCTGGAATCTACACATGGAATAAATATTTGCACAGTGTCTGCACGAATAAAGTTCATCGTACATAGGCCTAAATCAGGCATGCATTAACCTACATAACGTCCAGGAAACAGCTTTTCATGCATAGGCCCGATGCAAATGTTATGTTATGAATAGGTATGCACGCTCAGTCTGACTTTCTCACTGTGCATAATCATGGCCTATAGGCTATACATGGGTTGACAAAATATCTCGTCTTTCGTTATATCTGGAAGTATGTATAGTGTTTTAGAGAATAATAATAATAATTCTCAATGTTGGAGGTTTTTTCCTAGGTCATTTTCTGGCCAAAATAAAATTCAAGTAACAATATTACTTACAAAATTTTAAGACAACGAAACCTCAACATTTTAAAGAAGCCTAAAAGCCTAAAAGTCAAATACATCTGTGTTCCTGCCACAAATGTCAAAGAGAGCAAGAGCAAACTTTTTTTGGGGTAGCACCCCTTTTATTTAGTTCATAAAATGTATACAAACCGCAAGGCATTTTACAAAAAGAATAAAGCAATAAAATTATTGATAAAAGCAGTTAAAACAACTATTTAAAACATAAATGATAAACTAAAAGCAGGTTAAAACACACACCAACATGCTACATATCTGGGTAGGCTTGTCTAAACAAAAATGTTTCTAGCAGGTAGCAAAAAGAGTACAGCCATACCTCATGTTGCGTCCGCTGCGGGTTGCGTTTTTCCATGTTATGAAAGTGGCGGCCCCGCGCGCATGTTGCAGAAGCGTCCTGCGTGCTTCACGCATGCACAGAAGCGCTCTATCGTGTTTTTGCGCATGCGCAAAAGCACTGCTTGGGTTGTGGACTTTTCGGGGTGCAAACGGCACCCTGGAACGGATCGGGTCCACAACCCGAGGTACGGTACCACTGTACAGTGAAGGCATCTGCCTGATGTCAATAGGCAGGGAGTTCCAATGTGTAGGTGCTGCCACACTAAAAGATTGATTTCCTGCTAATATTCTTTCTTACAAGGGTCTCATGTGTGTTGTGGGGCAGGGCAGATGGAACACTTTGCCCATTGATAATCCAGCACAGTATCTCCCCTGTGGCAAATAATATGGACAATGACAGAAAGGAGGAGGAGAAGCGATGGGCTATGTGAAAAGTAAAATCAACAGGGCAGATTTATACAACTTGATGCACAATCACAGCCTGTTCTTATATCTGTCACTCTCATGAGTGTATTTATTTATCCTGACAGCATCATCGAAAGTAAGAAACTGCTTTTATCCTGTTTTTTGAGGTGCAGACCTAAAGGAACTCAATGAGTCACCCAAGCTGATCACAGACAGCCTGTGCCAAATCAGGAAATGAACAGGAAAGTAAGTAAGCGCAAGTTACAAGCTTGAAACAGAGACATTTTTATTTGGCTTTGATCTTACAAAGTAAAAACCTCAGGGCTACAAACCCCTCGGGGGCAGATGCTGCTCGTAATTCGGATATAATGTTGGCACTTGTGAGCAACACAGGAACAGAACATTCAAGGACATGGAGGGATAATTTGCCTCTGGTGGGTCCCAAAAGCAAAGTGGAAAGTCCGCAGTGGCATCTATCTAGACAGAGAATACAGGAGGACCGGAATGAGGGCAGATGGCCAGACAGAAATATGCTCCAAGCAATTAGAACCAAACCGCACAACATGCACAAAAAGACAGGAAATGGAGTAAGCACCAGTGGCAGACATGGCTTAAATTAAGCCAGCAAAGCCATTGTGCAGAGAAGCTCAAGGTTCCTCTCTTTGCATCTAAAAACCATTCAGGAGGTTTTAAACACAACGGGTAGATTGCTTTGCTGTGCTGCAGTGCATCCCTAGGTTGGGCTTCTTCCTGTTAGTTAAAGTAAAGATGTCTTCGACTTTCCCCCTCCAAAGAACTGGAGATACACTCAACATCCTGTGCCGATGCAGAACTGAGAATGCATTATCCATTGATGAGAACAGGATGAACTTTGTGTTCTGAGCAGAAAAGCAACAAGCAGAGCCAATCACGGGTGCCCTCGAGGAAGGTTATTTGGCAACTGCTGAACAGATCAAATGGATGCCGCTCTGCGGTGTCATAGCCCAGGGATGCAGAACGGAATAAAAATGATTTTAAAATATGAAACTATCAGGCTGTGAAAGGGAGCACGCCCTTTTCTTTACCGTCCTCCCCCCCCCTTCCTTTACTCTGCCTTATCTTATCATCCTGTAGGTATGGTAATCTAATTTCTCATCTTTCCATAGCATTTCCCAGCATGATGTCTGACGAGGCCATTTCTGATAAAAGGTATAGATATAGCAAAGGAGCGGCTGTAAGCGGTAGGAGAGAGAAAATAATCCCATAACATTGTAGATATGAACGTCCCCGTGGAACCTCTGCTGTTAACTCACTTTGTGATGATCTGTGGCCTTTCAAAAATAATTGCATTTGCCGGTATCTTTCAAGGCCGCTGAAGAAAAATCTGGAATTAATTAGGCCAGGTGAGCCATTTGTAAGTTACCCAGATACAGGAGCTAAAAATAAGCTTCCGAAGCTGGAGAATATGAGTTAAGTTACAGGGGAAATGAGACACGCAAAAGTCATGCAGCAAAGTATGTCGTAGTCCACAAAAGTTTATGCTCCAGACCCTCTAAGTGTCCCTATTTTCCAGGGACAGTCCCAGATTTCAGAAGCCGTCCCGGTTTCTGATTTGATCCCGGAATGTCCTTTTCCTTAAGACGTCTCCATTTTCATTGGAGAAATGTTGGAGTGTACGAGGTACCACAAGATGCTTTTTTATATTGACAATACAGTGGAACCTTGGTTCTCAAACTTAATCCATTCCTGGAGTCCATTCGACTCCCGAAACCATTCGAAAACCAAGGCGTGGCTTCCGATTGGCTGCAGGAGCTTCCTGCACTCAAGTGGAAGCCGCTTCAGCCGTTCAGCTTCCCAAAAACGTTCAAAAACCGGAACATTTACTTCCGGGTTTTTGGCATTCGGGAGCCAAAACGTATGTGTACCAACGCATTCGAGAACCAAGGTACGACTGTAAATCCAGAGTGTGAGGAATGAGATGGGTCAGAACATACCAAGCTGAAATGAATTCAGGTGTCTTTATTTATTTAACGAATTGTTTGTTCCCCTACTTCATTTTTCAACCCTCAAGGGGTCTCCAAGGCAGTTTGCAAATAGAAACAGAGAGCTAAAACTAAACCCAACTCTATGAGGGAATTAGGAGTTATCTGCAGGTTTGGAGTACATTGTCCTTTACATCTGCAGGTGTGTCAGGGGATGTGCTGAACCATTGTCTTGCCTCGCTAATGGACTGGATGAGAGCCAATAAACTGAAGCGTAATCCATATAAGACTGAGGCACTATTAGTTCGTGATTCCCTAGACCGGGAAGTGGCCAGCTCTTGATGGGGTTACACTCCCGTTGAAGGAGCCGGTGTGTGCCTTGGAGGTACTTCTAGATCAGGGGTAGGCAACCTAAGGCCCAGGGGCCAGATGCAGCTCAATCACCTTCTCAATCCGGCCTGTGGATGGTCCAGGAATCAGCGTGTTTTTCATGAGTAGAATGTGTCCTTTTATTTAAAATGCATCTCTGGGTTATTTGTGGGGCCTGCCTGGTGTTTTTACATGAGTAGAATGTGTCCTTTTATGTAAAATGCATCTCTGGGTTATTTGTGGGGCATAGGAATTCATTCGTTTTTTTCCCAAAATATAGTCCGGCCCCCCACATGGTCTGAGGGACGGTGGACCAGCCCATGGCTGAAAAAGGTTGCTGATCCCTGTTCTAGATCCATCGCTGTTGCTTGAAGGTCAGGTGGCCTTGATGGCATGGAGTGCCTTCCATCAGCTTCAAAAAGCTTTGAGCGTATAATGCCAGTCTTGACCTGACTGAACTGGCTGCCAGTTAGTTTCCAGGCCCAATGGAAAGCACTTAACTTAAAATGGCTCAGGACTGCAATACCTCAAGGAACCGCCTCTCCCCATATGAACCGACCCAGACCCTGTGCTCTGAGGCCCTGCTTCATGTGCCTCCTCTGTGAGAGGTCTGGAGGGTGGCAACCTAAGAAAGGGTCTTTTCTGTGTTGGCTCCTGGTGCCTTCATTACATATCTTTAGGTGCTGGGGGGGGAGCATTCCTCTTCACCCAGGCCTTTCACTAATTAAACAATCATGGAAGACTTTGGGCTGTGGCCAATGAAATGCGCTCACCTCTTTGCAGTGGCGTAGTAATGGGGGGCAGGGGGTGTGCCGCTCCGGGCGTTAGGCTGGGCAGGGGGCAGCAGGCTGGACGGGGCTGACCACCTCCGACGGCCACTGCCGCGTGACGCGGCCGCTGCCATCGAGGAGAAGCCCTGATTCAAGCGAGGCTGCCTCACTCCGCGTCTTGCTCGCGGGGTTTGCTGCGTCGCTGCGTTGTGTGCCTCCTGTGCATGCATGTGTCATGACACATGTGTCGTGACGTGCAACGCATGCGCGCAATGGACACCCTGCCCCCCGGCGGGGTGCCTTCGGGTTTGCCGCCCCAGGCAGCCAAGCGGCTAGCTATACTGCTTCCTCTTTGCTGGCTTGCTTTGCCACAATACCACAGAAAAATATCAGGTCCCAACTGCAAATGGTATGGCAATTAACCCTGCCAAGGACACCCGTCCCCTAGTTTAGCAATTAGGCAAAGCTGCAAACATTATCCAAACATTCTAGAGAGGAATTTTAAACATTCCTTTGCCCTTTGAAGTTTGGGTGCCCCCTCCAAATGCTTCCCCACCCACCTACATTTCTTGCTGAATGACAATGCTTGTGGAAGATGAATATAGAGAGGGATTGTGTTGTGGATACATTCGTTTCCCCCTTTGATCACTCTCTGGATGGAAAAATTCATATTCCCAGGCTTGAACAAATCGCACAGGCTAGCCAAAGTGTGGTTTTTCTGACAGCTAAACAAGCAAGTTCTTGTCTGTCTTCCTGGCTACAGGGCTAAGGGCTAAGAAAAAGGCAACTCTGTGTTAATGAGAAGGAAAATAGAGGGTTATTAAACGAGTGTTTCATTTTTCAAAAGGTTTAAAGTGAATTGCTTGGATTTAATCAAACTGTAGAAACTCCTAAATATAAGAGCTGTTGTGTGCTCTTTCCTGAAATGCCCCCCCCCAATTTTCTAGTCTAAATAAGTAAAGAATTCATTTGCAAACCATTTTGCAAATTTGAACTTCATTGACAGATGTCTGATGTGAAAATGGAAACTAATGCTTTAAAAAATCCTTAGAAAATCATTCTTTGTTTTTGTGTTCTGAAACCCCTGCAGCACTTCCAAGAGTTAGGGCCAAACAGCAAACAGCAGGTTACATTATTAATGCTTTAATTTTTTCTTTAAAAAGCATGTAGAGTTGGAAGGTACCCTGAGGATCATCTAGTCCAGGCATCCCCAAACTCGGCCTTCCAGATGTTTTGGGACTACAATTCCCATCATCCCTGACCACTGGTCCTGTTAGCTAGGGATGATGGGAGTTGTAGTCCAAAAACATCTGGCGGGCTGAGTTTGGGGATGCCTGATCTAGTCCAACCCTCTGCAATGCAGGAATATGCAGCTGGATCGAACCTGCAACCTTGGCGTTGTCAGCACCATGCTCTAACCAACTGAGCTATCCAGATGTCCAGCTGGCTGCTTAAAAAAAAAAAGTTGCCATGAGGCCTCTATCCAGAAAGTGATTTTGCTCCAAATCAGGCCCAGCATTGGCTTCCTGCTGGGTTTTCTCTGTACACGACTATTTGCCCTTGAATATGCTGCCAGCCACAGGAGAATTTCCTGCAGGAAACGGGCCCCCAACTTGGATCAAGGACACATTCTGGATCAGGACCCCATGGCTGTTTTTTATTCAAAATGCAAGTGACCAGTTTAGGCACACCTTTTTTAAAAAAGAAAAAGAAACCATGGATGATGTCAGTATGTAATTTCACCCCCCAGGTTTTGCTGTAAGGAGAAAATGCCCTGTTTGTTTACCTTACCAGGCAGCATATAACCACAGCATATAACTATAATGTGCAAGTCAGAGAATTCAGAATTAATCCCAACCCCACCCATCTACCACAGCCTTTTGTTTGTCAGCTTTGCTTTACAGTTCAAGGAGTGCCGCCACCTTTTGGCAGGTATAACTTGCCTGCATGCTCCAGCAAGGTGAGATCTGGGCACAGAAGCATCCTTCTGCATAAAGAGTATGTCTTTGGATGGACTTGGACATGCATGCGAGGCTCGAGGGCCACCAACTGTTAACTGCAACCAGAGCAAAAGCAGGATTCTGTGTAGCTTTAACAGGCCCACATGGCAAGCAGAAGCCTCACGCCTGCTAGAGATGCAATGCTAAGGAAAGCCTGATCTGTCAACTTGATTTGCCATTCTTAAAATCACTGGAGCCCTATTAGTGGTGGGTAGGTGTGAGATGAATGATCTGTTGTTTAATTGCTGCAGTGTACCCCTCAATTGCCCCAACTAAATCGGGACATCCTGTTTGGGGGCACTGTGGTCTAGTGTGGGAGCACGGCCAGGAAGATGCACGTCCCAGTTTTCGGTCTCAGCAGGTTGGAGGACAAGGCGTGGCATCTAACACAAGAGTGTTCCCAGATATTCTTGTCTTCAGAAGAAGTCGGGGTGCAAGAAGGTGATAACAAGGGCCACCCACTGGTCATGCACTGTCCAGTTTCCAGTGCAGAGGTTTAGTATCAACCCCATGAGGGTTGGGGGTAAAGGGACCCCTGACCATTAGGTCCAGTCGTGACCGACTCTAGGGTTGTGGGGCTCATCTCGTGTTATTGGCCGAGGGAGCCGGCGTACAGCTTCCAGGTCATGTGGCCAGCATGACAAAGCCACTTCTGGCGAACCAGAGCAGCACACGGAAATGCCATTTACCTTCCTGCCAGAACGGTACCTATTTATCTACTTGTACTTTGATGTGCTTTCAAACTGCTAGGTTGGCAGGAGCTCACCCCGTCGCGGGGATTCGAACCGCCGACCTTCTGATCAGCAAGCCCTAGGCTCTATGGTTTAACCCACAGCACCAAAAGCTATTTCATGTGATAATATTGTGTGAAGCGTGTGCAAGGCCAGGCCGATAATGTGGAAGCACCAAAAAAGTGCAGCCTTATGCACACCAACGTGGGGTTTTCAGTCCCTTTAAGTGCAATGGGGATTGTTTTATGCTTAGGATCATGCTGCAAGCAGAGGTGCAAAAGCTCCATATTTTGCTACTCTACAACTCCCATCATCCCTTATGCTGCTGCCTGGGACTGATAGGAGTTGGGGGGTTAGCAATATGGGGAGGCGCAGATTGCCCACGCCACCCCTCCTTGAGGTATGTTACCCATAATCTGCATACTATGATACATTTGGGGAGGATCCAGCAATTGCAGCAATTGTTTTATTTATTGTTTTAGAGGTACACAAGCAGCTGCTAGGAGCACATTCCCCGGCGGTATGTGGAGTGAACATTTCAACAAAAGACAAAGACAAACAGCAGATAAAGTGGGCCAGTTCAGTGGCTGCCCTTCCAAAGAATCTAAAGTATGTAACTGCTTTGAATGTGCTGCCTAGACCAGTGGAATTGGCAGGAGCTCATCAATGCTTCTGGCATCAACTGCAGAGTTTGCTTGGTCCACTTAGCAAAAGCAGCTGCCCTTTTTCCCACTCTGCGTTGGCAAAGGGCAGGTGAGTATAGTATTAGCTTTTGACATTAACGTCCTCCTACCTGTACTTCAGGTTCTGTGTAGAAGAGTCAGGTGTCGGTGGGAGACCGGCATTTAGCAAAATTTTCAGCCGCCACCACTTTCTTTTGTCTCTCATTTGTCACCAGGCCTACTGGGTTCTTGAAGTACAAACTACTGTACTATGGACTCTTTTCTCCTAATATAGGGAGGTGGTGAGTTGCCCCTCTATTTGACCAGTCAATCCATAGCTGAGTACCTGCATGAACCAACAAAAGACTGAGCAAAAAGCCAGCAAAAGGAGAAGGACATTTGGAGGTTTCTGCTTCTGGGTAACACACTTTGATACACAAAGGGAATGACATGAACAGACATTCAAGTACAGAGGCAGCTGGAGAATGTGATTCTCCTCCACCACCCCTCCACCTCCCCAGCCCTTAAAAATATCAACTCTGTCTGATGTAGCCAATTTCTGTCACACACCCATCTTTCATTATTTCATCTGATCCATTTTGAAAGACAGCTAAGCCTAAAAACCATCACCATATCTTGTGCCGGTGCCAATGAATTCCATAAATTAATCCATGGATTGTGTGAAGGAGCTCTATCTTTTGTCTGTCCTGCAGGGATGTTGCTAGATGTTTAAAAGACATGAGGCACCGTCCCAGATGACAGGTATATGCACAGATGTCAATTTAAGTTGAATTAAGTTGACAAACTCTAGCCCTTGTTGCCAGGGCTTACTCTGAGCTATGGGATGCCAGCCGGATTTTCTAGGTACACTGCCAAAAAAACTGCTGCTTATATGTATATTAAAACTAAAAAACAAATAAGTCTTTTTCAACATAAAACATTATCTTTCTATCTATCACGTTTATATCCCACCTTTCCTCCAAGTTCAAGGTGGCATACATGTTTCTCTTCCTCCCCATTTTACCCTATTAACAATCCTGTGAGGTAGGTTAGGCTGAGAAACCAGCCCAAGCTCACCCAGTGATCTTCATGGCCAAACAGGGCTTTGAACCCTGGTCTCCCAGGTCCCATTCCAAGACTCCAACCACTACACCACACTTACTTCTCCTAAACACCCTATCCTGCAATTGCAGGTCCTTAGTAGGCCTGGGCGGTGTATCGATACATCAGCCAGGACTGATTTGAGTGCCAGAGCTCTATGGCGCCTTCACCTGGCGGTATATCAGGGATTAAACTGCTCCCGCTCCTGAGAAGTGGCTTCAGTTTCACCTGCAATATACCGCCGGGTGAAGGCACCATTGCGCTCTGGTCCTCAAACCGAGGGAGCTGCGAGGTGCTGTGGCCCATGGAACTCGTTTGTCCCTTGTAGTGCCAGGCCTCTTTCCGCCGCCAGCACCCAGCGTGCCAAGGAATGAACTAGCTCCATCAGACCCAGCCCTATGAGGCACCGGGGTGAAACCACCACCATTCCTGCCAAGGGAGTGATGTTTGGCTAGTGGTGCATCATGATGTTGAATAGCAGATATTGCCCAGCCCTAGCGCTTAGAAGCCCTTAGAAGTCCTCTGTCACTAGTCACTACCATCCAGGGGATGAGGGTGGCACTGTGGTCTAAACCACTGAGCCTCTTGGACTTGCCAATCAGAAGGTCGGTGGTTTGAATCCGCGTGACAAGGTGAGCTCCCGTTGCTCTGCCCCAGTTTCTGCCAACCCAGCCATTCAAAAGCACACCAGTGCAAGTAGATAAATAGGTACCGCTGCAGCGGGAAGGTAAACGGCGTTTCCGTGCACTCTGGTTTCCATTATGGTGTTCTGTTGCGCCAGAAGCGGTATAGTCATGCTGGCCACATGACCCAGAAAGCTGTCTGTGGACAAATGCCAGCTCCCTCGGCCTGAAAAGCAAGATGAGCACCACACCCCATAGTTGGACTTAACTGCCCAGGGGTGCTTTACCTACCATCCACACAAGATCTGTAGCAACTACAGACCAACACAATCTGTGCTACATCTAGAACACAATTTAAGGTAGTGAACATGGCATACTGAAAAAACAACAGATGTTGCGGTGCCTCTCTAATAGGGAAAAGATCCTCTGTGTATTCCCAGAAACACACACACACACACACACACACTGTGATTGCTGCTTCATGCATTCCAGAACAATTGGGACTGAGTGGTGTAGCAGTTAGGACAAGCATTGTGGAGTCCTTGGTTTCATCTACCTCCAGCCATTAATCTAATGAGTGACCTTGGGCCCGTGCAATCCATCTCACGTATTGGGGAAATAAAATGGAGGGGGGACAGAGAGTTAAGGTCCTTGGAGGAAGGTTGGGATAAAAATGTAATAAACAAGATGGCTGAAATTAAGCCCCAAGCACAGACGATTCCACAAATTTGGTATTGGGAGATGAGGATTGCAAGACGATCAGGCCTCGTTTTATCTCTCTCGCTGCCGCTATGTAATCGTCTAGTGCGGTCCCTCTGGGCCATACCTGATGCCACAGGAAGCTGCTTAGTTAGCTACACTCGTAGCCTGCCAAAGAGAAGAAACCTCAGAACAAATCTGTTTTGTCTAACCCTATTCCCTTGAGTGCCGCCACTCTCCACACGCTCGCCTCCCAGACATGCCGTTTCCAATTAGGTTTAATTCTACATGAAATAAAATGCATTACATGTCGCAAGCTATTGCCAGTGCAGAGCTAAGGTTTCTTTCTGTCTCCCCGCCTCTCAAGGGTATGTATGTGAACCAAAGCACATGATCTAGTAGCAGCTCCAGGGGTCTCCTGACTGCCTTTAAGATGTCACGGAGTCCAGGAGCTTAGCAAGATTTTTAAAAAGCAAGAAAAAGAAAGATAGGTGGTGTGGACTGGATACGGAACACATCCAGCATTTGATAGAAGGATTACTATTGAAGTTTGCAGCTGATCTCATATATTCTTGGTCAGTTTGGGCCACATCCACACCATACATTTAAAACACTTTGATACCAGTTTAAACAGTCATGGCTTCTCTCAAAGAACCCCGGGAGCTGTAGTTTGTTAAAGGTGCAGAGAATTGTTAGGAGACCCCTGTTCTGAGCTCCCAGAGTTCCCTGTGAAGAGGGATTGATTTTTAAACCGCCCTGGGAATTGTCACTCTGGGGGGATATAGGGGTCACAAAGCAACTCTTAGCACCCTTAACAAACTACAGCTCCCAGGGTTCTTTGGGGAAATCAATGGCATCATATGGCTTTAAACATATGGTGTGAATCTGGCCTCAGATCCCTTAGCCATGTTGAAACCGAGCAAGCCAGGAATACGCTTTCTCCCAAGGATAGCCACAGTTGCCTAGTTTCATTTTCTACAATAAGCTTCTGAAACATTTGATGTTCTCCCAGTCAAATGGAGAAAAGAGACTGCTAATGTGCTATTTATTCTCTCAATTGGAATGGAAAGCACATACTACTCATCTCTGGAAATGTGTCACTGCAGAGTATGGAAAATAACAGGGTATCTTCAGCAGCAGGGTAGCTTACGGGCTCAGCTTGGGAGACTGTTGCTCGTTCCTGTCATGCCTCAGCCTGGGGACTCCTCATCAAAGGAGAAGTAGGAGGTTAAGTCCTGGATCAGGCTCCATTTGGGGGTGAAGTGTCAGGATCCCGGGAAGAGGCTGAGTAGAGGCTGATTGGAACAGTCTTTGCGAACTAACTCTGTCCAAGTGGATGGGCCGACTCTGACTCTCGCTTGGCTCTTTGTGGTGCACCTTGCTTGCTTGGACCGGATAGTGCTCTGGTTACTGTCCCCTGGGTGTGGCTGCTGGCAAGTCCCTGGCATACTCTGGTGCCCTGTGAGGACAGGGCAGTTCCCAAACACCCACCTCCAGAGGCTAAGTGTCCCATTCTTGTTCTAGTCTGTTGTTGGAGGACGTGAGTCTCTGAATCATTTGTGGGTACTGCAGGTGTGGCGAGCACTGCTGTGTTCAGGTCCTGCTTGTGCTCTTCCCATAGATAGGCATGTGTTTGGCCACTGTGTGATCAGAGTGCTGAACTGGGTGGCCCCCAATGGCCATCGAGCAGGGCTTTTAATAGCAGAGTTGGCCATTGCTGCAAAATAGCACAAGTCCTCACACTGGCTCTCTTAAAGTATATTTTTTAATCACACTGGTAGTCCTTTCATGGCACAAGGTCCGAGAACTGTGGTGTCTCCTTGTCTGCTACAGCAGAATGGAAGATAGTGACAATGGGGTGTTAAATAAGTTTTGGTGGACAAACAGATCACACTCCTGTAATGCTGTCTCTTCTGTCTGGAGAGGGATGCAGGCTGCTTCCTTGCCCTCCTTTATTTCCTCCTGATATCAAACCAGTTCCTCAGTTGTCCTCAGATTAGTACAGTACTTAAATCCATTTAATTACCATGATGAATTACACAGCTGCCATTGATCTCCTTGTTCTTACTCGCCCTGAGTACTAATGGGATGTTAATTTTGCCTTTTAAAAGTACAAAGTCTGATGTGGATTTTCTATTTACGCATGTTAATAGCTCTGTCAAAAGGAATCCAGGACTGGCAGCACATGACTAATTGGCCAGTTTGTTTTACTGTCCTCCTTGGTGAGGCTGATAGCATTTCCCCACCCTCTGGCAGAATGCAAATCAAATCTGCTATCAGCAGAAAAGGAAGGTCTGAGTACTATTTAGCAGGGGCAGGCGGGGGAGAGAAGAGGAAGAAGATATAAGGGTTTGAACAGGAGCAGGAAAGCTGCTCCTATTATTGTCTGCAAGCAGTTCAGTCATTTGGGGTGGGGGGGAGAGCTTAACAGGGGAGGGGCAGAGAAGGGATTTAATGAGCTGTGTTGAGTAGCGAAAGAATTACTGTGTAATTAACTCCCAGAAGATCTTATTGATGCTTCAGCAGTGAACCTGCAAGGGGGAGATGCTTCCATCTCCATCTGAATTAAACTTTAATTTGGTGTCAAAGGGCAATGGAAAGCCCTGAATTATAAAGCAAAGAAATCAATGAACTGTGTGAGGGAAAGGGTCACACAGCTCCCCACCTCAGCCCCCTTCCTGGCTCCTTTCCGCAGAGGTTGCCGATGGCCAATTTGGAAATAGAACTATGCTTTTATGTTCATACTCGGAGGCCCTTTGCCGGAAGTATTGACTTCTGCAGAAGTTTAGCTTTGAATCGCCTAATTTACCATATGCTTCTTCTCTCCTGCATTCCTCATCCATGTTGCCTCCCCATTCAGACTCTTGATAGCACCAGCCAAGTCCTCTCCTGCCATCCTAGGTAAGAATGCATGTTTGTACTTTATCCTAATGAGCATCCTTCAATCCTGAAATGTGAATCTAAACTGACTGGGCCAAGGGTGCCTGAAGGATCGCCATCTACCACATGAAGCTAGTGTGGCATTGTGCCCAGCTTCATAGGGGAAGAGTCCAACTGGTTCAAGTCCATTTGAAAAATAAAGCACCCTAAGGGGGGGGGGGAACAGCAGGGGCCTTGCCCATCAAAAGTTAGCACCGGGCAGCCAACACAGAGTCTTTACCCATTTAGGTGAAAAGTATATTTCTATTTAAATTATGGAAATTATTTTGAAATCTGAAACTATCCACATGAATTAACTTATGCCCATTGTATACAAATATGTGCCACCTTTTGACCTGCATAAATGGCAATCATAGCCTGATTTGGAGTTCTCACTACTTGGGATCCCTTGTTGAAAACATGCTGGAGGCAACTAGGGGGTATATGTGTCAGCAGTGGATGTCAAGAATAAATCACATGGAGTAAATGAAATTAACTCTTAATTGGATGGAAACAAGGTCAGCTCAAGAGTGCCAGGCCTAATGGGCACAGCAACTCGTCTCAGTAGGTTTTGCCCTTATGAAGCAGTTGTGGAGTTGTGGAGGCTGAAGGTCCCCACCTTCCCACAGGGGGCTTAATCTCTTTCTCCTCCCCCGGGTACAGTCGTACCTCTACTTACGTATCCCTCCAGATAGGTAAACTTCGGGTTGTGAATGTGGCAACTGTATGGGGCAACCATATGCGCAGAAGTGCTCTATCGCGCCGCGCATGTGTGCAGAAACGGTGCCTCCAGATATGGACTTTTCAGGTTGCAGACGGACCCCCAGTACAAATTAAGTTTGTATCCAGAGGGTCCACTGCACTTCCCAAGCAATCTGAGACTTTGCCAATGCAACTGTCTGTGCTCCTCCCTCTTCACACTTTTCTGGGGGGGGGGACTAGAGGGGAGGGGAGCTTGTCGCAGCATCAGCCTGACTCATCTCTGCCTCTTGGCCTCCCTCCTCTTCTGCATCAGCTTCTGATTCTGGACTTCTCTCTGCCACAAACTCCCCCTACTCACTAAAATCTGCTACCTCTTCAGCTTCTCACACACCCTCCCCCCAGGCTTCTCCCTCTGACTACCAATCCCTGGGTTCTGAGCCTTCTTCCCTTGAAGATTCCCCAGCTGGTACCTCCCACTATTCTTCTGTGTCCAGCCAGTCCATGACAATGAGATGCTATTGGCAAGTGACAGTATAAGAGATGTTATTATAGTCCAGAACATCTGGAGGATACCATTCTCCCTACCTCTGTGTTCTAGAATTCATTCTTGTAAATTGGGTTCGTCCAGCTAATAAGAGAATAATTTGTGGCTTTGGAGTGTGAACTCTTTTGAGAATGGGAAATGACTGAAAGGGAGCCATTTTCCATTTCAGAAACCATTTCAGACAGTGCTAGTGAGCATAAATTATAGTCCTCTTCAATGAACATCTATTAGAGAAACGTTGAGTTTCCAGCTCAGCTAGCGAGAAGTGCCAATGGGTTTGGTATTAAGATCAGGAAGGAAATTAATGTGAATGCACACAGAATTCAGCCAGCAGCAAGAAGATACATAACTGTATTTCCAAAGCGTTTACTTTAAGCAATCAAGCAAATTTGAAGATGTTTCCATTTGACAGGTCTTTTTAATTGCTCTTTTACTGAATGTGTCCGCTGTAGGGTGAAGGAAGGTTACAAAGCATTGTTCACAACAAACATTTCCCCACAGTTTACAGTCATCACTGTTTATCTACGGAGGTCGACACAACCCTACTGGGGTTTTTTTTGTATCCATGTACAAACACAAATCTTATGGTAATGAAACCAGCACGGAAGCCCAAATGTTATGCCCCCACATATTTGTTTCAGGGATGGTTTCATCTGCTTTGGAATGTTTAGATTTGAAAGTTATCCTTCAAGATAACAGCAGCAAGAGTATTGATGGCACAGAAATGGAAGTGAAAACAAATGAGAAATAACAAAAAAGAGGATAGCATGGAAATATGGTTATTAAATTTATTGGGAAAAGGGTGGGGAAAATAGACATATAAAACGGCTAAAGAAGATGTTACCGTATTTTTCGCGCCATAGGACGCACCTAGTTTTTAGAGGAGGAAAACGAGATAAATTGCTTTCTTGAATTGTCTTAGACATAGCAGCCAACTCCTAGAGGCCTAGGTGCCTTTGCCCCCCCCCCCAATTAAATATCTGAGAAAGCTTCTTTTGCAAAGGGGGAAAGCTCCATTTTGTTTAGGATCAGCTCAAAGTTATGTAGCTTTTTTTGCAAATGGGAAAAGCCCTGGGTTTTTTGGGGGGGGGGTCAGCTCAGAGTTGTGCATCTTTTCTGCAAAGGGGGAAAGCTCCATTTTTTAGGATCAGCTCAAAGTTCCTGAGTTTCCTTGCAAAGGGAAAAAATCCTGTTTTTATGGGGTTCAACTCACAGTTCTGCAACTTCTCTAGGAAAAGGACCCATTTCTACAGTTTGCAGACAGATAATCTAATCAGCCAGTCACATGTCTCCCTCTGTAGACAACAACTGAGGCCTAGGCAAGGGGCCAGGAGGGGAGCTAGCTCTCTTATCTCCCTCCCCAACCTCTTGCAATCAGCTGCTGAGCGTTCCTTTCTCTTTCTCTCTTGTTAGCCTTTAGCTCTTTCTTTTTTTAAAAAAAAAAAAAGCACGATCTGCCTTTAGCCCAGGGAAGTCCATAAGACAATGTTTAGTAAAGATGTTAAGATACATGTATTTTTTGTGTTTACTGTTAGTGTGTCTGTTTTTTAGAGTTTGTGATTTTATTTGTTGTTGTTATTTGTTTTGTGTGTGTGTTTATAAAAAAAGGAATAAAAATTGTTGTAAAAAAGGAAAGAAAGTTATCTAGTGAGGGACACACTACAACTTCACATCTGCGCATTGCTGCTAGTAATACCTAACAAGATGGATCATTGTGATTGCATGGAAGTACGGTAATTGTGTTCAGCTGGGGCGGGGGAAGCAAAGAATTGCACTAAAAAGCAAATTAGTGTAGCATGTTCACCATTTCTGTGTAGCCAATTGCAAACTTCCAGAAAACCACATGCAGCTTTTCCCAGACGCCAAATGAAGAGGAACTAGAAGTCGGCATTATAATACAACTCAGTTCCTGTTGTTACTCTGCTATAATGGCCAGCAAAGAATTTCAAACTGATCCTAGCCATATACATCCAGTGGCAAGTCCCATTGATTTCAGTGACTTTAATCTCTCAAATTAATATACTGTATTGAGAATCTCAACCTTGCCAACCAATGCCACCGCTGGAGTGTTTTGCTCAGCTTCACATATTGCTTCCAATAACTCGGGGAGGGTCGATAATAAAGTTTGAATCCCTTGTAGGCTTCCTTTTCTTTACAAACTAATATACAGGGACGTCAAAAAATTTCCAGACAGTATTGTATTCCCAAGGCGATATACACCAGTTGGAATGTAATAGGGCACTGACAGCAATTTGAAGCTGCCCTATGGCAGGCCTCCTATAGATAATTGTTGTGCAAATGTCGTTTGGCTTCCCTGAAGGCATGAGTTGCCATTGAATGCTGTTCTCTCCACTGGCATGGAGGGGGGCAGTTTGCACTGCAGCTGCCCCACTCCAAGCAAATTAATTCTATTATTCCCTTTACAGGCATGGCAAACTCAGCGAGGTTTGGAATTAAAATGGGTTTCATGCGAGGCACTGTTAATGCTTTAGCTTGTTTCTAAAACAGCAGAAAAGAGCACACACAATACATTCAAAACTCTGCAAGGGATTTAGGGCGATAGCCAGTGTTGCATGAGATGACTTACCCTTCTGCCCCACCCGCAGCAGTAGGACCACTAGGACTGGAAAACAGGACACTTGTCCTGGTCCCCACCACCCTTTGGTCACCTCCAAATGGCACTGCACCAACTGCAACCATCTGCAACAAACTGCAACTCTTTCAAAAAACAAGACCAGAAGAACTTGTCAGTTCTGTCTGTCAACTGTGAGGTGGAAACTAGGGGGGCTGGTTTTTTTCCCCAGCTCTCCAAAAGTGTTGTGTCTCCCACTCTGGACTCTCACACTGACATAGCTGTCAACTTTCGGATTTGAAAATAAGGGATCAGCAGCAGCCTCACCTGTCCCGGGCACAGTCTACAGCAGGCATCCCCAAACTGCGGCCCTCCAGATGTTTTGGCCTACAACTCCCATGATCCCTAGCTAACAGGACCAGTGGTCGGGGAAGATGGGAATTGTAGTCCAAAACATCTGGAGGGCCGAAGTTTGGGGATGCCTGGTCTACAGTATATCTAACAATCCAGGATAGCAGCGGGAAACGGCGCTGGAATAAGGGAATTTCCAGCAAAAAAAGGGAAGGCTGACAGCTATGCACACTGAAGGACAGCCTGTACCTGCTTCCATTTCCCTCCCTCCGTGTGTGTGTGTGTGTGTGAGAGAGAGAGAGAGAGAGAGAGAGAGAGAAAGAGAAAGAGAAAGAGAGATGGAGAGAGCAGGAGTAGAGAGAGGGTATTGATGAAGACATGAAGAACTTTGATGATGATGATGATGATGATGATGCAGTGCCTCTCTGTCCTCCCAAGGTCTGAAGATGTGGTAGGTGGAATGGACAACAGGAAGAAAGCCAGAGAGCAAGGAGAGAGAATGTGGCAGGACCTGCTGTACAGAAACCAGGCAAGAGTAGAAGAAAGGAGCTGATCTTAGTGGGTGGCTCAGGAGAAAGAAGCATGCATAAGAGTGCACTGCAAAAAACTGTTATTTGTTTATTTGTTACCTTTATAATGTGCCCTGCTTTTCTTTCAATGAGCCAAGGACAGTGCACTAGGTCCTTCCACCCCCACCCCCCAGCGCCTGCCTACTTTATATCTTCACAACAGCCCTGTAAGGTAGGTTGGGATAAACATAGCAAGTATTTGAACCCAGATATCCCAATTCTAGACCAACGCTCTAGCCATTATGCCACACTGGTTCCCGTCCATCCCTCTGTCTCCGTGCGAGTTACAGTTCTAGGCACTCCTCCTTCACAGGCAGAGGATTCTGTAAGTTTTTAAGAGGACACAAAATGCTTAGGAATTTGTGGCTGGAGTGCAGGAGGGCATAACACCAGAAGTGCCATAGAAAAAATGTTCAGTGCAGCACAGCAGGAGTTGTGTATGCCATCAAATGCCAACAGTGCCCTTCAGCTCTCTATACTGGACAAACAGGCCAAACCCTACGCCAAAGGATAAATGGACATAAATCTGACATCAGGAATCGCAAGACAGAGAAACCAGTAGGAGAACACTTCAATCTCCCAGGACATTCTATACAAGATCTCAAAGTAGCTGTCTTATTAAAAAAGAATTTCAGAAATAGACTGGAAAGAGAAGTTGCTGAACTGCAACTTATTACCAAGCTTAAAACCACGGAGAGACCTGGATTGATTCTTATCTCATTATACATGATAAAGCTGGAAGGAATTCTCACCCCTTGCTTTTTCCTGTAGACCATTTGCAATCGTTAATGGTCATCAACAGCTATCAGTCTGTCAATCACCCACTCCCTCCACCCTTCTGAGTAATACCTCCTCCCCACCATCTGACTATATATAAGTGTCTGGGGACTTCTGCTTCAGTGTATCTGAAGAAGTGTGCATGCACACGAAAGCTCATACCTATGACAAACTTAGTTGGTTTCTAAGGTGCTGCTGGAAGGAATTTTTTTATTTAGCAGGAATTAAGTTCAAGGAAGGTTTATTATGCATCAGACAAACAGTCTGAATAGATGTGCTGGTCTGAATTCATTCAAATTACTCTTTAAAGTGTTGCTGCTGCTGCTTCCCCCCCCCCCCCAACGTGGTAGATATTGGTGCTTTGCATGCATTCAATCAGACGACGCTCCTACTGTTAGGACAGGAGCGAGTTCAAAAGGCTGGCACATTAAGCCATAGGTATCCTCAGAGCATGAATGTTCCATGCCACCCTCAAAAAACCCTGGCACTTCTCCTCTTTCTCTTGTGTGGGCACATCCCCACCACGTGAAGTCTCTGTGCTGTAGGATCCTGCCTTCACCAACCCTCATACCTCCTGCTTTCTAGACTCTGGCTGGTTCAGACGCCAGTCCTTTCAAAGGATAGATCTCCCCGATAATCTTTGTTTTGGCTCCTCATCCTTTTGACACATCCTTTGGATTTGGCTTCAGGCACCTGACGCATGATCTCTTGCTTTCCTGTCTTGGCATCATTGTTCCCGTTTTAGTGTTGGCTGTTCCAAGTGCCTCTGCCTTTCTCATTCTGGCATTGGGTCTGAAAGGTGTGTCAAACCCTGTCCCAACCCTGGTGCTCACCCTAATCCTCCCCCTCCATTTTGTTGTGACCTACTTTTTGCCTTGGCAGCTCAGGCAAGCCAAAGAGGACTTGCATTTCTCTGTATGTTGTCTACACATATGTTGCATCACCTCTTCCTCCTCAATAGCTTAATCTGTCCAGGCAGAACAGGTACTTTTGAAAAGCTGAGAAGGGAGAGGGAAGCTTCAATATTTCACCTCAGAGAAAACCACCCAAATGCAAACCTGTTTCTTACTGCAATTGTTAAATGTATGACCTGTCTTTTTACCAAATTGTGCTCAGAAAATACAGTGGGCAGAACCACAAGTCCGGCTTGGGAGGGATTCAGGCTTGGCTGCCTTGTTCAGATAAAGTGGCAGAGAAGTCCTCTCTCTCGCAATCCACCCTGATTTCCTATGAGATAAAATGATGTCATACTGCACTAGGTTTGGACTGTAGCTGAATAAGGAGAGAAGGAAGATGCCAGAGGCATGTAGTCTATTGCAAAGGCAGGAAATCTTTTCCATCAGGCCAGATCCTTATCTTCCCACCCCTACAGGGCCAAATTTGACAGATGTTCAGGGCTACCCACCTCTCGATCACCTGACGTCACTGTGATGTAAGGTGATGTTCTGCTTTGAAGACCCAACTGCTGGGTCTTCAAAGGGCAGCACAGAGCTGCCTGAAAGCCCTTTTGAAATGTGGAGGCTTGAACAGTAGCACGAGGTTGTTTGCAAAAGGGCTTTCAAACAGCCTCACACTGAGCGTTGGCTGTGCATGTCTGTTTTCAACAGGGAAACAGGTCTGCGCAGGCAAGCTGAGCAGGATTTAACCCCGCCACACATCAACTGATGAGCAGTGGTTAAATCCTCCTGCTTTGGCTGCATACACCATTTCCCAGCAGTGGAACTGGTGCATGCAGCCAATGCAGAATCAACCCCTCCCCCTTCCCACCAGCTGATGTCAGCCACCCCCATTGGAGTGAGATCAGCTGACTGGCAGGTGGGCGTAGGGTGTGGTTTTGGTTTTTTGAATGGCCTCCCGGGCCTAATTTGACTTCCTTGTGGCCCATAGGGTGAAGGTTTGGCACTCCTATAGCAAGAAGGGAATAAGGAAGAGGATATAGAGTAAATAGGTGACGTATGAAGCAGGTGTAGAAGAAGCTAAACCCATGTAAAGGAAAGCTATAGCAGGACCCTCAGGGAAGCTCAGAGAGAGGGCTTGTGTGATGTAGTGGTTAGAGTGCCAGACTAGCACTGGGGAAATCTAGGCTCCTATCCCCAGTCATGTTTTGGCATGACTTACCTTGCCAGGTGTTTGCGAAGACAAAATGGAGAAACGCAATGTATTTATCATATGTGGTGGGAATGCAAGAGATGTTGAAATATACATTTGTTTTTTAAAAAAAAAAAACCCGAAGCATTCTTGTTGGGCATTGTAGGTGAAGATATTAATAGACAGGATAACAAACTGTTTATGTACGCAATGACAGCAGCAAGAGTATTGATGGCACAGAAATGGAAGCAAGAAGAATTACCAATAAAAGAAGAGTGGCGGAGGAAATTAATGGACTCTGCAGAACTGGATAAAATGACGGGAAGAATTCGAAACCAACGGGCCCAGAGGTTCTTAGAAGATTGGGGCGGGGGGAATTGCGAACTATTTGAAAGATAGCTGTAAACAACAGATTACGCCAGTAGGACTACAAGAAGTTCTGTAAGGAGATTATATGAAATATTGCAGGGGAAATTTAGAAAGGACATTGAGTTATGGTGTATTTATAAGTAATAGTGAAGATAATGAAATGTAAGACTAAGTGATGAAGAGGGGAAATCTTCAGGTGTGGCTTAGGGAAGTAAAAAAATGTATAAAATATGAATGTATGTGTGAGGGACAGGGGATATCGCGAAGTCCCTCCCCTCCTGAGTTCAAGCCCATCCCCGAGCACAGGGGAAAGCAGAGGGAGATCCGATTCCAGTGAGGAAGCAGGAAGTCGTGTCCGAGGCTCAGGCAAGGTAGCGGAGCCAGGGTCCCAGGTGGGACAGGAAGGGGCAAATAAGGGGGGGAGACCCATCCCCCCAACTCCGGAATTACGCAGAAAGAGGAGGGGAAAGAGGATGGGTCTTCCAAGGCTTTTGTGTTGGGGAAAGACGCGCCAAAAGCCATTCGGAGGTTCTGCAACATAATGACCCCATCGTTCCGTGTAAATAGCAATGACTTCAGCACTGTAAATACGCAGCACCAATAAAGTAATAAAATGCAGAGCTGCGTAGCGTCGTTTCTCTGAAGTAGCCTGCTCCGGCCACTGTGACAGCATGTAATAAACTGTTTGGAAATTATATGCAAAAATTGTGTGTGTGTGTGTGTGTAAAAGTTCCATGTTTGTGTTTCATGACCTTTCTCCAAAACCGCTTGACCGCTTGAGTTGAAACTTGGACACAACGTTCCAGTCCAGTATGTGAGTGTTTCCATAAACGTAGATTACACAGATGTGACACCTGTCACAGGTAAAAACATGAATTTCTGGGAGGGAAATAGCTCCCTCCAGTGGACGGCAAAGGAACAGACGCCATTTCTGTACTGGTGCCACACCCCGCCCCTCCTCCTCCTCCTCCTACCTCACCACCACCCGCCCCCTACTCCTACTCCTCCTACTTCACCAGGCCGCTCCAGAGCCAGACGGGGCCCACAACTCCCCTCCGCTGACTCCGGCCACGGCAGGAGAGGCAGGCCCGGTCCCGCCACCACTCCCGCACCCCCGCCGCCACCCTCTCCAGAATCAGGCCTGGCCCTGATCCCACATCCGTCACCCCCAACACCTCCTGCAGAGCCAGGCCAGGCCCCGATCCCATGTCCAACGTCACAGACTCCAACTCCACACACACGTTGGGCCCAAAAGTCCCCTCCGCCAACTCCAACATCGGGGGAGACAGGCCGGATCCCACCGCCAGGCCACGCCCCAAAACCACCTCCGCCATGGGGAAAACAGGTGACCCTCCCCAACATTACCTACAGGTACCCCCCTCACCCACCGGGATCCACGAGGGGACCCACACAGAACCTCCCCAAACTACAAATACTTTACATGGGGGGGAACAGACAGGGGTCAGGGGGTGGGTCACATCCTCCCCTTGTCCTGGGAAACGGGGCCCCTGACTAAGGCACGGCAACGTGCGGCCAGGTACAGCTAGTATATATACAGTGGTTCCTCGGTTTACAGACACAATTGGTTCCGAAAGTCCGTACTTAACCTGAAGCATACTTAACCTGAAGCAAACTTTCCCACTGAAAGTAATGGAAAGTGGATTAATCCATTCCAGACGGGTCCGTGGAGTACTTAAACTGAAAGTACTCAAACCAAAGCGTACTTAAACCGAGGTATGGCTGTACAGTGGTGCCTCGACTTATGATGGCGATCTGTTCCGCAGCGCTCATCGTAAGTCGAGGTCTTCGATTGTCGAAGCGTCTGTTCTGCGCATGCGCGAAGTGCGATTTTTCACTTCTGCGCAGGCACAGAATGCACACGCAGCAAAAATACTTCCGGGGTTGTCGAGTTCATAAGTCGAAACCTTCGGAAGTCGAAGCATTCATATGTCGAGGTACCACTCTATATAAAAAGAAATGCAATGTATGCCACCTTGAACTTCTTGGATAAAAGGCTGGATATAAATAAATGAAGAGGAGTGAGCAGAGATCAAGCCAGAGTAGGGGCAGAGGCCTTAGGGGACAGGTGGAATCATAGAATTGTAGAGTTGGAAAGGAGCCTGAGGATCATCTAGTCCAATTCCCTGCAATGCAGGAATCTCAGCTGAAGCATCCATGGCAGAAGGTGATGCAACCTATAGATGTCCTCAACATTTGACAAGCCTTTCACTGGCCGCAAATGAAATTACTGGGGGTTCTTTGCTCTGACCACAGTTCCATCCCCAAGAAAATTAATAAGCTCCAAAGCTTTTCACTCGGTGCCTGTCAAGATATTGAAAAACATCCAACGTTGCCGAGCCAGAAAACCCCTCCCAAATAGCTTTAGTTTGAAACAATTAACATCTCGAGTTTATCTTCTCTTACAGAAAATGGCTAAAAGGGTATTTAAAGCCAACAATGCTGGCATTCATCAACAAGAGCTCATCTGGACTCATCAGGAGCCTTTGCCAGTACATGTTCTTTCAGTTGATGGCAACAGTAGCAAGGCACCGAGTCCTGGGATGAGAAAGCATTCAGCAGTTCTTGCATAAAAAGAGTCAATGGAAGGAAATTGTCATTGCGAAGAGAAAAGGAATAAGCCTGGCTCAAGCAGCATTTGCCCAAAGTCTATCATTCAGTGGGCCAATGCCACCCAAGAAAGACAGGTTCTCTTTCTTCCAAAATGTGTGAGTGTGATTAATCATCCTTGCGCTTGAATGTTTAGTACAAGAGAAGCAGGAGGAAGATGTTTGCATGTGTACTGGATCATACAGAAATGCCCCTGAAAGTGAAAAGAGGCTGAACACGTCAAAGGTGAACACATTGATGTAGCGGTGGCTGCTGTGGCTGCAGTGGCACACTCCCAGCGGTGGCATTTCTCGGGAGAGGGAAAGAGCTGAAGATAAGGAATGTGCAACAGATGCACAGAGATTCCTCAAAAAATAAATCTGTGTCCCCAGTGTTCCTGAGCCAGGAAACAAGAATGTGTTCCTTGCAGGGGCTGACTAGATCAATTTGTTGTGTTCAACCCTTTTAAACTCAGGCTTGCTATTGTCATGCCAGCACTGGAGGAGGAAAAACTTAAACACGTAGCAAAGTTTCCCCAAAAATAGACCAGAGGCAACTGTACTTCATCCAGCAGAGCTTCACTTGCTACTGAAGGCAAATGAGCAGAATGGTCACAAATCCAGCACGTTCAGGATTGGCACAGTCCATAAAAATCCAGTTGCAGCACTTACAATAAAACTTACAACAAGACTAAAGCTTAACACTAAGCAGACTATGTACAAAACACCACACCAGAACAAAGAGACAGAGAGAGAAAGTAAAACCCAGGCTCCTTCCGGCCTATATTTCTAGTCAGCATGACCTTGCAGAAAGAGATAAGAGAGCCAGTTCAAGCCAGCTGTACTCAGCTTCTCTGAAGGTATATAACCCAAGCAATCATGAAGCGTCTTTCACACAGAGAAGCTCCCAGAAACCCCTTGAATGAATTAGAATAGGAAAGATATCTACACATTGGATCACTGGTTTCTGTACTAATAAATGCAAACTGGACAGCTATCTACCAAGCAAACTACACTTTCGTACCTTCAGGGTCCCATTGGGGATGATGCTGGTGTTTGTTTTGTGTTTGCTACCAGTGTTGATTGGCTGTTTGTCAACACCTCCACTGCCAATCCAAAACTGCCGCCACGCTGACCTTGCTGGCACATTGTGTGCCCCACCCCCAATCTCTCCCCTGGCAGGTGCAGCACTGCTGCTGTGAGGGTGTCTGTCACTCACCCCATTCCTACCCCCTCACACACTACTTCTGCATCCCATTTTTTGGCTCTGACCAAAAGGGAGTGGTCTCCGACTCCATTTTCCTGTGGGCCAATGTCCCATCTTAGTTCTTCCACCCTCCGTTCTTCCACAGCCAGGAAACATGGACGGCATTTTTGAAGATGAGGGTTCTTCAAGACCTTCCCTGCCAGAAGTCCCACAAGCAACACAGAGGGCATGGAATTATGAACAGCGCTGGCAGATTTCAGCAGACTATTTCAGCTGCTGTCATGTAGGAGTCAGAATGAATAGTCCTCTCCGGTAATGAATCTAAATCAGGAATGTATGAAAAATATGTTACCTCTTTTGTCTCAAGGAAATATGCTAACTCACCACACAAGGAAAGCAAGAGACATCTGCCAACCTCCGGGGTGGGATGATTAGCATATAAACAGGCCTAAGTCTAACGAGGACATCTTCTGAAAGGTATTATGGAAAGCAGGAAGTGTGCTGGAAGCCTATAACACACCTATCTGCATTCAAAGGGAATCTTTGAAGTTCTGCATATTAATTGAAAGGAAATTGGAAAGCTTCCATCAAGGAATGCTGGGCTTTATTATATCTTGGCTACAACAACTAATTATGTAGAAATAGGAAAGGAAGCTTATTCAAAAGTATAATTGTTATTTAATTTCACAGAAATTAACAGCAGAACTAGAGTTTGGTGGTGCAGCGCATGCAGGAGGTCTCAAGTTCAATCCTTGCTCCTTCCAGTTAAAAAGATCTTATGGTAGTGGCCAACTAGGTTTTACTCAAAGTAGACACATTGAAATTAAAGAACACAACTAAGGTTCATTGAGGTCAATGGGTTTATGCTCTCAGAAAAAAATCAGTTGAATGATACCCATGGGTTGCAAAAGATAGGGGGAAGCTGCTGCCGTTCGGAATATAGACCATCCTTCTCCACCTGGCTCCCTTCCAAATGTTTTGGACTTCAGTGGTTGCAGACAGACAGTGTCAGGAGCAGGTCAGCAATAAATCACACTGGTGTCAGCAAAGTTAACTCTTTATTCAAGGAAACAAGGTTGACTCAGGAGGCCAAGTCTAGTGAGCACAGAAACTCGTCCCAGTAGATCTTGCTCCTAGGGGGCAGTTGTGGGGGCTGAAGGTCCCCGCCTTCCCACAGTTCCCTACATCATCTCCTCCCCTGGGAGGAGTCTCAGATTCCTAAGCAATCTGAGACTTTGTTGTCATTCCTGTCTTTGCTGTCTTCATACAACCACACACTAAAAGCAAAAAGCAAAAAAACTTGACCCACCATGATCATGCTGGCTAGGGAGATTGGGAGGTTTGGTTGGAGCAAGTGAGGACCCTAGGTTGGGAAAAGCTGGGATAAACAATGCTGCACTAAATGAGCCAGTGTAACTTTATGGTGAAAAACATGGAACGGCTCTGGTTTAAACTGGCCTCTTAATTAGGAGCTCAACTGATTACAGTGTATTTAGATTGACCAAAAATATATATGATGTAATGGAAAATTAGGTTGTTTACAAGATTCTTTGGACCGAGCAGGCAATTCTGGCTTAAGGAATGCTTGCTTGATCTTCTTGGAGATAATTATAGTGAGGATAACAAGGAGTACTGATAAAGTACAATGAACTGGAAGACCATGCTTAGTGCTTAGGGCTTTGGGGTCGAAAATCATTTCGAATGTGTGTGAGAGAGCGACACCCCCATAGCATCAAAAGCATGAATTGTCCTGAATGCACACTGATTAATTAGTTTTTATTTATTATTATTATTACATTTCTATATGGCCTTTCAAGCGAGGATCACAGGGCAGTTTACAATATAAAAACACCAAAATACCAGTACATGCCATAATAACAAATAGAAACAATACCTCCCCCCCCCCCCCCCGGTGCTGAAAGATATATAATGAAGGCTGAGCCTCCCTGGGGAGAGCATTCCACCAATGGGGAGCCACCACAGAAATGGCCCATTCTCATGTTGCCACTCTCTGGAGGAGGCACACGAAGAAGGGCCTCAGATGATTATTTCAGGGTCCGGGTTGGTTCATATGGTGAGAGGTGGTCCTTGAGGTCCTGCGGTCCTGAGTCATTTAAGGCTTTACAGGTCAGAACCAGCATTTTGAATTGGGCCCAGAAAGTAATTGGCAGCCCATGCAGTTGGGCCAGGATTGGCGTTATTTGCCCAAACCATCTTGCCCCAGTGAGCAACCTGGTCGCTGAATTCTGCACCAGCCAAAGTTTCCAAACTATCTTCAGAGGCAGCCCTGTGTGCTTGTCTAGAGATGCTCTTTATCCAATCAGCAGGGCTGTGTACAGGGAGACTGTGTACACCTCATAAATTTAAAGCACATTCCTTTCACCAAAGAATCCTGGGAGCTGTAGTTTGCTAAGGGTGTTGGTAGTGGTAGCTCTGGGAGGGATACACTAGAATTCCCAGGATTCTTTGCAGGAAGTCATGTGCTTTAAAGGTATGATGTGAACACAGGCTGGAAGCAGCTCTCAGGCTTGCCCTCCTGTGGATGTTGGGAATTGAATCTGGGACCATTTCCATGCAATGAATACACTCTACCATTATGCTTGGGAGGAGTGGGAGGCACTGTGGTCTAAACCACTGAGCTTCTTGGGCTTGCTGTTTGAAGGTTGGCAGTTCAAATCCGTTGCTCTGTCCCAGCTCCTGCCAACTTAGCAGTTCGAAAGCACACCAGTGCAAGTAGATAAATGGGTACCACTGCGGTGGGAAGGTAAACGGTGTTTCCGTGCGCTCTGGTTTACGTCATGGTGTTCCATTGCGCCAGAAGCAGTTTAATTATGCTGGCCACATTTCCCAGAAAGTTGTCTGTGGACAATCGCCGGCTCTCTCGGCCTGAAAGTGAGTGCCGCAACCCCATACAGTAGTCACCTATGACTGGACTTAACCATCTAGGGGTCCTTTACCTTTACCTTTTTACTATTATGCTATGGCTCTTTCCATCCCCTTATACAACCATCTCCCCCTTTTGCCCCAACCAACACCTGGTACTCTGATCTACGCAACCTCTGGGTAGGGAGATTCCATTTAAGGGTGGCACCTCATAGCTTCTGCAACAGGCAAACAATATGATCCAGGTTGTGTATTTATGTCTGTTTAGCTTGATGCTGCTGATACCATGTAGTAATTTTACAGAAAAGAAAAACACCCAGGCTCTTGCATATTATTTAATTGACCGGCACCAGTTTGGCCTTTTTATTATGCCGAAGCTGGGTTTCTCCCCTGCAACTAGTGATGGTGCTGCTGGAAGGCAGAAGAGAAAGAAGTGATTGTAATCATCATCATTATTTTTTTAAGTAGACCCAGAGGACAAGAATAGTCATGTAACTCTGAAATTGCTGTTTACCAGGGAAGGGAAAGTAAAACAATGCAAGGAATGCTGAAAGCATAAAAATATGTGTGGCCTGATCCACTTCTCATAGCCTGAACAAAAGAAAGACTCTGGATGGCTTCGAGAGTGGCTGCATACACACACCATACATTTAAAGAGTATGTGAAACCTGAGGTGCCAAGCATTCACCGACCTCATATAAAGGTAAAGGTAAAGGGACCCCTGACCATTAGGCCCAGTCGCGGACGACTCTGGGGTTGCGGCGCTCATCTCACTTTACTGGCCAAGGGAGCCAGCATTTGTCCCCAGACAGTTTTTCCAGGTCATGTGGCCAGCATGACTAAGCCGCTTCTGGCGAACCAGAGCTGCGCATGGAAACGCCGTTTACCTTCCCGCCGGAGCAGTACCTATTTATCTACTTGTAGTTGCTTTCGAAGTGCTAGGTTGTCAGGAGCAGGGACTGAACAATGGGAGCTCACCCCGTCACGGGGATTCGAACCGCCGACCTTCTGATCAGTAAGCTCCTAGGCAGGGCCGTCTTAAGCCTATCCAGCGCCGTGGTTCAAAGATCCCTCTGGCGCCCCCCCCCCCCCGTTTCCCAGAGTTGCTGACCTTTGTGCTGCATGAAGAAGGGCCTTTTCTACTTATCTCTTTCTTGAATCTCCCAATATTCAGGTTCGGGGGGTTTCCACGAGTTCGAGTATTAGGTAAGAGAGGAAAGAAAACACTTTCCTCTACCCACTTTCTCTATGATTGCCATGATTGTGTCACTTTTCCCGCACCTTTTCCCCAAACCAAAGGAGCCCCAAACCTTTCCTCACAGCGGAGTGGCTCCTCTGGCCCCTTTTCTCCCACCCACTACTATTATTGCAGCAATTTCTCACCGCCTGCACAGTGGGCGCCTGCACTCTGCACACCCTCAAGAGGTGCACGCCCCTCAGCCAAAGAGGTTCCAGGGCCGAAGGCAGCAGGCACGGGCTCCTTCCCCCACCATCACTCCTCCTCCGATGCCATGCGTGGTACCTGTGGGGGCAGAGTGGCCTCACAAAGCAGGCAGCCATGGACCCCTTTGCACCCGCAGCTGCCCCCAGGCTTGCCTCCCACTCACTGTCCTCCGGAGGCGGAACCAGCAGCATCGGCGGCCACCACCGCCTCCTCCTCCTCTCTTCCAACCCAGGCAGCAGCGTCCCCTGGTGGCCAGGCGCCCTGGCGCATTGCGCCACCCAGCCCAGGCCTAGAGACGGCCCTGCTCTGTGGTTTAACCCACAGCGCCACCCACATCCCACTGACCTCATATACAAAAGGTGTAATAATGACGGACTACTCCTGGTGTTCGTAGCTCCTTTCCAGGTGTGGCTGCTTTTTTGGTTCATGCTCCCGAACCCAGAGAAATGATCACAGACATGTGCATTTTCTCTTCAAGATCTCAGCACACATGCTCGGTGGGTGGCGTGTCTCCCATGAGACGCCCCTCTCTGGCATCGGCTGGAGAGTTTGGCCCCTGTAGCAATAGTTCCATTCATTATACACACTCCTTCAAACCATGCAATTTTACACACCCTTTTATGGACTAATAAAGCATCCAGAAACAGCGAATGTGCGTGGCACCCTAAACGTTTATAAGGAGAATCCATGATAACAAATTGCTAGGAGGCCCTGAGGCTGACATTGTAAATTATTTCTGTATCTACGCTCCTATAATCAGGCCTGTAACTGTAAAATTCTGGGGGAAATTAAGATACCGAACTTCTGTGTATAACACACTGGAAGCAGGCAGTTGGCTACCTAGCACAATTGCTATTGAGCTATCTTCTCTGTGCAAGTCTCTCTTTTTTACAGACAGTTTTCCAAAAGGAAAGAAATCCCTGCTGCCAGACAGTACAATCTTTTACCCACAGTTTTGCCACCTGAGTAAACAGCTGGCAAGGAAAGAGTTAAGCACCCCTTTCCAGCCCCACTCAAGAACCCAGCCTCCCAAGGGTGCTTTTTCCTGGGTGAGGGGCAATGTTGGGAGTGCACACCCTCCAAGTGTCCCAATTTTTCAGGGGTTCTCCCAGAATTATGAAAGTCATCCCGGCTTCTGATTTGATCCTGGAACGCCCCTATTTCCCCCACCACTGCCGCTACGGCCGAGCTTGGGGAGGAGAATGAGCTGGCACTTGTCCCAAACAATGGTAGTAGCGGCAGTGGCGGCTGCGAGGGAGAATCTCATTGCATCTCCGTGGCTGTCTCCACCGCCGGCCTCCTCCCTTGGCAGCTCTTGGCGGTGGCTGGAGACGGGGTGAGGAGGAGAGGCTGGCAAAGCCCAGCCCTGAGTGATGTACCGGCTTTGAGAGGGTAGGGCCACCCTGGCGGGAAGAAAGGGGGAGCGGAGCACAAGGAGTCTTGTTTTTAAAAATAAAAATTGCTCTGTGTGTCCGTGTCTTGCCCCTTCCCAAAATTTATTTATTGGTGTATGTTTTTCTTTTTGTGAATCTACCAAAGAATAAACTAAAATGGGGATTAAGGGGTTTTCTCAGGAGGGTGGAGGGAGGGTGTGTTGTGTTCCATTGGTGAAGTGGTGGGTGTTACTCGCCTTTCTTCTGATAGGAAATGCTCTGTGGGGGTGGGGTGGGGGACAAAAAATGGGGAGTTGAGTAGGGTCAATTGGTGGGCAAGTGAGAAATGTCCCTATTTTCATCTGAGAAATGTTGGAGGGTATTTACATGTAACATATACTTGACCCTGAATGCACATGACCCAGGCTATGTAGAAGCTGGGGTGTAGACAGCACCAACTAAAAACATGTTTTCCTTCCTTCAGAAGATATAGTTTGCTGATTGCAACATTTCAAGCATTTCTTCGGGGCTTTGTGAAATAGCCGGAATTTTTCAGAAGCCTCCTCAGATCCTGTCTTTCCTATTGTTTGCCCACATAGTTGGCTGTTACGGCACTTATTTTGCTGCCAGCAAGAGATTCCCAGGCCATTGCATCGTGAGGTGGGGTGTTTGTGTGGAAGCATTCTGAAGGAGGCGATGATAAATCTTCACAGCTTTGCGAATTCCACTCTGGCAACAATGGACTGTCTGCAAACAAAACAATGTCTTCCTAAGGCTGGTATGCGGTGCCAGGGTCCTGGATTCTAAAAAAAAAAAAAAAAAGAGGGTTGAAATCTGATGAAGGATTCTGTTGCTGAATTAGCCAGGCAAGGGTTGTAGTTGCCGCCTAAGGAAGGTCATCATTAGTATAACAAAGGAGGTTGTTCTGTGCCAGAAGACACGTGGGTGGGCACCCTTCCTCACCTGTCTGCTAGTGAGAAGGACAATAGTCAGACATGAGTGAGTGAGTGAGTGAGTGAGTGAGTGAGTGAGTGAGTGAGTGAGTGCTGGGATGGAAGCAGGCAGAAGCTTGAGAGGGAAAGCCATGCTTGATTTCTGCTGGAATCCAGGGCTGTGACTGTATGTTGGAAGCTGCCCCAGCCACTCAGAACAGCTTCCAACATAGTCATACCTTTCAAACAGCTTAGTTCTCAAACGTTTTGGCTCCCGAACACTGCAAACCCAGAAGTGACTGTTCCAGTTTGCAAACTATTTTTGGAAGCCAAACATCCGACGGGGCTTCCATGGCTCCCAATTGGCTGCAGGAAGTTCCTGCAGCCAATCCGAAGCCGCACTTTGGTTTCCGAACATTTTGGAAGTCGAACGAACTTCCAGAACAGGTTCCATTCAACTTCCAAGATACAACTGTATATAAAAACATAAAACAATAAACATAAATAACACATCCCTATACAAGGTTGCCTTCAGATGGCTAGGAGTCGGATAACTCCATACCCTCCAACATTTCTCGAATGAAAATACGGATGTCATAAGGAAAAGCAGGATCAAAATCAAAGATCAAATCAGAAACTGAGGCAACTTCTGTAAATCCAGGACTGTCCCTGGAAAATAGGGACACTTGGAGGGTCTGCGCCTGGTATTACTGAGACATACTGCTGAAGGTAGAATGAAGCCACCATGGCTACTGGCAGGAGATGATGTTTCTTTCTGTGCTCTGGCTTCTGCTTCTTGCACGATTTGCACACACTGCATGGCTGGTGTTTTTCTTCAACAAGCCACCCTGCGCTTCTTCGCTTGTTAGGACAGCAGCTTTACCCGGAAGCTCTCGAGGGAGCATCGGCCAGCAAAACACAATTGCCTGAAAGCGACTCACACTTTGCCAGACCGGCTGCCCACACCCAAATCACAATCATAAGCTTCCAATGCGGAATTGTTATCACACACACAGTGTGTTCTTTGGCAGGGATGACACAGCTGGACAGAGTTGCAGCATTCTGCCAATGAAAACAGAGAGAAGCAAGAAAAATCCTAAAACTACACATAGCGGCAAAAGGGAACAGAAAGCCACACTGTGAGTACTGCAGCTGTGATCTATGACTGAACATTTGCAGTTCATTTCCTTGCTGAACAGACCTGTGTAAAAAGGAATTCAGAGGCCTGGCATGTCATGGGCAGAGCGCTGGATTTAGCTTGTTCTGAATGCACAAGCCAAAAGAGGAAGCTCTGGGTCACATGCATGGGTATATAGCTCCCTCGATCCATTTGGACTGTGCCCCATTGGCCAGATTGAACCCAACATCGAGGGACCTACCAATCGGGTGTTGTGGCTGACCAATCTTACCCACCCACAACACAGGAGGTCGGTCTCCAGGTCTCACTGCAACACATGCCCTCTTTTAGGGAGGACACGATCTATCCTCACAACAACCCTGTGAGGTAGGTCAGGCTAAGAGATAGTGACTGGCCAAAGGTTGTACAATGAGCTTTGTGCCTGAGTGGGGGCTTCGAACCCTAGTCCCCCAGGTCCTAGTCCAACACTCCAACCACTGCACCACATTGTATCTATGAGTGTTGTGATGTGTGTGCAGGGCCGGCGTGTCCATAAAGGCGGACTAGGCCACTGCCTAGAGTGCCAGAATGCAGGGGGCGCTGGGCAGCCCGCCCACCGCCCGCTGCCGTCACCGCCACCCACCATCGCCCTGTGCTGCCTGGGGCCGCCTCCCACGTCTGCAGGGGGGTGTAGTCGGCCCCCTGCACCAGTCCCTCCCCGCCGCCGCATCATACCCTCTGCCAGCCAATAGGGGGGCGGAGTCCAGCTGCAGCGGGAGAATTTCTCTTTGCTGGGCTTCCGGCGAGGCATCATGGCGCGCGCCACGGAGCTCCTGAGTGCAGCCAGCGTGGTAATTTTTGATGGCTACATTCATAATTTGTTTTTTCATAGGTAAAAACAAACTTGCTGAAGGCAAATGAAGCCAATCCTGTTGAAATTTAATTGTAGGGTAAACAAGTGTGTTTCAGTGTGGTGTCAGTGGTCTGTGTGGATTTTGAAAGAAACACTTCAGGATTATATTAATTGAGCTATTTTGTTTAGCCAGCCTACCAGAATCTGAGACTTGTTTTGGAGCAGCAGGCTGCGCAGGAGACACTTAGCTCCCCACCCTGCACTATTATTCTGTGGTAGCAGGGCTGCCACTGCTTTGGAACATGTAGCAGAGATCATGGTTACAAGGAACAGGTTGGATGTGAAATACATCTGTGTTCGAAATACGATGGGGGGGGCGGCGCCAGAAGGTGATCTCGCCTAGGGCGCAAAAAACCCTAGCACCGGCCCTGTGTGTGTGGCAGCCCTTTTCCTTACTCTGGTCCTTCTTCTTTCCCTCCTTCCTCCCTTCCCACACATACAAAAAAAGTGACAGTGAACTCCCAAGAGTGCGTCTCCATGTGTGGCTTTACCCTACAATGCGTATGAAACTCCAATAGGTCTTAAAAGTAAAGATAGATGAAAGATAGATGATAGTAGGTAGGTAGATTTCTGTCTAGCTAGAATTGTTGTTATAACCAACACTGGTTAGTTTTTTTTTTTATGATACAGATAGCTTAACAAAAAGCTGATGGCATAGCTATCAAATCCAAGAATTATCCAGGAATCTGTGTGTGATGATGGAAATGGAGAAGCTTGCAGAAAAAGTATTGTGAATGAATGACATGGTTGTTCCCGATGAGCCTGGTGGGAGGAAAATGCACTTTTTTGTCCTGGAAGACTCACTGTAATGAAATACATCTGGAAGGACACATCTTCGGAAAAATATTTTAAAATTGAAGGCGGAAGAACCACATTAAAGGCAAACATATAAAAAAACTCAGTTCCCCTAATTACACTTGAAATACCTATTTAAATGTAATATAAACACCATGTACAGGTTGACATGGGAAGGTGTTCCAGCCCAGTACAATGCCGCTGTTTTGTTATTTTGCAAAAGTTCAGATGTTCTGTACAAATATGCTGATTATATAATAGCAGCCTGAGAACAGGACCAATATTTAATTCAGGGAGAACGGCTGCAAAGGAATTGCTTGGAGATTTGCCAGAAGGTCTTAACAGCTGGAAGTTGAAAAGTGATTAAAGCTGACAGCAATAAACGCTTCATGTTCATAAGTAATTAGGTTTAGATTTCTGTACGAATTAACATTTTATTATCCAAATCCAGAGCACTTTAATACGAACCTTCGCTGTCTGAATTCTCCCCCCCCCCCATTTGCTAGAAGTCTCATTGTTGTTTTTAGTCTGAAATAGGACAGGGCCTTGGGCGAGGTGCTCAAAATCATGTGTACAGTGACAAACAAGGTTTCAGCACATTCAGGGCCAGCCCAAGACATTTTACTTGCCGAGACCAAGGACAAGATGGTGCCTTCCCCGAAAGCTGACTAGACTGGTGATGTGAGAGAGTCCTGCACTCCCCTTGAGAGCAGCAAACTAGGTTACAGGGGACCAGGGGAGGTTGCACGGCAGAAAGTTGGGTCTCTCTACCCTTCACCATTTTGCCACCTGAGGTGGCTGCCTAATTTCTTTTCATGAAAGGGCCCAAGCACAGGGCAATTAAAAGTCAGTACGTAGTATTTTGGTATACATAAAACCAGTGCTTTTTCTGGGGGGATTGCAGGGGGTACACAAACCCCTACACATTTTGGGAATCTAACAGGAGAAGAAACAAAAAAAAATAGTTTCTTCTCTAGCACGTTGAATTGTCAGTTCCCTTGCTACCCCCAATGGCGGCCTCATTTCCTGTCATGGTGTTTCCCGAGTCTCAGACAGAAGCAAGCGTTTAACGTGTGAAGCAGTGTGGAATGTGGATGTGTGGTGTTTTACTGATGCATGTTTGGCCTCATTGAGTGGCAGTATTTCTTGAGTCAAAATAACAATACCCCTAAACATTTTCTTTTTTAGAAAGAAAAAAAAGCACTGCATACAGCACTCTGAGGTGCATACCCTTCCAAGTGTCCCGTTTTTCCAGGGACAGTCCCAGAATTATGAAAGCCATCCTGGTTTCTTATTAGATCCCAAAATGTGCCTGTTTCCCCTGCCAGTGCTGAGCTTGGGGAGGAGGAGGAATTGGCACATGTCCTCAGCAGCGGCAAGAGTGGTGGCAGTGAGGGAGCGTTCCATTGCTTCTCCATGGCCTCCCCATGGCCGCCACCAGCGTCCTCCCTTGGACAGATTGCAGCAGCTGCTGGAGAGCGGGCGAGGAGGAGGGGAGGCTGTCGCCGCCAAGGCCCAACCCTGTGTGATGTGCTCAGTGGCTCTAAGGGGCAGGCAGAGGGCAGGGCTGCCCTGGGCAGGAAGAAAGGAGGAGGAAGCAGAGGGCAAGGAATCTTGATTTTTTTTTTTATGTCCCATCTGACAAATGTTGGAGGGTATGTGAGATGTTGCCATGATAGACCAGGAGGTTTTTTTGTTTTTATTTTTTGCCCAGTCTATCCCAAAGTTGGCACCAAGCCCACAAACTTCTCTGGCCTCCACTCCCTCTAGTATTCTTACAGTCCCGTAAATCAAGGCTCTTTCTTTGCTGAGTCATTAAGTGTCACAATATGATCCTGCCCATAGAAGCGCCTGGTTTCGTATAAACTGGTGGAGGTTACATGCAGGTAAGCAGTTCCAGGACTGGATAATCAGCCAACAACAAAGAAAGCTGGAATAAATTACCAAGGAGGTGCTGCTTAAAAGATGTGTGTGTGTGTGTGTGTGGCTTCAGAAATGGGATTAGTATTGCATTCCCGCGTTTGCAATCAATTAACTCCTTGCAAATCTGCAGAGTGTTTTCTGTGCCGTGCATTAATAATACAGTATATACGAAGCAACCCCAGTCAGCAAAGATAACATTTGCATTTCAATAGGAGTTCAAAATGTGATTGCGGAACAAGCAGCAGCCTGCAAGTGCTCAGGAGCAGAGGACTCCAAGTGCCTGGGGTTATGACAGAAGACATTTTAAAAAGTTCCCTAATACACAGGATTGTGAAATGTAACTGCTGGACACAGACAGACTTTTTTAAAAACACACAAACAAATGAGTCTGGGTCATTGGGTTTCTCATAGAGTCGGAAGGGACCAGGACACAGAGGGTCATGTAACCCAAACCCCTGCAGGAATCTTTTTGTCTAACATGGGGCTCAAACCCACAACCCTGAGATTAATACTTTTAATACTAGCTTGCAGACTTTCTTAAAGGATGTTTTTCTTGTCTTCTTTTTATCTTGACACTTTGCTCCATGAACAGCAGTCAAATTAAGGAAACCGCCCATGCAGCTATTTCCAGTATTGGAAACGTATGCATTCATTAATTGTTTTATGAAGAGGTTTTTCTTTTTCTGCCCTTCTGCTCTCCCAACCAATATTTTGCTGCATTGGGTTTCAGCTTTGTTTTTCACAGTTTGGAATCGCAATCTTTGTGGATTTCTCATACACACTGGAATGCAGGTGGGTTCCCCCCCCCCATCTTAACTATACACTGAAACTGAGCAATTGCACCTGTGCGCTCGTAAAATCTATGCAATGTGCCAAAAATAGCATACAGAGGTGGGAAGGGATCTTGAGTCAGAATTAGGTGGTCTGCAGGCTTGTGAGGTGTCCTGGTGTAGATTCTACTAAAAGAAATGAATGACACAAGAGTTCAGGCAGCCTAATGAAGAGTAAATGAATACAACTGTTTATGCATTTGTTTCTCTTCCACCCGCCTTTAAACTCTAGGATGCCTTTGCATGTGGATAATTCACTCAGCCTATGTTCACTGCATGTGGGAGGCAATATGAAACAAAGAACATTTGCAGGATAGAGGCATATTCCATCCATAGGACTGACTTTGCTTCTTAGATTGCTTCCCCAAATGGAGTTTTGTACTTTTCCATTGGAAGCCATTAATACCCAGTATAAACCAGGCTCAACATCAGAGCCTTCAGCAATTGTTTGTTTATATACCACATAATGTCAAAATAGCTTCACAGCTATTATCATGCATATAAACCAGCTACACAAGAATTTAAATTTAAACATCTGTCATTAAAATGCCCAATAAAACAATCCCATTAAAACAAAACAGCATTTTTTCAGTTTATATAAACTTCCTTTAAAAAAATTTATTTATACTTTTCATTTTACAACAAACACAAAACATAAACTTGAATTATTCCACATCATATTTAGACTCTCCTACCTCCTTTCTGCATTTCTTACATTTATACTTTTTTAAAACTGCATTTCCAAGTTAACCCTATTTATTGTTCATCCCAAATAGTCAATATATGTTTTCTGTTACTGCACATTTTTACTTTAATCCTTCTAATGTCTTAGTTTGTTTACAATAGTTTTGTAAATATTCTCTTTTCAATTCTAGTCAGGTTTCCATTCTACATTTAAAAAATATTGTCTTGATTTCTTATTCTTCCAGTAAGTTTAGCCATTTCTGAGTATTCTAATAACTTCTGTTGCCATTCTTCTTTAGTGTGAGTAGCAGTGGTAAGGTAAAGATAAAGGGACCCCTGACCATTAGGTCCAGTTGTGACCGACTCTGGGGTTGCGGCGCTCATCTTGCATTATTGGCCGAGGGAGCCAGAGTACAGCTTCCAGGGCATGTGGCCAGCATGACTAAGCCGCTTCTGGCGAACCAGAGCAGCACACAGAAATGTTGTTTACCTTTCCGCCGGAGTGGTACCTATTTATCTACTTGCACTTTGACATGCTTTCGAACTGTTAGGTTGGCAGGAGCTGGGACTGAGCAATGGGAGCTCACCCCGTCGCGAGGATTCGAACCGCTGACCTTCTGATTGACAAGCCCTAGGCTCAGTGGTTTAACCCACAGCGCCACCCGCGTCCCTATGTGGCAGTGGTAGCATACATTATTCATTTTTTTAGATTGTCTAGGTAACTCTAGTTCCATAATTCCCAAAAGCAAAGCCTCTGGTTTCTTAATAAAAGTTAACTTTAATCTTTTTTCAATTCATTATATATCATTTCCCAGTAAGCTTTTACCTTATTACAAGTCCACCACATATGGAAAAAGGTACCTTCTTTATTTTTACATATCCAGTAGGCATTTCATTCAGATTTATACATTTTTGCTAATCTATTGGGTGTCAAATACCATCTATGCATCATTTTCATATAGTTTTCCCTCAAACCATAACTTGCTGTATACTTTAGATCTATATTCCACAACCACTCCCATGCTGACATTTCAATATTATGACCAATAGCCATTGGTCCGATGTAATATTGAGGAATTCACAGCAAATTAAAACAGCATAGTCAGGTCAAGATATCAAGGGAATGCCTGTAAAAATGGAGGTGATGCTCAGGCAGAGATCCAGGTACGATGCCAGGCCATTGCATTCAAGTACGGTACCAAAATTGAAATGGAAGCTTCCGGTGTCAATGTCATCCTTGTGGCCAAGGGAGGCATGGGGGGGGGAATGGATTTCATGAGTCTAAAGCTTGCCCAGGCTCCTTCATGTAATGCTGAGTCATTGCTTAGTGTTCGTTACATTACTTACATTCAAACAAGGCCTGTGTGTCACAAATGCACAATAATTGTTATCTTCACCTGTGAAATGTTGAAAGGTATGCTTGAAAGAAAACCAGAAAGCAGATGCAGCAAGACAGAAACAGTGGATGTGGGCTGGTAAATTGGACTGGTAAAATGTGTCAAGCCATTTATTCCTTAATCTTATTACCCACTTCTATTTTTCTAGAAAAAGGGGTACCAGAACTCTCCACAAATGCCTACATTGTTCTCTTATAATGGCAATGGCGCCCACTTGAGAGGTGCCAAAACTGAATTCTGGTGAGTTCCAGCTGAAAAAACCCTGATCTTACCCAGCGACGTACCCAGGATCAAAACTTCGGGGGGGGAGGCAAGCCATGGTCGTTCAGGTTGTGACATTTCAGCATGGAAAGGCGAATGAAACCAAAATTTTAAGAAAATTATATATAATTATAGCAGTGCTTTATTACGGTAGTTATTACAATTATTTGCTTGAATTTTTTTTAGATTTTTATTCTAGTTACATATCTTATACTAATATCATTTTTCTTGGGTTTGAAGAAAACTTTCATTTCAATCCAGTCCTGATTTTCCTTGAAGAATTTCCAATGGACGCTCATCAAACACAACCCAGTCAGTCTGTCCTCCCCCTGATTATTTGCCATCGCCCTAACTAATTTTGTTTCATTTCATCACTTTATAACCATTTAATTTTTTTTTTTTGCTTTGGGGGGGGAGGCAGCTGCCCCCCTGCCTTTCGCTGGGTACGCCCATGATCTTACCTATCCATTTTCCCACAGCTAAAATGAGGGGAAGATTCTTAAACCTAAACCTACCACGTGCCCAGTTAAACCTGTTGTGTCTAAACCTACCAGGTGCACTTTCCCCTTAAATATCAGCATTGATAACATAAACCCAGAAAACCCTGTATGCCATTAAAACTTCCACTGAAAGCAGAGCATCCAGATTGTAATCTTAGTTCCTGAGGACCACACTTCAGGGTGCAATAAAAATGGAAAGCAAACACAATGAATAATGCATATAATCAAACACGTGGATTTAGAAAAGCAGAACGCACCACACACGCATGACCCGTGGCTATGCAAGACCCAGGAAAAGCAGCGTGGCAACATGGATAGTTCTATTCTCTGCGGTGCTGCCGTGCCTCTTGCACCTGGATCTAGCTAATAAAATGGAAGGAAGTATAATTATCATCACCTATAAACAGCCTGATTATGTGCGGTTGCTTGGGAATTATTTGGGTTACGGAGGCTGCTGCATTGTGTACAAGGCCACCCTGAAACACAGCAGCATTAAGGGTGGTTATCCTTGAAGAACTGGAAATACACAGGGCAAACTGTGCTAAACTGTCTTCTTAGAAGCCCCAAGCTCAAAAAAAACCCCAGCCGTTTGTTTTCACAAATGCCAATTAACAGGGCGGAGCATTTGGTCTCAGAGAAAGCTTGGAGCGTGGCTTTAGATCACGTTTATATATAACTGAAAGGCTGGCACTGGAAACAGCACTGGGGACAGGGTGGAACCCTGCAGGGCTGAGTAGGAAATGAGTCCTGCCTAGTTGCTCTGCCTTACCTCTGCTTGGGAAGCAGAGGGACGATATGTTATAGAAGTCTGCTCCGGTGATCTTACTTTCCTCTCTCTGTGGCAGATGTTAACCTCTCTGCTCTGGTGATCTTCCTTTTCCTCCTTGCTGCAGTGTTGTCTGATCTCCAGACAATATCTTATTATTAATCTGAGATATGCACGAGTCTTTTGCTCGGGCAGCCAACCCCTTTGTCCTCCCTTTACATGAGATACAATTAAACCAGGATGTCTCTAGTTGGGAAACTACACTCAGAACGTGTCTGGATATTAAAGTCTGGTGGAATCTTCTGGCTTGTTCCAAAGCTGGTAACCTATGGGCTTGTCCACAATGGACCAAAATGTGGACCCCACCCTAGTGTTTTTCTAGACCTTTTACCCTTTAAATGGTCTTTTTGGATTTCCCAAGGATTTAAAAACCCTGCAGTTAAAGGCAGAAAAGTCTGGTTTAACACTGGGCTGGGTGTCATATGAAGCTCTTGCATTAATGGGGAGGCAGGCTGGACAAGCCTTCGTTTGCTGGTTCAGATGCAATACGGGACTATGGCAGAGGGCCTTATCGGTAGTGGTGCCTGCCCTGTGGAACGCCCTCCCAGCAGATGTCAGGGCAAAAAGCAACTATTTTACTTTTAAAAGACAACTGAAGGCCCTGTGTAGGGAAGTTTTTAATGTTTGATGCTGTATTGTTTTTAATATTCAGTTGGAAGCCGCCCAGAGTGGCTGGGGAAACCCAGCCAGATGTGCGGGGTATAAATATATTATTATTATTATTATTATTATTATTATTATTATTATTATTATTATTCTGGTTTGAATCCTGCACACCACAGAGAGAGGAGCAAAGGGGCAAAAGGCTCATGCATATCAAGTCTTTTGAAGCTATGATTACTCAGACATGGCCACTACTTGTCAGAACTGACAATACTTGGCCAGTTGGAGAAACCGTTGACCTGGTTTGACACCGCTTCCTACGTAAAGCAACGAACAGGCCCAAGACCCCAGCACTCTGCAGTTCTTCCTGTCACATTTCAATAACTGCCATTGGGCTAAGTACTGGGGACACAGACTCTTAGCCCATTGATTTGTGATGAGGTCTGCAGAGCCGAGGCAATATATTATGCAATGCTGTCCACTTGGATAAAACGACACTCACTCACCATCTGCTTGCAAGTCCCATTTCATAGAACGGTAGCCTCCTTAACTCCTCGATGGCTGTTTCGTCTTCCTTTGCTGCCAATCCCTCCTCGAGGGGAGGAGGGGAGGTTATGGGAATCTGAGAGAGGTGACTGAGAATGGGCCACAAGGCTAACCATGCACCCATCTAGAAAGGTACCTGAAAGGTGGGGTTTTTGCTGGGTCCTATCTTTGTACTCAGAAATGTGAACGTCACGCAGTCCACTCCTGCCCAACTTGTTCCTAATAGGAAGGGACTGCTGCTGCATTACAAAGCAGCATGACAGCTATTGCTTCTGTCACTTTCATTCATCCATAGGTTCCATTGCGTGGGTTTATTATATGCATGCCTGTAAACTCCGCTTGTTTTAAAATGGCACTAAAACACTACAAATGTTTTTAAGAAAACCAGACAAAGAACTTCAGAAAAAGTGTGTGTGTGTGTGTGTGTGTGTGTGTGTGTGTAGAGTATGAAGTTAAAGGTTCTTACTGTTTAATGGTGTGGCACCTCCTTTTGGTACTTTATAGACTCAACCAGGTTCAAAATAGCTCCATGCTTTGAATGCATTTATCCACCCGCAGCCAGAGTCTAATCAGTATGAGATATAAAAATCCATTCATGGTCTTGACAGTTTCTCCATTCTTATCACTTCTTTTTCTATTATCAGCCTTCTTCATCACATGAGACAATGAAGGCACAGAATTTATTCAGGGTCTATTTGAATAAAATTGATTAAAGAAATGATTTCCTACTCATTGCCGCCTGGCTGGAAATGTATTATGTACAAGCAGACTTGCACCTAGTTCCTGTAGCTCTTGGAAGAAAATTGAAGAACTGCTTTTAAATGCCGTACCTCTGCAGCTGTGCATATTGGTGTGTCCCGCCCCCCCCCTTTCCAATTCCGTTTCTCACCAGTATCATATTGGGGTTTAGACGCATTAATTCCTGCCGTCCTGGGTGGCTAACAGAATGCTTTTCTTTATTGCTGGGTTAAAATTCAGCTGCACATTTATTTATTTCCTCCAAAGATGTAATATGGTGTAGGTGTGACTCCTGGACCCTGCCCCCATCCCAAATGTTAAAAGTTACATACATACATCCATTTATTTGTATGCTGCCTTTCCACAGTTAAAACAATGCTCAAGGCAGCTTACAGCATGAAAAAAATTACATAATACTGGTCCTGTAAAGAATGATAATTATGCCCTTAGCTGTCTAAACAGAGGACATAATGTAAGCAGTGAGTCAGGTCAGTGTGGAAGTTCTACAGGAAGAGAAATCCAGACCACACAAGGGAAATGGTACAGCTCAATTAAGTACAAAGCAACACCATTTCCATACAAGAATTCAAGCATTTGCTACAGGCATTTGTTGCTCCAGGATGCTCTGTTGATCATTGTTTTCCCTTTCTTTTGGTGCATCTCCACCCCATCACACCCCAAGCAGGATGAAGACAGGTGAATTAGCAATGCAGTAACATAAACCTTGAACAGTCATACTACAGTGGTACCTCGGTTTATGAACACAATTGGTTCCGGAAGTCTATTCATAAACTGAAATGTTCATAAACTGAAGTGAAATTTCCCATTGAAAGTAATGGAAAGTGGATTAATCTGTTCCAGACGGTCCGTGGAGTACTTAAACTGAAGCGTTCATAAACTGAAGCGGACTTTCCCATTGAAAGTAATGGAAAGTGGATTAATCTGTTCCAGACGGGCCCGCGGAGTACTCAACCTGAAGCGTACTTAACCCAAAACATGGGTGTAATTGGTTCCGGAAGTCTGTTCATAAACTGAAGCGTTCATAAACTGAAGCGAACTTTCCCATTGAAAGTAATGGAAAGTGAATTAATCCGTTCCAGATGGGTCCGCAGCGTTCGTAAACCGAAAATTCGTAAACCGAGGCGTTCATAAACTGAGGTTCCACTGTACTATAAGAAACAGGAAGCCTCAGAGATCTAGCCTGCTGCTGGAAATTAGGAAGCTGAAATATCTTGCTGGAGGTGGGGGGGGCAACCTATCTCAAATGAAACAGAAGGCATTTTACCGACATTCTCTGGCTCACAGATAATACCTATTTGTTTCTCCCCGGACAGTGTTGTTTTAAAATGTTTTCTTTTTAAACTCCCGACAGGAATCAGGGCTCCATTCACTTTCAGAAATTTCCACCATTCTTGCCCCATTCATTTTAATGGTTAGCATTAAAGAGAGTGCTTCGGTCAGTTATTTCTATCTTTCATTTGGGTGTTTGTTTTTCAATCAAAAAACTCATTAGGGCGGTGAGCGAGCTGTGCTTAGGAAAAGTAATCAGAAGATAATCAGACTGGATTTGAATAATTTTGTCACAGCCTATCTCCAGTGTGCTTTTTTCACGATCTAAGGGATGAGATTAGATTCTCATTATGAACTCCTTATAACTATAATTCAGATGGATGGGAAAGTAATTTGGAGAATTTGGAGCCTGGTAATGAGTGCTCTTTGAAGTTTGGGAGCTCTGTGTGTGTGTGTGTGTGTGCGCGCACGCGCAACAGATTTGTAAATAATCACAGCTTGTCCGCAAGGAGTCAGGCAGCTGGTGGCATTTCAACTTGTTATTAATTAAAGATTGGCTTTCTCCACCTCATAGAGGTGAAGGAAGGGAAATTACCATACTAGCCCTCCTTCTCAAATTGAAGAGAAACAGTTTGCACATTCCACCAGACAAATGGCAAAACCACTAAGATGCTTTACTGCAGCTCTGCAACCAGCCAGATATGGAATTAGAAAGGTGGTTTTGCTCCATGTTTAACATAGCATTATTTTCTCATTAAAACCTATCATGTTTAACCACATGGTAAGGGGGGAAATGGCTACTTCGAAAACATAATGGTGGAGGCAGAGATTTCTTGATTGTCTAGGGAGATGGGGCTAAGAGCACAATACCTCTCTATTTCACCCACAGAAATTTTAAAATAGAAATGTTTAGCAATAATGCAGCCCAGAGAAAAGTGTTTGTGTCTCTCCCAACTTTTTTAATTTAGAGATAACTGCTTTCACAGCTCGGTTTCTTTTATTTTGCAAGGCTACTAATGGGTTTTAACTGAACATTAATCTTGCTGGCTGCTTTTATTTTATTTAGTTTTTAGTGGCTTTACTGTGTTCTGTTTTGATTGCAAGAGGATTGTGTTTTTATGGTGGTGAAACCACCTTGGAAGGCCTTTATGGAAGCCAGAAGGTGATGCACACAGGTTTCCATGAATATAATAAATAAGATTCTGTGCATATGTATGTTTATTGAAATATTTATTGCCTCCAGTGGAAAAGCTGGAGTTGAATAGCAGTGCAAGCTACCGGTAGGCAGTACAAGCAGGCGTCAGCCGACCACCACCCTCCTCCCCTCCCAAGGCAAAGAAACTATTGTAACACACCACCCCCAATCTCTGTCAAGCAGTAGCAAGATTCAAGGGGGTCCCGGACAGTTGAAGATAAAAATGGAATGGTGTCCCCTGGACAGTTAAGTACAGTCAAAGGCGACTATGGGCTGTGGCGCTCATCTTGCTTTCAGGCTGAGGGAGCCGGCGTTTGTCCACTGACAGCTTTTCCAGGTCATGTGGCCAGCAGGACTAAACCGCTTCTGGCGCAACGGAACACTGTGATGAGTGCCCAGACATCACAGAAACACTGCTTACCTTCCTGCTACAGCAGTACCTATTTATCTACTTGCACTGGTATGCTTTTCATAGAATCATAGAGTTGGAAGAGACCACAAGGGCCATCCAGTCCAACCCCCCTTTTGAACTGCTAGGTTGGCAGGAGCTGGGGCAGAGCAATGGGAGCTCACCCCGTCATGTGGATTCGAAACACCGACCTTCTGATCAGCAAGCCCAAGAGGCTCAGTGGTTTAGACCACAGCACCACCCGAATCCCTTTCCTATACTGTACCTACAAGGTAAGCAGAATATGCATCTTTACTTCAAAACATGCACGTCACAGGAACACACAGCAGAAAGTCGCTGTTGAACTAGCAGTCCTTCCTGTGTGAACACAATCGGTGTGTATGTGACTTTTACAAAACAACTATCAGCCTTCAGACATTATCATGGAGTACATCAGGGTGTCCGTTCTGATTCCGCGAGAAGCCCAACGTTATGTTCTTTTGTCATGGCTCATTTGGCAGTCATTTCTGCAGACAAGCCCAAGCCCACATTGGGTTTTCACTGCAAGTTACATCCTTCAATGCACATCTGTGAGCTGACCTGTTTTGACTGCAGTTGAGATATGTGTGGGTGTGTGGGAACGCTTGATTCGTGGAAAGAGGTTCTGTGACTCAAATCTGTCTGAAAGCCTTATCCTCCATATCTCACTCTGTGGGGTCTGGTTGCAGTTACTTGATGGTGAGAGGAAAGAAAAATTTGGAAGCATTGTATTGTTACTTTTCCAAGTCCAAATTCATGCTATAAACCTCAGCATTAGATTCTGGGACTACGTTCTGGGGAAACAACATAAACTGGGCAATGTGGTGCTTTTCTACTATGGTTTAAGTTGTTCTACACTTGCAACCTTCTTCGGAAAGGGAGCTTTTTCCGCTCCCCCCCCCTTTCTTATGTTACTCCGTAAGATGTGCTGGAGACAGCAATAACAAATCAAAGAAGAGCAAATTCATCTATTGTAACTGTTGTGTAGTGGGTCTTCAGTGATTTCAGCTCAGTGCAAATAAGAAACAGGAGGCAAGGATCTGGTACAACATCTCTTTACTTCAAAGAACAAGTAAGAGCCAGAACACCGGGAATGGGGAAACCTGGGGCTTATATAGTAACAGAGAACTAGCAGGAGAAAGATACATTTTGGCGGGAACCAATGGCAAGGATTCCCTCCAGCGTAAACCAATCCAGCAGCGGATCGAAATCCTGCACTCTGAACCAGCAAATGATATACGTTTCCGCTGGAACTTATACATTCAAATAAACTCTGTAATACAATACAATAAACTCTATATTACAATACATACTTGGCTGTGCTATTACTTTAATACACAACAGTAACCATGTTTTCTATTTCTGGTCTCATACATTAAAATGTTCATAACATCAGGTTATCACCAGATTTATCACCAGATTAAAAAAAAGTAAATAGGCATGGACATGTCCCTTGGAATATTATGGTGTGATTCACCCAGTTGCTACAAGATAAACTGACATTTGAAATCAGTTTAAGAGTGAGATTATCTGACAGTGTAAACCAAATTAACCACAATAGCATAATATTCCCTCTCCTTTTCCTGTTTACTCATAGAGCAAACTGATAGTATCCTCTTGGGATTGAACATTTAGGTTTTGGCAGCTGAAACAAGACAGAATTTCCAAAGACACTTTACACATAAAGAAGATGCTATTAAATGCAAAAATGGTTTATAATCAATTGACCTTGGCATTTAAAAAAAATCAAGAAATGTCATGTTTGTGACTTGATAGCTTTAGAGGAAATATATATCTGAAAGAAAGATCTGTCTTGAGCGATCAAGTTATCCTCTCTTTAAAGGCGGAACAGATGTATAAGCAGAAGTGATGGGGTCTCTGAGAATCAGTTACATATCCTATGGGGGGAAACTTCATTTATTGGATGAGGACAATATGCTACACTGCACAGGGATATGCACACATATTTAATCCATTCTTCCTGTACCAGAAGCATATGTGGCAGCTGTTTCTAGTTTACAAATAAAATGACATGTTGTGTCTAAAATGTTATCTGAGATTTATTTCCCCCTGATACATAGGCATCGTGCAAAATGAACCGAAATGGTTAGTCCTTCCCTCAAATTAATAATTCTCAGCTTTCCAGAGGCTTGGGTAATTCTCCCTCTCCCCCCCCCCCAAAAAAAAGTTCACTACATCTTTCTATTTCTTACCCTCACCCCTTGTTTTGGCAGAAGTGACTAAACTTTGGACCTCCAAATGACATTGTACTCCAACTCCCATCAGCCCCAGCCAGCCAACGTGGTCAAGCATGATGGGAATTGTAGTCCAGCTGGAGGGCCACAGGCTATACGACCCTGGGTATAGGCTTTTTGAAAAACCACATTTCCTCAAAGAAATGATGAGCAGAACTGTCATAAGGCTATTTGCACTATTGTCAAGTTATCAATCCAGTTTTCCCAAATGGCAGCCGTGCTCTTGCACGGATGTCCCAGTTTTTCTAGGGCAGTTGACAGGTATGCTAGTACCTTTTGTGATGAAGAAAGCCCTTTATAATTGCAAAGCATTCATACTGATAGGAGGAGGTGAAGGTCACGCCATTTCACTGTATTCTTTGGGAACACTGTTGTCTTCTGGGAATCTCTTTCCCAAGAGCAGGCTGCTGGTAGCAGCAGGAACGTTTCCTGTTTGCATGCTTGGCGTAAGGTGTCGGCCAGACAGGTGCAGCTTCCCTACTGTTTGCTAAGCAACTACTTTAGAGCAGAGGAACAAAGGGAGCTGGGCTCATTTGCCTTACACCAGGCAAAAACAAATCATGTATTTTGTGCAGGTTATGCCACAGCCAGAGTGCAGGAGGATGTTGACGAATGGTTTAGACAGCCTTCTAACCAGCCAAGCTTTTCATAATTAAATAAAAGGTTTGGGCCCAGACAAGGTATTTTTTTTACCACAGACATAAGAAAGCAAGGTGTGTGTGTGTGTTTAGAAAGACAGGAAAGGTCTTTCTAAAGGTACATATGCTTCAGGTTACAGGCGCGTCTGTATGCCGAGGTACCACTGTATTTCATTTACTCTTGGTTTCCCCCACCACCACCTTTCTGTATTTACTCAATTTTGCCTGTAGCCAGGACACCAGCATGATAATTTCCTTTCAGTTGCTTTGGACCTGCAGTGGAGCATGACCCACATGTCACTGATTGAACCTATTGTGCTTCTTCGTTTCTCAGAACAATGTACACACCTTACTACCCAAAAAAAGGTTTGGATTTATGCTACCATATGGTTGATGCGCTTCGAACATGCTGCCATCTGGAGTATGCAGGCTAGTTCCCCGAAGAGGACATGGACATAAACCAATTTATGCTAAGGCTCAGACTCTAGCCATACGGTCTTCAGTTTCACCATACAGCTGACCCCTGGCCTTATTAGTCAAGAAGCTGTGGCTTATTTTAAACCACAACGCAATGGGAGAGGAGAGAGAAAGAAGGATGCGGGAAACCACACAGGTACAAGATTAAGAAGCATGTTATAAAGCATGAAATTTCTGAACAAATAGAAGTGAAGTTAAAACTCAGGATCAGCTAAAATGAAATTGTCCCATTTTAAGTGCAAAACAAAATGGGACAGGCCGCCGCTGGCAATACGTATTTCCATTTAAATTACATTAATTGTTTCTAAATTTAAATTTATGCATATAAATAAGCATATGCAACATGTATGCAAATCAATGCCCCTTTTGGGGGGTGTCCTCTTTTGGTTTCCTCTTTTTTAGCAATGCATAAGTGCCTACCCTGTTCAGAGCGCTCATGCTGTGAAACCGTGTCAGAATACCACTGGCTCTTCAGTGAGCCAAACTCCAGGCTCTCTGCTCTGACACAGATAATACCCTACTGAAATATATATTATTATTTTTACAATTGCAGTAGAGGAGTCTTCTGTAGGGAACGACAAAACTTAAGCCTTTAATGTGGGTGAAATTAATACAATTTCAGTTATTTGGGACCTCACATCCTTACAATCTTTAAAGCTTTCAAATAAGGAAACTTTCTCTCATTACCAAGTTATTATGGCTCAAGCTCAGCTTGCCTTTTTTTTTATCTGAGGCACTCTCCTTTAGTTGTAGCCTGCACATGAAATTGCCACCCCACAAAATATTAGTCTGCTGCAGAGTTTTAACGTAGGGTAATAAAATGAAAATGCTGATGTAACATAAAAAGAGGGGAGTGGAATTGGGACAGAGACAGCAGGAGGAAATGGAACTGTCAGGAAATATGAGTCTTCATATATAGCTCAGGACATGAGCTCTAGTTGTATATAGGATTTTCCCTTCACGCGGCAGAAGTATGAAGAGAAAAGGAACTACTGACCTTCCAAATAAAACAGGATATCAGAGTCATAAATGTGAAGGGGATTTGGAAGCCACAGAGGAAATTGTGAAAGGAAAAAGCTATATTTATGACCCAAGATAAGGCAGACAGGTTTATAAAAATTGCCTTCTACCATCAAGGGAGAGATGTCTTTATCTGCTTACCGCAAGAAACAAATTCTGGGCTCTTAAATCCATGCAGCCCCATTAATTTCCAAAGATATTCAGAAGTTTTTCCTGAGTGGGATTTAGCTGTAACTCCATAGCCCAGCAGACATCAGAGGCTTTACTAGCATGGAAGTCAGGAGTGCTTCTGCCTGTAGATTAGGGGTGCCAAATTTGACCTTTAAGGAGAGATCCATTACTACATTTCTATGTTCACACCTTAAAGGTGAGGTTTCCAAAGGAAGACCAAAGATGGAGGAGAATTTTTATTCCATTTGTATTTAAAGGCCAACCCACCTAACTTGCACTTTTTAACTGGCATCCTTCAAAATTCGCACAATGACAAATTTTGCAACACAGTTCTCCAGCCAAGTAATGTGTTACCAAAATGCATATACTACAGTAAAGTGTGCATGAAAATGCATATATAAGAGACAATAATACAAAAACGTTTTGTATTTGGGGAAATTGCTTTGCAAAATGGTGTAAAAAAGGTAAAGGTAAAGGACCCCTGACAGTTGAGTCCAGTTGCGGATGACTCTGGGGTTGCGGAGCTCATCTCGCTTTATAGGCCGAGGGAAACGACGTTTGTCCGCAGACAGTTTTTCCGGGTCATGTAGCCAGCATGACTAAGACACTTCTGGCGAAACCAGAGCAGCGCACAGAAACGCTGTTTACCTTCCCACCAGAGCACTTTGACGTGCTTTCGAACTGCTAGGTTGGCAGGGGCAGGGACCAAACAACGGGAGCTCACCCTGTCACGGGAATTCAAACCGTATATTAGGGAAAATATGCATGAAAATGCTTATGAATCTTCCATTAGGACTTTTTTTTTAAAAAAGAACTTGCAAACTTATGTGGAAATGTGGAGAACTGAACTTAAGAATGGAAAAATTGGAAACTGAGGGAAACTGAAATTCTTGCCTGCTTGGCTTTTCAGCTTCCTCTCTGTGCTATAGCTTGTAGCTATGCCCATTCTCTCCGCACCATTTTCTCATTTGTTCTCAGCCTGTTTCCCCTAAAGATCCTGCACAAAGTCACAGCCAGCTCCCTTGCCTGCCCACTCTTTGCAAGCAGCTCGGTTTATCATTTCTCCACACGCGCCCATCCACAATGGGGAAAGAATGCTAAACTGTGCTTAGAAAGTCTTGGTGCATTATTTTTCCATCTTCCTGACCACCTCCACGCTGTCCTTTATTCAGTCTCCCCTGGATTGTCTGCTGTTTCCCTTCTGCATGCTAATAGGGTGCTGTTCATGCTCGCAACATGTCCTGTCTCTCCTTTTTTAATCCGTTCATTTTCATGCCGACTGCAAGCATGGCGCCTTTTGTTGCGGCGGGGGGTGGGCGGTTTCACAGCAGGGAATCCACTAAATGGCTTGTACTGCTGAAGCGCCCAGAGGTTCAGGGGAGCAGCACAGAGTTTACATATCAGCTCATCTCAGCAAATCTGCTCCCTTCTTAAGTGCCGCACCGGAAAATTGCTTCCAGCTCTTAAAATAAAGGTCACATCATTTCAAAAACAAACATCTGCCAAAGGGTACCGCTTTACACAGATTCAGTAAGCAAATTGTTCCAAAAATTAATTGGGCATCATTACCTTTCTGAAAAATATCGTGAGCCGGCGGAGGGGGGGGGGAATCAGTCTCATCTAATGATGTTGAAGTCAGGAAACATATTTGCTGAAACTAGGAAAGCAGCAACTTTTCGGGCAGCAATTTGGAACTCCCTGTTGATATTTAGATTGCTTTTATATTTGTTGGGAGCTGTTCAGAGTGGCTGGGGCAACCCAGGCAGATGGGCACAGTACAAATAAAATTAGTAGTAGTAGTAGTAGTAGGTAGTAGTAGTAGTAGTAAAGAAAAAGAAAGGAAAGGAAAATGACCCCTGAATGGTTAAGTCCAGTCAAAGGCGACTCTGGGGTTGCAGCGCTCATCTCTCTTCAAGCTGAGGGAGCTGGTATTTGTCCACAGACAGCTTTTCGGGTCATGTGGCCAGCATGACTAAACCACTTCTGGTGCCATAGAACACTGTGATGGAAGCCACAGCGCATAGAAATGACATTTATCTTCCCACTGCAGCAGTATCTATTTATCTACCTGCACTGGTATATTTTCAGACTGCTAGGTTGGCAGAAGCTGGGATAAAGCAATGTAAGCTCACCCTGTCACGCGGATTCAAACTGCCGACCTTCCGAACAGCAAGCTCAAGAGGCTCAGTGGTTTAGTATTACTATTAGTATTATCCTGCTGAAAACATTTTTATTTTGGTAAGCCTACACAGACATACATTCATTTTAGATGGTTTACTGGTTTTATCTGTGTTTTAATTATTATTTTGTGTGTGCATTTAATTTCTTTGTGGATTTTAGCTCTGTTTTATCTACAATTTTATTTGCCTACCTTTGATTTAAAGTCTTCTAAATTGGGGGTTCCCAAACTGTGGTCTGCAGACCAGCAGCAGTCCATGAGCTTCATTCAGGTGGTCCATGACGGGCCCTTAAAAATAACAATTAGAAATATTACAGCATCTAGCACAGCACCTTGCAAGTGCAACAATGGGCAGAAGATAATTAAGTTGCCCACCAAAACCCACAGCAATGTTCCCATGGCAGGAGGGAGTTTACAAACCACTGTTCCAAATAAAACAAGTCTGTCATGGATATGGGGCAAATAGACCACATGTTGGCTTTGAGAGAGATACTGGCTCTTAGGGAAAACTTACATTCAAAGAACTTTCTTCTCTTCCACTGTTCTTTCTCCCCTCTTTCTCTCACTCACTGTCACCTTCACACACACACTTCTGTTATTGCTACCACTAAAACACTGTTGTTATTTTTTCCCTCCTGAAGTACAGACAAAGTGGGCAGAGTATGTATAGCAGGCATCCCCAAACTGCGGCCCTCCAGATGTTGTGGCCTACAACTCCCATGATCCCTAGCTAACAGGACCAGTGGCCGGGGAAGATGGGAATTGTAGTCCAAAACATCTGGAGGGCCAAAGTTTGGGGATGCCTGATGTATAGTATATTGGGTCCTCCCTAACAAGAGGGCACGTGTTGCGGTGGGACCTGGCAACCAGACCCTGTGTTGTGGGTGGGAACATTTGGATAGCCACAACACCCTATTGGTGGTCCCTCGATCAGGGGAGCAATTGGGCAAGAGGGATGCCAGTCAACGCGATCAAGGGACCTCTATTTAAGCCAATGAGCTTCATCTTTTGGGCTCAGTGCATTGGAACACCCGCCCTCCTCTCCCTATATTCAGGGCTTGCGCTTGACCTTGCTATGCCGTTGTGTGTCACCTGTCATTGGGACAGGGGCACGGCAGGAATTTCCCCCACTTGGCTGATTGGCTGGTGCCATTTGGGTTTCGCCTGCCACGTAGCAAATCATCACAACTTGTAAGGTTGCGGATAGGCTCTGGTTCAGGTAGATAGGGGTGGCAGGTTTGGGTATCCCTTTAAGAAGGAATCCATGGACTCATGGTTGGTCTTCCCTGTGAGGGGTTGTGCCCAGAGCCTGAGTCCAGGGGACATCTGGGTGGAGGCCTAGCAGGGCTCCTGCTTGCCATCTGTCCCAGGTGTTCACCCGAAGCTGACCTATGGTTGGTGCCCAGAGTCAGCGCTGCCTGCAAGGGTGCAGTGAGCTAGTTGAATCAGAGCCTATGCAACCACTCACTTGATTGTAAAGTTGTGGCCTAAATTCTGCCAAAAACCAAACCTAAAATTTGAGTCTTGTCTGAATTTATTTCTGGGGGTGGTTTAAAAGTCTCCACACGCAAATAGCTTGAATAAGCATAAATCTCTGTGCACAAGATCAGGTGAATCTGTGAGGCTTGGGAGTTGGACGGTGGCCACAGTCCTACACAACCCAGAGAGTAGAGCATGAGACTCTTTATCTCAGGGCCGTGGGTTCGAGCCCCACAGGTGAAAGATTCCTGCAGTGAAGGAGATTTTGGACTAGATGGCCCTCCTGGTCCCTTCCAACTCTACCATTCTATGAGTCTGTGAAAGTAAGGAATTTTTTTTTTGAGGGTAACATTTTGACCTCCTCTGAAGCACTATATTGTTAAAGAAAAAATGAGCAAACATTTATTAGAGCCCTAGATTTTACAGGGTCTAACCCAAGGCATAAGCAAATCTAACAAATACGAGACCACATGCCTAGCCCAGCAAGGTAAGTAAATAGAACTTAGGTTTTATATTCACCCTCCCCTTCACTCTTGTGGTGAATTTTATCCTGAGGCAAATAAGATGCCCCAGTGTTCTTCCAAGAAACAAGCTATGACAGCAATTGCACAACCAGTGATTGAGGCATTGCGCTGGGAAGTAATGTTATAAATTAAGAAGCATGTTTACTTAATGCAAAATGAAGGCACTTAGTCACAGGAGGGTGTTATCAATCTAATCCAGGTGACCTACTCGGCACAGTTCATTTCACCCCATCAGTTTACGTGCCTGGCTGCAAATGAGTGAATGTGAACCTATTCAGTCCTCTTCTCATTTGACTAAATTTTTTGAATACATCACAGCAAGCAGCACACCTGTTTTAATTGCACCGAGAGAAGTGTGAGGGTTTTCGGTTGTGTGGGCGTCAGGAGAACAAGCAAGCAAGATGGCAGAAGGGATCCATCAACAGCATGGAACATTTCGACATGAAAATAAACTCCATCCAAAAAAAGCAATCCCTTCTATGATGTGTTTATCAGATGCCAAAAACAACCTGCCTGTTGTTGTTCCAGGTGTGAACTTTTCCGCTGCCAGCACCCATTGGAAAAAACAAAAACCCTCATACACATAGTTACTTTTGGGGTGGGGGTGGGGGGCTGGAATAAGTGCTAGGTTGTATATGGAGTTGAGCAAAGCAGGAGAATTATAAAGGTAACTATCACGGTGTATGGAACATACTGGTAAGCGATAGAAACGTCCCATTTGTAAAGTGGGGCAGAATACAGAGAATATAGAAGGTGCTGCCATATAAAATGGAATTTCCAACCCAGGTTGTTAAGTCAAAGGTGGACATTTACAGCACACCATTCTGATGTTGATTTCAGAGATGTCTCCTGCCACCGATAGCATGAATTTCACCCTTCAGCTTTGAGACATTTTTACCAACGTTAAAAAATAAATAAAACCATTGATCCTAGGCTTAGGTCTGACAACACCTCCTATGCCTAAATTGCTATCTTTTCCCACAAATTTCCATTTCATTTAATGCACAGCCTACTTGTGCTACCTGCACAATGCAGAGTTTAGCATAGTCTCTGGTCAAGTACATTCCCAGCCACCCTCATGCTTCCATTTGGGGGGAACAAATGGCTCTCCAAATCTTGTTGAACTACAACTCCCATCAGCTTTGTATATTGGTCATGCTGGCTGGGGGTCGATGGAAGATGTAGTTCAGCAACATCTGGAGAGCCAAAGGCTCCCCACATCACCATCCCCACATTTCATATAGTAATTAATGCATATGGATGAAAATTGAGACACAGCTACTGTAATTTTAATAAAATGCATCACAGTGCATTGGAGAAGACTTTGATCTGCACACCTGCTCAGTCTATCATTTAGATGCTAACTGGAGAATGTCAAGGACCCTGCTCTATATCTTTAAACTGGACTTGGACCAGAAAGCCCTTCAAATACAAGACACTTTCAAATAGAAGCTGGTCCTCTGAAAAATACAGGATTGTGCTCTATAAAATAGGACACATAACAGAGCTTAGCGTCCATTGGGCACTAAACTGCCTTTGAATAATAGGACTCTGTTATCAGGGATGTCGGGTGTGAGAGACTCCCATGCAACCTTCCCTTTTTCTTTCTTGGTTAGTATTTTCAGGAATATCTGCATCACACTTGGCTTTAAGGTGTCCCCTTTCTAGTTTAGAAAGTTTTTCTTTATTACGCTGTTTGAGAATACAGATTAGGGTAACTCTAGCACAGGGGTCAGCAAACTTTTTCAGCAGGGGGCCGTTCCACTGTCCTTCAGACCTTGTGGGGGACCGGATTATATTTTTAAAAAAATAATGAATGAATTCCTATGCCCCACAAATAACCCAGGGATGCATTTTAAATAAAAGAACACATTCTACTCATGCAAAAACATGCTGATTCCCAGACCGTCCACGGGCCGGATTTAGAAGGCAATTGGGCCGCATCCGGCCCCCGGGCCTTAGTAGTTTGGAGACCCCTGCTCTAGCATGATTCTTTTGTCTCTGTGAGCTGGATTTCTATATTGAGATTGTGTGTGTGTGTGTGTGTGTGTGTGTTCAAGGATACTGATATAAAAAGATCTAAGCAAGCCTGAACTTCACAGTGCAGGAATTTCTCTTGCACAAGTTTTACTGACATGAATGGGAACTGTATGGGAGCATCTTTGTACCTGATCTTGTGCAATTTCTTTCCTCGGGGCTTCCACAGGGCAGCTGGAGTAGCCTGCACTTATGACCCTGGAAAGAGAGCCTGATTCTAATGAAATTGGGCCATGATTTGCTGCATCAACAGAAATATAGTGTCTTGATCGAGGGAAGTAGTAGTTCCACTTTATTCTGCCTTAGTCAGGCCATGCCTGGAATACTGTGTCCAGTTCTGGGCATAATTTACAAAGGATGTTGACAAGCTGGAATGTGTGCAGAAGACAGCGGCCAAGGAAATGAAGGGTCTGGTAACCAAGGCTTATGAGGAACAGTTGAGGAAGTTGGGTAGGTAGCTAGGTAAAGAGGAGACTGAGAGGAGATATGATAGCCATCTTCAAACATCTAAAGCAGGCATCCCCAAACTTTGGCCCTCCAGATGTTTTGGACTACAATTCCCATCTTCCCTGACCACCGGTCCTGTTAGCTAGGGATCATGGGAGTTGTAGGCCAAAACATCTGGAGGGCCGCAGTTTGGGGATGCCTGATCTAAAGCACTGTCACATGGAAGATGGAGCAAGCTTGCTTTCTCCTGCTTTGGAGGATAGCATCCAAACGATGCCTTCAAGTTAAAAGACAGGAGATGCTGACTAAACATCAGGAAGAACTTTCTGACAGTGAGAGCTGCTCGGCACTGGAGCAGACTCCCTAGGGAGGTGGTGGACTCTCCTTCCTTGGAGGTTTCAAAGTAGAGGTTGGATGGCCATCTGCCATGTATGCTTTAATTGAGATTCCTGCATTGCAGGGGAATGGACTAGATGACCCTTAGGGTGCTTTCCAATTCTAACATTCTTGGATCAGAAATAAATTGAGACTGGCCCCTTTTCACACAATCTGTCATTGCTAGAATTAACCTGTGCTGCTCTTACTGTGTTGCCTGTTCTTGTCTCAATTAATCCCTCTCTTCTGGATTGTTTTGCAACCCACAGCTCCTCTTTAAATAGGCATTGCACCACCTTACAAGCTGCAAACTCCATTGAGTTATCAATCACAGTGCTCTGAGGAGAATGATTTCTTCCTCCTTCCCACCCCACCCCTTCCCTCCCTTTCCATACTATCACCCGTCTTCCCCTGTGTGAAAAGCAGGGAAGGGAAGATCTCCCAGGGTGAGAGAATGGGAGCAGAAAGGAAAGCTCCCAGGTGAGAGCTGGGAGCATCACCACTTTCTGTGCATGACAAAGGAGCTACCTTTAAGAGAGGACTCTGTGTTTTCTCTTTCTTTCTTTCGTTTTTATTTAGATTAGTTTATTTTATCTTATTGTATTATGAAAAGGCTTTAATAAAACCTTACAGAGGGAAAAACTCACTATGGCCCACCTTTCCATCTCCATGTTTCTTAGGTTAGCGTTCAGGTAAGCTGTTGCTCGTGTGTGTGTGTGTGTTGCCAAAATCCTAAAAACCCTCCCCCCCTTTCCTTTTGAACCCTTTGGGTGTTTTGTAGAAGATCAGCCAAATACCATTACTCCCCCATGGACAACGTGATGGAAATCAGCCAGAATGTTTCATATTTTTACCTGGCTGATTTAGCACAATGGTGCCTTTGTACAAAGAGAACAAGATTTAAGTTTAAAAAAACAGAATGCAAACTATCTGGTGGTAGTGGTGAAGAGAGGCAGTCTAGACGCTGTACTCACCATGGGGGTCATGGTCCTTGTGCTGAGCTGTCTGTATTATTTATCATAACTTGTCGCATGAGTCAAGGCAAGCACGGAGGATAAAGGTATCAATGGCGACTAGCCACAATGGCTATGCTCTGCTTCCACTTTCAGGTGCTCTATTTCCACTGTCAGAGCAGGCATTTGGTAACATGCCACAGAAAGAAAATACGTAGAAATGATGGTCCACAGGTTCCTCTTCCACTCAATACATCCAATATTCGTTGGATGTATTCAACTAGTCTTTGCACAGGGCAGATGCAATTAAATCAATGAACTAATTGGCCCATCAATTTCAATGGAGTAAAATTTAGTTGAATACCACCCATCATATTTAATCCAGACTTCGATCCCACTGAAACCAGTGGGGCAGGTTAGCCATGACTTAACTCCAATTGATTTCCATGGGAACCAAGTTCTGGATCCAACTCATTCTCTTCAGCTGCTATAGAAAGCACACTTGTCACAAAGTAATGTGTGCTGAACTCCGTGGTTCTTAAGTTCAAACAAACACATTTAGGACCAGGTGTTAGCGTCATAGGCACTTATTCTGCCTTCATTGTTGTTGCAGTTCAGGCGAAACTTGGATAAGGAAAGAGACGAAGAGATTAGCTTGTGATCTCTTTCTCATTTCTCCAGCACTAGCTCGGCACCAGCCACCTAATTAATCCCGAGTTAAAGAGGAAAGAGTTTGCCTTGATATTTTTATACATTGATTCTTGCTCAACTTTAGATTCGCACAGCAACAGGCTTGCCAAAATCACTTTGCTCCTTGCTCCATATTTCATTTGTTAATTACACAGGCTGAACCTGCCATGGGGATCCGGTTTGAAAAGCAAGAGTGCCTTGCGGCCACATTGGCATTTGCAATATCTAGCCTCCAGGAAAAGGCTGGAAGGTGGCTGGGAAAATGCAATCAAGCCCCTCCTGGGCAGAAGACTAATTACTTGGTGCCAGTAGTTCTGGTCCGTTTCATTTCCATAAATGAGATGCAGCTGAAAACACTGTTGTAGCAGAAAATCAGCTGAGGTATAGCAAGCTCATTCATTGCGCAGTGTTTCACATTAGCATGAGTAATGAACATGAGGCTAGCTCGGTAGAGATGCTTTTTCTCATTCATGTTAAAGGAGCCATAACAAAGCAGGCAAGGCTAATGGTTATGAAGGTTCTTCTTTTAAAATCTCCTGCTTCCTTTTGCAGGGTTGCTGACAGAGGCATGGACTAATGGGGCCATCATGACAGTGTGCCTCTGAATACAGTACCAGTTAATGGGAGTCGCAGGTAAGGAGAGCGCTGTTATTCTCAGCTTTTGCTTGAGGACTTTCCATGGGCATTGGTCAGTCAATGTGAGAATAGAGTGCTGGACTAGATGGGCCTTTGTCCTAATCCATCTTATTCTGGGTTTACGGAACACCACTTCTGCACTGCTGGAATGAACAATTTAGGGCCAAACTATCCACGATACACAATCAGAGGGTGCTTGTTTCCACCATTTTTTTCCTTTCTTCCACAAAATCAGACCCACAGGGCCCAAGGTGCATGCCTGTAGTATCTTTCTCAGCCGCCCCCCCAGCTGGAGGGCACTGAGAAGGACTCAGCAGCTCACAATGGGGCAGGGTGCTGTGATGTGCCCCCCCCCAAAAAATAAACCTGTGCCCAGGGCAACAGCCCACACAGCCGCCACCACACACACACACACACAGCCAATTAATCTTTTGAGCGGTTACTGGAATAGTCCTGATATATAAAGAAGGGTGGTATAACCCCAATAAAATAGTCAGTTTAGGGTTAGCATCACACAGCATTTTGGAACACCTCTTGCCCTTGTCTTATGTCAAATGCTTCATTCAATCAAATCTCCATCTCAGGAGTGGAGCACAGCTGGGAGGCAGCTGGTTTTTGCCCGCTGTACAGTTCATGCTCATGGGGAGCCCTGTGCTAAATCGTCTATAAGCAACCTGATTCTAGATCAGGGATTCTTAGGCAACAAAGCAGGTAACTCACTTTGATCTAATTGAAAGTCAGCCCTCCCAACAAGCTTCGTGGGGGTCATCATAGGTCAGTGGGAGAGCATCTGCTTTGCATGCAGGTCTCAGGTTTGATTCCTGCCACCATCAGGTATGCCTGGAAAAGACTCTGTGCCTAAAACCCTGGAGAGCTGCTGCCAGTCAGTGCAGACAATACTGAGCTAGATGGCTCAATTGCCCAACTCAGCTTCCTAGGTTCCTAATCACATTAATGTAAAGAGGTAATTCGGGAAATAAATTGACTATGAATCCATCTGGTAGAGATCACAAAGCATGAGCTCCTTTAACATCTTCTAATAGAATCTAATGCTTTGATATTCTTCTGTCCTACAGACATAAACTGCTGTCTCAGAATACTCTTTCTGCCGTAGCTAACCAAATAACTGAGATTCGAAACTAACAAGAACACTGCATAATTTTCTTCCCCTCAAACTGAGTTGTGGTAAAATTTGGATATCATGCTTCAGTACGATTCCCAACTACTGATACTTCTGAAAGATGAAAGGAGAAGTTAGTTTAAACGCAATTCAGTCCTCAAAGTTGCTTGAGAACATAATCCTAAAGAAGACAGATCTAAATCACTACTGCATGAGCCCTGGATCTGGCCTTGAATCAAAGCCTCTAAACATTAACTTTGAGGAAGACTGAGGTCAACCTCATGTTCCTAGATGGAGAAGCATTTCTATTAATCGTTATCTGTATATCATTAACAGGTAGGATAACACCATTAAATGGGGAATTTTGGCCATAGTCAAGATAATATGATTTTCAACACTATGGTTTTTAAAAGTTTAAGCAACATCTATTGAGCTATTTATGAGTTCCTCCTTAATGCTCAAACATAAGAACAAGACCAAAAGAAGAGAGAATGGTAATAATCTTCATTTTATCATTTTATACTGAAATGTTGTGCATTATCACAGTTCTGTGATGTTCCTTATGTTAGAAATGTTGATTCTGCAGTCCAGGCTGAAGCAGTTTGGACTGGTTCCACCTCAAAGAATTAACAAGATTTTCGTACGGTAATAAACATAGTTGAACTCTCACAATTGGCCCATGCACTAGTAAACCCTGAGGGATTAACCAAAGTTTGTGCAATAGCCAAAGCTCTTGGCTTTCACAGAGAGGCTTTATTTTTCTAGTCATTCAGAATACAAATAGCTCCACACAGAAATGTCATGAAATGCACGGCTGAGTTCATTTCTGGTACTGTAACAAGTTACAGAGCAAGACATTGGATTAGGAATAATCGTTCCGTATCTGCAGAAAACTGATATGCCAGTGTCAAGCAGCTGTTACATGTGACAATTCAAATTAGATTTAATATATGGAACTGTTCATATTTCAGTCATTAAACTAAAGTGATTTAGAAACAATATACTACAATAACAGAATGCCAGATGGGCATTATCTGTAATATGGCTAACGTAATGGAACAACTATTGCCCCTCATCCGCCTCTTTGGGATCAGAGGTATTTTGATCTTTATATGGTCATAAAACCAATAGTTATGCAGCCATTTGTTCTCTCCTTCCTGTAAAATGCAGAGAACAAGAAAAACGAAACCTCATTCTTTTGTACATTCATTCAGATATCTAGCCAACTGATTTGTGGAAGACCATGTGGGTTACAATTTTTCAATATATTTCCCTTCCTAGGATAGATGCTGTCGCGGTCACCCTGACCTGCGCAACACCCCCGGACGTTTTACGGTCTATTGATGATGCGCCAACGACAAAATAAATATCTGCTGTCACTCAAAACACTTCAGACCAGGATAATGTGAAAGTAAAAAGATGTTGCTTTATTGTGCGTACATAAGCGTAATGGTTTCAGTATAAGTCTTAGAATGTTCCAAATTACAGATGTTTCCTATACCGGCCTATTACCTCTAATTAATACTATTACCGGCCTATTACCGCTAAAGACAACTAAATATATAATTGTAAATAAGCTCACAAACTCTCTATCCTGACTGATTATAATCCACCATCTATGCTTCACCTCAATGTTTAAAACCAGCTCTCTCTCTCTCTCTCTACTAATAATAACCAACCAACTAGCTCACAAACTCTCACTAACCAACCAACTGACTACCAAGTAACTCCCTCACAAACTCCAGGGGTGGGGGTTTTATACTCTGTCAGAGCCCTCCCCCTTGGGTTCTAACACTTCTATTTGGATTAACCCTTAATAACCTGGCTTAACTTTAGGCTGATCGCCACAGATGCCAATATTTTATTCATGGAGGTGAATAGTGAGGACACTGAGCAAACATTGTTTAACACTGTGGTCCCACCTAACTCAACAGTACAGTGCTATGTGTATGTTTTATTGGAAGGAGGTCCCACTGAGTTGAGTGGAATTGACTCCTAGCAGGGCCGGCCCAAGGCATTTTGACACCTGAGGCAAACCAAAATATGGTGCCCCCGCCCCACACACAAGGGAAGAAAGGGCTAGTGAAGGAACCCATTAGGAACAAGGGTAGGAGGAGGCCAGCAGTGCCTCCTATTCACCAACAGGCCACTGTAGAGGCAGCAATGGAGGGGAGGGGGTTGCTGAGGAGACGTCAGAACCAGCCTCCAAGGAACGTGCCACAGCTTTCACTGCTGCAGCGGCAGCACTGGCGAGTAATACATTCCTTAGAAACCCAGATCTGCTGCCTCTGTGGATCCTGCCACCCAAAGCAGTCACCTCATTTTACCTCATGGGTGGGCTGGCCCTGATTTTCAGGTAAGTGTGCACCATTGCAACCAAAAATCATCTCACCCGTCAATCGCCGTGCTCTGCTGGTGAGAGCCTCTTGCAGATACTATCCTATCATGAGGTCCATTTTGGTTAATAATAATAATAATAATAATAATAATAATAATAATAATAATGTATTATTTATACCCCGCCCATCTGGCTGAGTTTCCCCAGTCACTCTGGGCGGCTTCCAACAGAACATTAAAATGCAATAATCTATTAAACATTAAAAGCTTCCCTAAACAGGGCTGCCTTCAGATGTCTTCTGAAAGTCTGGTAGTTGTTTTTCTCTTTGACATCTGGTGGGAGGGTGTTCCACAGGGTGGGTGCCACTACCGAGAAGGCCCTCTGCCTGGTTCCCTGTAACTTGGCTTCTTGCAGTGAGGGAAGCGCCAGAAGGCCCTCAGCGCTGGACCTCAGTGTCTGGGCAGAACGATGGGGGTGGAGACGCTCCTTCAGGTATACTGGACCGAGGCCGTTTAGGGCTTGAAAGGTCAGCACCAACACTTTGAATTGTGCTCGGAAACGTACTGGGAGCCAATGTAGCTCTTTCAAGACCGGTGTTATGTAGTCTCAGCGGCTGCTCCCAGTCACCAGTCTAGGAATCAGGCCTTTAGTGTTGTGGCACCTCCCCTGTGGAATTTCCTTTGTGTTCAATACTCGGCAGGCACTGTCTCAGTGATCTTTTTGGCACCTACTGAAGACCCAGGACATTTTTTTGTTCAGCAGGAACTCACCCAAACTCAGTTCCAGCACCTCATAGGTGAGCACCACTGCCATTCCCACATCTCTTTTTCCTGGAAAAATAGCACTGTGGAGACCTTTCTTTTCCAAAAAGCCCTTTAGGTAGAACTCTTTCGCTGTATGCATGCATACTGGAATTGTTTTCAGGTGTTTTTGCTTTAATTGTTTTATTGTTTCTGGGCTTCTTTGGGAGGAAGTGTGGGATATAGACTTAATAAATTAACAAAAGAACACTGGTGTATCTGAATACTACAAATGTTTTTGCAGATATGACCCTGGAATACTGCTGGTAATAATACTGTTGCTCACGAGTTAACTATCTTGGTTGTATATGTGATGAAGATTTGAAAGGATGCCAGTGTGAGAGAGGGGGTGGTATTGCATTGCTCAAACGTGTAATGTGTGGAGGACATATATTGGGAGTATTTTTTCATGCAGTCACCACCACTTGCATTAGGCAGCTACAGTCCAGACAGGTAGTCTGAACTTAAAGATTCAACCCACTCAATAGCCATTGTATTTCTTCTCTTTGATGTCGCTGTTCCATCCCGTTTGACAGCTATGGAAATATTTCTTGGACCAGGATTGATTGCCCCAATCAGATTTTCTTAGTCTCCTTGCATCATCTGCAGACGCTAGGACTCCAAAACGAACGTTTAGTTAGTTCTAATGTGCATTTTGTTTTCTGTCTTAATTTACATGATCTGTGGATGACATTATATATTTGTTTCTTGCTTTTTCACCTGGGAGTTTACTCCTCTTCTGCTGTATCTCAGCACTTTTACCTATGAGAAGCACTTTGCCTCATCTATAGCACCATCAGGGGGTTTGCCATTGACATAGTTAAGTCCTCCAAGCTTCCATAGGTTCTGAAATCATTTCAGATAGGAATGCAACCAGCTGCTCAGGGAAATCTTTTGCATAAGCATATGTAATTGCACCTTTCATAAGTGCTGCACAGCGGCTGATAAGAGAGGCTGCTGCACATCCAAACTGGAAAGACTGTAGTCGCAGTACAAATTAGGTTTCCTAAATCAGTAACAGTGTGCATGGGACAACTCAGCGAGCATCTATCTTGCTCCTGTGACACACTTCAGATTCTGCCATTGTAATTGCACCGAGAATCAAACTTGCTTGCAGTGTGAATTTCAAGGGTGAGTAGAGCATTGGGTGCACCCAGCATAAAACTCGCCTACACATTTTCAGTGCTACATGCAAGTGACCCTAATGATGTACTTTTTAGTTTTAAAGAAGTGTGAATTTGGTAATTGCAATGAGAAACATTTATCTTTCATTCAGTTGAAAGTCTACTTAAAAATGTTGAATTAACTCTCATTATCTGATGGGCACCCATTTTTATATATATAAACAAGCACAATTTCAAAGATGTACATAATGAGTTGCCCACCACCACCTTACTGTGTAGAGAAACTTGTCACTCAAACATGCCAATGTAAGTAAAATGTGTGTCTATTATTACCGTATTAATAACATACCTGCCAAGTTCCTGCTGGAAAAATAAGGGATCGGCAGACCGGAAGTAGCGCTGCCGCCATTTTGGAACTGGGTGGAGCATGCTCAGAAGCGACTTTCGATGCTGCTCTGCCCAGTTCCAAAATGGCCTCCGCGCCAGAAATCGCTTCTGCGCATGTCCAGAGACTCCAGACATGTGCAGAAGGAGCCTCTCCCGGCCGATAAGTAAACCGGGGGGAAATAAAAACATCCGTTTTTCCAGCTGGGAACGGCTGGAAAAACGGGGGTTTCCTGGGGAATACGGGAGACTTGGCAGCTATGATTAATAATAATAATAATAATAATAATAATAATAATAATAATAATAATACACCACCCATCTGGGCAGCTTACAGCATATATCAAAACATAATAAAACATCAAATATTAAAAACTTCCCGATACAGGGCTGCCTTCAATTGTCTTCTAAAGGTTGTGTAGCTCTTTATCTCCCCGACATCTGAAGGAAAGGTGTTCCACAAGGAGGGCTTCACTACCGAGAAGGTCCTCTGCCTGGTTCCCTGTAACTTTGCTTCTCACGGTGAGGGAACCAGCAGAAGAATCTTGGAGGAGGACCTCAGTGTCCAGGCTGAACGAAGCGAGTGGAGAAGCTCCCGTTAGAAAATGCACCAGGTGGCATTGTTAAGAATATGAAAAAGCTGTCAGCCAAAAATGCAGTGTGGGGTGTTGAAACCTCATCACATGGGTTGAACTCAGATGGCTAGGCTTATTTTTCAGTTTTTCAATTGTATTACAATACACTTGCAACTGTGTAGCTCAGGCTAATGTTACCATTTGTTGCCATCAGGGAAGTGGGAAGGTAAAATAATAAGGCAGGGTTTAACCACATGCCTGCTCTTCAAGGCATCATGCTTCCAGAGTGGATTATGTACTTGCAGTAATGATAGATTTAAAAAGCTACAGAAGATAAAAAATGAAAAACTGAAACTGCAAAAGACACAGAAGCATAAGAACACCAGGAAGCCAGCAAAGTACATACAGTTAAATGTGCATTTAAAGCACATGCATTCTCCCAAAGAATCCTGGAAACTGTGATTTGTTAAGAGTGCTGGGAATTTTAGCTGTTTGGGGGGTAAACTATAATTCCTGAGACGCTTTATAAGTCAAAACCAGTGCTTTATCAGCACAGCTTTAGGTTTTGGCTACTCTCATAGACAAAAAAAAAAACCATGGAGTCAAGTGCTAAGAATAAATCCTTTTTTTGCAACCCACAGCTGATCTGCATTGGCTGTGTTACTAATAGGAAGGAACATGACTTGTTAGTCCCAGGAATACCGTACTCTTTGCATCAGACAACTTGAGTTTTTCTGATATCCCATAAAAGCTCTTTAGCACCAAAGAGGCCACAGGCAATTAGAGGATACAGTGGGGCAGTAATTTTTATGAGTTCTTGTCAACCAGTTTCTGAAGTAATTAAATTATTGTGTTTGGTCACTATTTTGAATATTCGTAAGAAAGTTTGTGAAATAAATCCATTTCTAAGACTGTATTCCCAATTAAAAAACAACAACAACCAGTGCTTTCAATTTATTCTTTCCTTTATGTCAGCAGTAACATGTATTATGGCCTGGGTCCACTGACCACAACAGGTGCCTTCACAGCTCAGCTGCTGTGCAGCTCCAAATCCTTCGTGAGTAAAGTAATAGACCAGGCACCCCAAACTTTAGGCCCTCCAGATGTTTTGGACTACAATTCCTAACATCCCTGACCACTGGTCCTGTTAGCTAGGGATCATGGGAGTTGTAGGCCAAAACATCTGGAGGGCCGCAGGTTGGGGATGCCTGTAATAGACCATTTTATGCCTCTTGCCATATGTATTCACTTTATTTCATTCATAATAGGGTGGCCATGTGTCCTATGTTACAGAAGCAGTCCTCTGTTTGAAGGAATCCTTTCTTTCAAAGATCTCATTGATCCAAGTCCAGCTGAATAAACAAACCCTAGGAAGGAGAAGCAGGAAGGACTGTGCAGTTGCCCAATGCCACCTGAACAGCAGTCTGAGCAGACAAGTAGATCAGCTGGCTGCAGGTGGTTTGTATTTCTATTTAAGTTACAGCAAATGTTTCTAAATTTGCATCTGTACATGCAAATTAGAGCATGCAAATTTTGTGCAAATCTGTTTCCTCCTTTGTCCTCTTTTTTTTTTGGGGGGGGGGGTGATTTCGAAGTGGCCAGACTAATTCAGTAGAAAAAGAAAACTAGATTAATAGCAACAGGCTATTGAATCTATAATGCATTGTAAGAGAAATGAAACCAGTGATGAAGGCATCTGCTTGGTCTTCTCTAGTCAGTCAGACTAATTAAAGGAATGCCTAATCACACACATTACCCACAGCTATAAATATAGAGCTTTCCTAACATCAAGGCAGTAGGAATTGTGCCAAGTTCCTCTCAAATGCTCTTCATTTTTGCCTATACTGTACACCAGGGACATAAGAGTACTGTAGTATTTATGTATGATTTTTCACTAAAGTCGTTCCATAGCCCTTTACTTGATGGCAAAAAAGGTCTCTGTGTAGCTAAAGTCCAGGCCCATTCCAGCTGAAGGTTGGTCTAGAACAGGCATCCCCAAACTTTGGCCCTCCAGATGTTTTGGCCTACAACTCCCATGATCCCTAGCTAACAGGACCAGTGGTCGGGGAAGATGGGAAATGTAGTCCAAAACATCTGGAGGGCCAAAGTTTGGGGATGCCTGGTCTAGAATACCATTTGCCAGCTTGGTGCCCCCCAGATGTTCTGGACTGCAACTCTCAGTTGTGCTAGCTGGAGCTGAGAAGAGTTGTAGTCCATAACATCTGGAGGGCACCAGGTTGTCAAGGCCAGTGTACTGTAGTGGTCAGAGTGTTGGACTAGGACTCGAGAGACCACGATGCAAATCCTTGCTCAGCCATGAAATACACTGGGTTACCTTGGGCCAGTTACAGAGTCTCTCAGGCTAACCTGCCTCACAGGATTGTTGTGAGAATAAAGTGGGGAGGAAGAGGACCACGTAAGCCACATCGAGCTCCTTGAAGGAAAGATAGGATATAAACACATTAAATCATAGTAGCATAAGAAACATGAAAATTAAACACAAAGGCATGACCTTAGCTCTTCAGTGGCTCTCAGCAATTAATGCTCACGTATACAAGTGTGTGAAGATGCATAACTGTAGAAAATATAGTCTCAACTGACTCTAGAGGTAAAGGTAAAGGGACCCCTGACCATTAGGTCCAGTCGCAGATGATTCTGGGGTTGCGGCGCTCATCTCGCTTTATTAGCCGAGGGAGCCGGCGCACAGCTTCCGGGTCATGTGGCCAGCATGACTAAGCCGCTTCTGGCGAACCAGAACAGCGCACGGAAATGCTGTTTACCTTCCTATTTATCTACTTGCACTTTGACGTGCTTTCGAACTGCTAGGTTGGCAGGAGCTGGGACCGAGCAACGGGAGCTCACCCCATCGCGGGGATTTGAACTGCCGACCTTCTGATCGGCAAGCCCTAGGCTCTGTGGTTTAACCCACAGCGCCACCTGCATCCCATTAGTGCCAGCTGACTCTGTCTGGCACTAAATAGTTCCAAATCCTAAATCCATTTCTAGCAATGATATCTTATTCTTCCTTTAAGGAAGTAAATGAAATCCTTCTCACACATATACACACATCTTTCATGTTATTTTCTTTGGAGAAAGAACCCCATTCTGTGTGTGTGTGTGTGTGTGTGTGTGTGTGTGTGTGTGTATGTGTGTGTGTGTGTATATATATATATATATATATATATATATATATATATATATATATATATTGCAGTACAGTATCTGTTGCTGATGATAACCATAAGTACCAAAAGCTTCAAACTAACAACCAGCATGGCTCAATTCTTCATAGAATTAGAGAAAACCAAGCCTGCCTTTGATTTGCATGTGGCTATTTTCATACACAAGTTTTTATGCACATGAAAACACCCAATTATTTTTCCAGAAAGCCTCCACACTCTGCTCCTGGCCAAAGCCATGCAACTTGTATTCCTGGCAGACCCCACCTTCAGACAGCCCGACCCCATTGCTGCTTTGGTCTGATCTCTCCAGTCAGTGGAAACCCGCCAACCCCGAGGCTTCCTTTGGTGCCAGACTCTGTCAGCCAGATGCTTGTTTGCAAATTCTGAGCCTCTTCCTCAGCTGGAATAAACTGCATTTATGAAATAACACATTTAGGCAACCATTCTCCTTATGTTGGAAAAGTGCCATTAAATTCAGACTGTACTGGTCTGGGGTAAGTAAGCTGAACTGCAGTTCAATGGATTAGTTGCTGCGGCTATTAGTAAATTGCTGTTTGGTGAGTTGTTACCGAGTTGTTGTTTTTAAGAACTGCACTATTTTATTGAGTTGTTATGAGTTGTGTATGCTAACGACCGTGTCGTTTTATGGATTATTTTCTATCTTATTTCACTTCCTCGTACACTGCCCTGTGCAAAGGTAACCCTGATTTAGTCTGGTGGCCCTGATTTAGTCAACAACACAGCAAGAGGTTCAGGCATAACAAATGTGGGTGGCTTGTTTCACAGATCTCCTTTGTCAGGGTTTCCCAAACCTGGGTCTCCACCTGTTATTGGACTACAGTTCCCATCATCCCTGACCACTGGGTCCTGCTAGCTAGGGATGGTGATGGGAGCTGAAGTTCAAAAGCAGCTGGAGACCCAAGGCCAACCCATCAAAATGAGGAGTAAAAAAAGGATAATAACAACAACAATAATAATAATAACAACAACAACAATTTATTATTTATACCCCAAGCATCTGGCCGGGTTCCCCCAGCCACTCTGGGCGGCTTCCAACAAAATATTAAAATACAGAAATCCATCAAACATTAAAAGCTTCCCTAAACAGGGCTGCCTTGAGATGCCTTCTAAAGGTCTGGTAATTGTTGTTCTCTTTGACCTCTAGTGGGAGGCCATTCAACAGGGCGGGTGCCACTACCGAGAAGGCCCTCTGCCTGGTTCCCTGTAACTTGGCTTCTCGTAGCGAGGGAACCGCCAGAAGGCCCTCAGCGCTGGACCTCAGTATCCGGGCAGAACGATGGGGGTGGAGACGCTCCTTCAGGTATACTGGACCGAGGCCGTTTAGGGCTTTAAAGGTCAGCACCAACACTTTGAATTGTGCTCGGAAACGTACTGGGAGCCAATGTAGGTCTTTCAAGACTGGTGTTATGTGGTCTTGGCCGCTCCCAGTCACCAGTCTAGCTGCCGCATTCTGGATTAGTTGTAGTTTCCGGGTCACCTTCAAAGGTAGCCCCAAGAAGAAACTGGGCAAAAACATATTACGGGAACACAAACACACATAAGATATAATTCCAGAGAATAGCTCCTATACTCCTAGTAGATGCAAAAGCCAGGATGAAGCACATCCTTCATTGCACCAATTGGAGGAGCTGACAGTGCTGGACCAGCCAAATGAATAATGCTGAGGCTCACACCTCCCTTGGCTGCATCAGTCATAAGCAAGCTCACCACTTCCTTTGCTACAGCTCAGGCTTCATATGATTTCTTGCATATGCCATTTGTAGAATAATATTAGTGTTTTATTTACTTGGACAGTAAGTTTAATTTATTTGGGACCGAGTATTGGTTTTGTTTGACAGATTTAAATGCTTATAAAGCTACTGATTAAAAATAATAATAGTGAAGAAGCCCCAGCAGTTTCTTACCCTATAGCTCAAGATAATTAAATCCATCTCCACAAAGCAAATTCTCTATTCAGCTATGTCATATTGCTATTGGCTAAAGCCTTCAAAGATTTGGAGTTTGCATATTAAGTACCCAGGACAAAGTGTTTCCTGGAATGATTAATCTTAGCCTGAGAGAAGGGAAAATATTATATCATTTAACCAAATTAGATTCTTTTTTTAATTATTATTTCTTGCTCTCTATTCCAATACAAATATTGCATACCCCAGGATATGCAGACTTTCCACCAAAGATAAACAACCATTTGTGCCAAGAGCTACACGATAAAATATTGTAACAAAACGAATTCTAGGTGATAATGAATACCTTAAGGACACTATTAAAATGTATTAGACCAAATAATCCTTGATGCAATACAATGAAATTCCATACGAATTAAACTGAGGATGAACCTGCACTGGTGTATTAAAGTAAGTTTATTATTGTATTAACTCCTTACATCCTGATGAGGTTTGTTTTTTCTAATTTCATCAGTGTGGTGTAGTGGTTAAGAGTGGTAGACACGTCATCTGGTGAACTGGGTTTGCGTCCCGCTCCTCCACATGCAGCTGCTGGATGACCTTGGGCTAGTCACACTTCTCTGGAGTCTCTCAGCCTCACTCACCTCACAGAGTATTTGTTGTGGGGGAGGAAGGGAAATGAGATTGTTAGCCGCTTTGAGACTCCTCAGGGTAGTGATAAAGCGGGATATCAAATCCAAACTCTTCTTCTTCATCATCATCAGTGCCCATTAGTGTCTTAGGCCTGTGACAGAACTGTGGGTAGAGAGAAAACAGGGTTTGGTTATCATGAAACAAAGAGGAACTTGGAAGAGACATTCTGATTACCTATAAGTGGGGAGTTCTACCTACTTTTGGGTAGATCCAGTTATAGTTAGGGGTGACTGGTTTAGTCTGCCAGAAAGCATCCCCAAGTCATTAAAACACTCCAAAGAGGGCCTTGAGTGTTCTCGTTCTCTCTCTCTCTCTCTCTCTCTCTCTCTCTCTCTCTCTCTCTCTCTCTCTCTCTCTCTGTGTGTGTGTGTGTGTGTGTGTGTGTGTGATGTGTGATGTGCTTGGAATTTAATGCTGGACTGTATTTTGGAGAATCCTTGATCGCTCATTAATTAAATAAGTGCTTCCTATTAAGAACCCTTTGGAGACGAGACGGAATTCTCAACTTTCAGCTCTCATAGGGTTGGATTTGGCTAAAGCCTGAATTGCATCAATTCAGAGGGAACTGGCATCCAGACTTCGTTCTTGTCAGGTGGAGACAACTGCAGATCAATGTGGGTTGGGTGGGGTCACTTGAGTGACCTGGGGATGTCAGGGGCGGGGTGTTGAGCAGGAAGGAGAGGCAAACTTTGGGCTGGAAGAAGAAGAAGGTTGGGCAGGGAGAAGGAAGCAGCGAAAAGGCCTAGGTCGGAAGAGAGGAGAGAGAGCTAGCTGACCAGCTGCTGAACAGAGTATTTGATCCTGTGGAATGCAGGATCACAAGCACTTTCCCTGCAGGTAAACTATATCAATCCTTGTCCTATGTGGGTTGAAACTGGACCCTAAGCAGTCTTCTGGATCACATACCACTGCCTGGAAGTGCTCCTCAAACCCAAGCATGCAGTTTTAGGTCTGATCTTTTTATTTTATTTTATTTTTAAATTCTATTTATTTTATTTTATTCTATTTCTTTATCTATTAGTACTTCAGTACATAGGACACATATGTATTTGCATTGGGAGATATTTATGGAAACTAAATGGGGAATCGGCATCAGTTCCAGGAAACTGAGGCATAAAAGCACTGCAAATACTGGTTGGTAGTTATGTGTTTGGCGCTCATCATATGAAGTATTGCATGAAATATACTGAGCTATGGGGAGAGACCACAGCTCAGTAGCAGAACACTTGCTTTGCATGTGGAAGATCCCAGGTTCTATCTATGCTATCTTCTGGTTGGAGGTGATGAGAAAGACCTAGGGATAGGCACCATGGTATTCTCCAAATGTTGTTGGATTACAGTTCCTGTCAACCCAAGCCAGTATGGACAATGGTCATGGACATTGGGATCTGTAGTCCAAGAACATCTAAAGGGCACCATGTTGAAGACCCATGGCCTAGAGCAGGCATAGGCAAACTCGGCCCTCCAGATGTTTTGGGACTACAACTCCCATCATCCCTTAGCTAACAGGACCAGTGGTCAGGGATGATGGGAGTTGTAGTCCCAAAACATCTGAAGGGCCAAGTTTGCCTGTGCCTGGCCTAGACCATGGAAACCTACTGCCTATCAGAGTATATACCGTAATATTGGGCAACATGGACAAACAATTTGACCTGGTATGAGGCAGCTTCCTGAGCTGCCGCCAAGAGTTGCATAAGATTAAAAATAGAACCCTAACATAGGGAACCTCCATCTTAACAACCTGAAATGCATGGTAAGATGCTACATATATTATTCGCCCATGGAGCTTCCACATGCAGCACTACCACATGGACCTTTTATGGTCCTCGTGTTAGGTCCTTAACGTTTCATGCAGCAGAACAACTTTCAGTCTAGAAAGCCTCATGCAAGCCTGAAATTGGTCATGCTAGACAGAGTGGGGAAAAGGCTTCCTTAAATCAAGTGTACATTATCACCAATCTAGAATGGTTCACACTATGTGCAAAGAAGAAGCATACCAATCCCTCTAACGCAACATGGATACATCGTGCATATATATATATATATATATATATATATATATATATATATATATACACACACACACACACACACACACACACACACACACACACACACACGTTGGCCCAATTTGCAGAAAATCTACCATTTTTAAAGGGTGTTGAGGAATCACTGGAGGGACCTAAGGGCATCACATGCTTCAGTGAATACATGGGTCATATGGCAATGTCATATATACACAGCCCATTATTTTATACATTCAAATTGTGGACATCAGATATGTAAGAAAAATGGCTTAAGTATCAGTATATGCTTCTACTACCTGGCATGTTCCTTGCCCTAATTCCAGTGGTTTTTTACCCCCTTCCATCCTACTTCTGGTCCTTCTTCTGTCTGCTTTCTCTCCAGGCTCTAAAACTCTTGGCTTACCAGCTCAGCATGGACTTCTGACCTCAACTTTTGCCTGATCCTCTAGGATTCTTGCATATGCTCCCATTCTCCTAGCTCTTGACCTGGCATGGCTCCTCAGCATTGACTATGATCTTTCTCACGATTCCTGACCTTTTGGTTCCTGACCTGGCTTGACCCTGATTAAAGCCTTGACGTGGGCTTCTGGCAGTCATGCCACAGGTCAGTGGCTGAGTTGAGAAAAACGACAAGCCCTATTCAGGCTCAAGTCAATTAACCGTTTACACTGAACCAGATTGCTCTTTGCATGCTTCCAGCCTTTCCCCCAATGTGTTTATGAAGCTGGGCCACCAAATGGCAGTGAATATCGTTTTGATCCTACCTCCATAAAGTTTCAAATAGCAATATCAAACAATAAACACCTCCAACAGGTGAAATTTCACTAATTGGACCATCCTTAATTGAATGAAGTATTTTGGGAATCTGGGTTACATATGCAAAATGTAAGACATGTTGAAATAATAATAATAATAATAATAATAATAATAATAATAATAATAATATATTATTTATACCCCGCCCATCTGGCCGGGTCTCCCCAGCCACTCTGGGCGGCTTCCGACAGAAAAATACAACACAATAATCTATTAAACATTAAAAGCCTCCCTAAACAGGGCTGCCTTCAGATGTCTTCTAAAAGTCTGGTAGTTGTTTTCCTTTTTGACATCTGTTGGGAGGGCGTTCCACAGGGCAAGCGCCACCACCGAGAAGGCCCTCTTCCTAGTTCCCTGCAACTTGGCTTCTCGCAACGAGGGAACCGCCAGAAGGCCCTCGGTGCTGGACCTCAGTGTCCGGGCAGAATGGTGGAGGTGGAGACGCTCCTTCAGGTATACTGGACCAAGGCCATTTAGGGCTTTAAAGGTCAGCACCAACACTTTGAATTGTGCTCGGAAACGTACTGGGAGCCAATGTAGATCTTTCAAGACCGGTGTTATGTGATCTCGGCGGCCGCTCCCATCTATACTGAATTTATTTTATTGAATCTCTTCCAACAACCCCTCCTTACCCATTGCAAGTGGTGGGCTGAGATCTGGGTTAAATGGATCAGTATAATATCTCATCCAACATCAGCACCCAGAATCTTCAGGCAGTTGTTGGAACTGTGTGCATCTACCCGCGTTTCTCCAAAAATAAGACACCGTCTTATATTTATTTTTCCTCAAAAAAAACCACTATGGCTTATTTTCAGGGGATGTCTTATTTTTTCCCTCCTCCTCCTGCCGCGGCCGGCATTGCTGCTGTGCCTATCACTATGTTTTATTTTTTGGGGTATGGCTTATATTCCTTGAATGCTTAAAAATCCTGCTATGGCTTATTTTATGACTACGTCTTAAAACAGGGGAAACAGGGTACCTCTATGTGAATCCACCCTGTAAAGGGGCATAAAGCACCACCCCACCTTCCACTTTTCAGTAATCCTGCCACCACCCTGCTTATAAGACTCTGTGATAATGGGTTGCAGGGACACACACAGCCTTCAGGCACTTATCCTGGCAACTGGGGAACTGCCAACAGATTCTCTTCAGGTGCCACTGGACGTGAGAGTCGGCCAATTGTTTTCCTAATTCCCTGTTAGGCCAAAATGTGGGTCACATTTTCAGAGCAGCCCAACTCACAGGAGATAAACCATAGCAATCTAAAGCAGCCAGCCTCCAGTATTCCAAAACAGTAAAGAGTTTATTTTAAAGATAACAAGTAAGGAAGGGGAAGAAAAGGAAGAGGAAGAGAGATAAGCAGAGTACAGTGCAAAATAAAACAAAAAATATAACCTCTAGCTAGCCTAACACCGAGCAAGCTGTAAGGTTCAGCTTACATGGTTCTTCAAGATGTACTGATGAAGACGAAACACAATAAATATTATTTTATCTATATCTTGGCTGGCAGAGGAATGGGTAGGGGAGCCCAAGTAATGTGGAGGGGACTTGGGGCCAAGTGCCAGAAACCTTTGAGGTTTTGTGCTTGCAGCAGTTATCACTCTGCCCAGAGAGGGGAAGAAGTGACAACTGGAAGGGTTCGTGTCAGGAAAAATTAGCTAAAGAGAAAGCACTATTGCTTATTGGGGGGGGGATGCTCAAAATGTACCTATCCAGTCTTTGAGTGATGGAGTCTTAGATCCAAAGGTTGAGGTGGATGGACAGGCAGGGGTTGGCGCAGGCCATTGTGGCACATGTGATGCACCCCAGCTGATGGTGGCCTTGGGTCATCCTGGAAGCTGACTGTATCATATTAAGTTTTCCACAATGCCCAGGACACCTGACACAGCATCACTCCATTGTGGGAAATTTAAGAGAGCAGCTAGGGATCATTATGAAGAAATCATAATGTCAAGGCTCTCTCAAACTTATGACCTGTAGTATAATAGCTAAGAAACTGAGCTGCAATGATGGGCGTAGCCAAGAGGGGGCAGGGAGGACTTCTGCCCCCCCATAAAAAAATCAATACAAAGCTGAGGTTCTGCCCCCAAAAAAACAAAAGCCTGTCCCCCTCTAACAAAAATCCTGTCTATGCTGATGGCCACAATCCAGGAAATCCCTGATTTAATCCTTGTTTCTGCCTGAACGGCTTGTACATCTGAATGCACTGAACTTCCATGTTAGTCTCTCACAGCAAAACTGACAGAGTCCCGTGGCACCTTAAAATCTAACAAATTTAGTATGGCATTCAGAGTCAATTCTCAACAGGGACTCGGCTACTCTTTGGAAGAATTTACAGAACATTACTGAATTTAAGACTCTCTGCTCCACAGAGTCAAAAAATTGGCAAACGACCTGAATCAGTTTTATAGCAGGTTCGAAAGTCAAGCATTATCAACTAGTGCCATTCAGTTGGCGCCAGAGGCACCAACAACCACCTCAACCTGTTCTGAAGTCACTCCACTGGTGACCTTGAAATAGTCTTCTGCACACTTTGTATAAAGTACTTTTACATTGCAATGTAGCCGAAACAAAATTCCAAGTACAGTGGTACCTCTACTTACGAATTTAATGCGTTCCGAACGCACATTCGTAAGTAAAAAAAATTGTAAGTCGAATCCCATAGGAATGCATTGGGAGAAAAAATTCATAGGTTGAAGCAACCCTATCTAAAAATTCGTAAGTAGAAAAAATCCTATCTAAACCGCATCCAAGATGGCGGATGGAGCTCCGTTAGTAGGTAGAAACATTCGTAAGTAGAGTTATTCATAAGTAGAGGTACCACTGTACTGTATATTAGTACCTAGCCAATAAATTTTCTTTTTTCTTTTATTGCTATTTCTTTTTTATTTTATTGCTGAAATAAACTTCACATCATTTTATGAGGAAATCCTCCACAAAGCATCTTTTAAATACCTTGTCACCAACCTAGCAACCTCCCTGTCTGCTACAGTCCTGCATCTGAAGAAGAGGATGATAGTTAATTATGTTGTGGGGGGTCATTGAGAAAGCAATTGCCGCTTCTTTCCTCGATCACCTGGGGCATGTGCAGGAAGGGAAAGGTGTGGATAGCCTAATCAAGGTGTTTTTTTTAATGGGAATCAAGTAACTACCCCCACCCTTGTGGACGGCAGGATCTAGAATCAATCTAGATTGAAAGCAGCATGTTGAGAATGAATACAGTGGTACCTCGAGTTACAAACGCCTCAGGTTACAAACTCTTCAGGTTACAAACTCTGCTAACCTGGAAGAGTTACCTTTAGTTGAGAACTTTGCCCCAGGATGAGAACTGTGCCGGTGGCAGCACGCCTCTAGTTAAGAACAGTTTCAGGTTAAGAACGGACCTCCAAAACGAATTAAGTTCGTAATTAGAGGTACCACTGTATGAACAGTTCTAGTTTAAGAAAAGCCGTTTTTTCTTGCTACAAACAGGTTAATACTAATAATTTATTATTTATACCCCGCCTATCTGGCTGAGTTTCCCTAGCCACTCTGGGCGGCTTGCAACAAAATATTAAAATACAATAGTATGTTAAACATTAAAAGCTTCCCTAAACAGGGCTGTCTTCGGATGTCTTCTGAAAGTCTGGTACTTGTTTTTCTCTTTGACATCTTGTGGGAGGGCGTTCCACAGGGCGGGTGCCACTACCGAGAAGGCCCTCTGCCTGGTTCCCTGTAACTTGGCTTCTCGCAGTGAGGGAAGCGCCAGAAGGCCCTCGGCACTGGAAGTTGGTGTATATGCAGCTGAAATCCCCATGTGCATGTACTCCCACGACATTTGCTTGCATAATGTCCACTGTTTGAAAGAGAAACATGATCCATCCCTATAAGTTCATTAACCCCAATGGAAACAGAGCTAATGAATAACCAACTCCTCAAACACCCAAGACAACCATTTGTGTTTGAACGTGCAAATGGGTCTAACACCAGCTGCCTCTCGGCAGACGATTCCTGTCATTCATGTCTTTGTGGCTTCCCCTGCCCACCCCCCATCCTTGAGGAGCATTTTTTTCTTTTACCAACTCCTGATTTTGTTCTTATGGGCCAGCCTTTTAGACCACTGGTGGGGATGGGGGAAGGAGTCTTCAGCAGGGAACAAAAGAACGCGCGGAGCTTTTGCTGGCAGGAGGTTAGGTGCACAAATGGCAATTTTGCTCTGTATGGCCTGAATACAATCACTTTAGGCAGTGTCATGACCTATGTCAGCTCACTGCCCTGCCAAGTATCCCAACAATAGCTCACCGTGGCTGCATTCAGAGACAGAATCTTCCCTGAAGGAAAAATCTCACAAAAGCCTAAAGCATAATAGGTGAAGAAGCTCTGCTGCACAACAAAGCACTTCTCCTGCTCCCAGTTGGAAGAAGCAACTGAGACTGAATGGTTGACATTTGAAATGGCTAGGAATTATTTCTGTGGTCATAATGTGTACTTATGCTACTTTCAGGCTATTGTAACACACGTGACTACACCATTTAACCTCAAGATAGCAAAAACAAAAACATTCAAGGTTAGTTTAGCAGAACCTGGCAATCCATCTTTCTTCTTGAGCTTCACAAGTCATCCACAGTTCTTAGCTCTCCAAAGACAGCCCATATATACTCTGCATCCCACTCTTCCTGCAAGAGGACGGCAGCCATTTTGGGCACCGTGATATTGCGCTGAGATCTCGTGCAGTGCCCCCAAACGTGCATTTTTGGGCGCCGTGTGAGCACAACCCCCTAAAAGTGCATCTTTTGGGATCCATGATCTTGTGTGGGTCACATGACTCATGCAAGAACACAAATGGGAAGACATGCATCCTGGTTTTGGAACTCAACATGATGGGGGGTATGCCAAAATTATCTACAGCTGGGGTGGGCATGCATCCTACTTTCAATCCTCTATTTGGAGGACTGTCAGGGGATAGGTCTCTATTTATACAACTGTCCATTCCAAGTCCAGGTTAATCAACCCCTGAATAGCAGACTGAGCAGGCATTTCACTGTTGGCATCCATCTGTCTCAAGAGACAATGGAGTGCACCTCCAGGGGTGACACCAAACTGCTGGAGAATCACAGCGCCCACTGTGGCTACAGAGGTCGGTTACATGTAACTGCTGCCTCTCACATAGTTTTTGCTGCAATAGCAGCACAGAAATGACCTCTCTGGGGTGCAAGCCTGGGCAGTGTGTATGGAGATCCTGGGCTGCCCAGATAGCAAGACTCCCCTCCCGGCCTTACTTCTTGTGGTCCAAAGGAAAACAGAGCAATATGTTTGGCACCAGCTTGACTGCAGAGTTGCCGGAAGGAGGCATACAAGATGCCATCCAACTGTCTTAATAACTCCTCTCTGGATCCACGTAAGGTATGGATGGGCAAACTAAGGCCCGGGGGCCAGATCTGGCCCAATCGCCTTCTAAATCCAGCCTGTGGACAGTCAGGGAATCACCATGTTTTTACATGAGTAGAATGTGTGCTTTTATTTAAAATGCATCTCTGGGTTATTTGTGGGGCTCCCTGCTGAAAAGGTTTGCTGACCCCTGGCCTAAGGTTTACTTCTTAGACTTTCCAAATTGCTCCTCAGGCTTTATTCCTGAAGCCTTTTCTCGTGAATGAGTATAGCTGCAAGGCAGCTGAGGTTTAGTATCAGAGTTTTCCTTAACTTAGATGGGCTACCTTCCTAGGTTGACAAGCCCCATCTGATCCTCATTTCCCTTTACAGCACATGTAGTAACCGCCTTCTTGACCATTGGAACCATGATTTGTCTCATTCACTCAAGCCACTGGAGCCTGTCTTTGCATGCAGGGGAAATCCCTAACTCACTGAGGGTTTGAGATCCATCAGCTACCCTCACCTGGCTTAGCTGGCTAGTGAAAGTGCTTTCCTGGAGTGTGGCCACTGTCAAATGCTGACAGCTTCTAGGAGTCACAAGTGGGAGTTGAGTGCAGGGTGGGGACCAAAGGTGGGCAAACTACCCCAGAAGGAGGTCGTACCAGAGGTACTATCATTTCCCTAATACTGTACACTCAAGCATTCGGCTATATTTCTAAATGTTCGCCTGTAGACATAAATTGGCACATGCAAATCTCTGTGCCTCTTTCAAGGGGGTGTTGAGCGATGCTGCATAAGCGCCTGCCCTACCTACAACTTGGGAAAATAAGTCAAGTGGGAGGGACCAGTTTCTCTAAGCAGAAAGAGGGACAAATTCTGTACAGAATAGCTTTATCAAAGTTATTTCAGAATAATTGGGGGGGGGCTCTTTCTGCAGAACAAGGATTTAATTCATTCCAAAAGCTGATAAACTGCCCAGTTCCTCTGGATGCTTCAGCATGGGCATTTCTGCTTTCATGTGGCAAAGCATCAGAACTGGGTAGCATTCCTTCAAATCTAGTGGCTGGAATTCAATGCACAAGCAGCCTAGAGCCAATTTATGGATAACAGGTAAGATTTGTGTTTAGTCTGCTTCGCTGCCAGTACAATGCAATGGCTTCCCTGCAGTTTGGAATCTTTATTTTGATGCTATATTGCAGGCATCCCCAAACTTCGGCCCTCCAGATGTTTTGGACTACAATTCCCATCATCCCTGACCATTGGTCCTGTTAGCTAGGGATCATGGGAGTTGTAGGCCAAAACATCTGGAGGGCCGCAGTTTGGGGATGCCTGCTATATTGTCTACTCATTGTTTGTTTAGATCAGGGGTTCACAACAAAATTTTCTCGAGGACCCCTCATCGAGCTGCTATTGTGACAAGGGCCCCCATTAATTCCTAATCCTAAAATTAAAAAATGAGAGCCAAATTAAGAGTCTTTTTATATTTTATATTTATAAGTTTTTTACAATTACAACAGAGTACTCCATCAGTATACAGTTAGTTTTAATTTAGGTTCAATGGACACTGACAAGATCAGTTCGAGAGTCACTGACTTACTTGCTTGAACATCAAATGCATTATCTTCCTCTTCATCTGTAGGCCTATGTCGTTTTAACGAACCACTTTTTAACCAACGGTCCATTTTTAACTACGCGAACTGTAGCTTCCGCGAAAAACAACGCTTTGTTTACAAACACTACTGTTTTGCAAAGAGGCAGCGCGCGCCAGGGAGGAGGGAGGGGAATGGAGAAGACAGGTTACCTGCGCAGTAGTGCACAAATGAAGCCGACGCGCGCAAAGCATCTTGGGGAGGTGAGCGTTAGTAGAATGTGCGCGCTGCCTCTTTGCAAAACAGTAGTGTTTGTAAAGCGCCACCTAACGGCATACAGCAGAACTACTGCCTCTATCTAATTCTAGTTTTGCGCTAGACTCTGCTCATGCAGGAAGCGGCCAAAACAAAAAATCTGTTATCATACGAAATATATTTAATATATTTTTTATTCTAATAGCATTTTGCGGACCCCTCTGGCATAGCTCGCGGACCCCTGGGGGTCCCCGGACCACCTGTTGGGAACCACTGGTTTAGATATCTATCCCTATCCCCAGTGCTATTTATCTAGAACAGGGGTCAGCAAACTTTTTCAGCAGGGGGCCGGTCCACTGTCCCTCAGACCTTGTGGGGGGCCGGACTATATTTTGAAAAAAAAATATGAATGAATTCCTATGCCTCACAAATAACCCAGAGATGCATTTTAAATAAAAGAACACATTCTACTCATGTAAAAACATGCTGATTCCCGGACCGTCCGCGGGCCGGATATAGAAGGCGATTGGGCTGCATCCGGCCCCCGGGCCTTAGTTTGGGGACCCCTGATCTAGAAAAAGGGGTGCCGAAGCGCACCATGAATGCCTTCCTTGTTTTCTTATAATGGGAATGCTGCCCACCTAAGAGGTGCTGGAACTGAGTTCCGGTGGTTCTGACTGGGGGGAAAAACCCTGCCTATCCCTATTCATATTATTCATAATAAATAATTTTCTATATAATAAAAATGTAAGAATGTCATCACACAGCTCCCATTGGAGGATTTATAGTGCCTCATCACAATCCTAGATTGTGTCGGGCACGGAAGAGGAGCAAAAATGAAAGCAGGTTGGACAACAGCAGTAGCCATGACATGGAAGTGAGAAGAGACACTGAGAGGTGGAAAGTGGTGATTTAAAACCACAATTTTCTTCAGCTTCATGTTAGTGGTGGCTCATTTGGTTATTTCTAAACACTGGATTTTTTTATTTTATTTTTTGTGGCAGGGTAGTGTCACCCTAAGAACATGGTGTATATACATAAAAGTGTAGTTTATTGCTACCTCATCAGATCCAAATCTCTAAAGACCAAGCACAAGTGGACATGTTTTATGAGGTGCGTCAAATTTTTATTATGTACACAAATAGTAAGGCCTCAGGTCATTCACTGTACTTTGTGCAAAGAGGGCTAACATGCACTTTGTTGGGTGGGGGCAAAATTGTGGTTAATACTGTTCTGATAAGTTTGTTACAAAGCAACATCTTCAGGTAGGGCTGGGAGAGACCCCCATTTGAAACTCCATAGAGTCACTGCCAATCAGTGCACACAGTTCTGAGCTAGGTAGTCAGACTCCTATATTTCCAAATCACAGAGTGTTTCAAGCCGATAGATCACAATGAACTGCATTCAGTGTGATGGTCAATCGGAGGGGAAACCAACAATCTGACATGTAACAACTGCGCAAATGCTGTGTTCACCCCTCTGGGGAGTTGCTAACACGCAGGCATGCGTGGAATGACCAATTTCTTGCTGATAGGATTGTTTTTAGGAGTTTCAAAAGGCTTTCCTTGTTAATGCTTATTTTTGTGATTGTTTCTTTGATCCTTTTAATTCCCGTGAAACCATAGTCGCAATGAAAGCCTATCCCTCCCAAGTGTGTCCTCAAGGGAGTCACTCTCATTTGCCTTTCATATAAAACTTCTATTACCTAAAACGCAGAGTAGTCATTCTGTGAATTCTCCAAAGCATTCCCCATCCCATGGGGGCAAATTCATCCCTGATGAAACTTCATTGACCTCCAGGGAGGGATTAACTCCCAGTGAGGTTAATGGGGGTTGCATGCTTTCCTGCATGCAACTTAAAAGAGGAAATTGCCCATAAGTTACCCAGAGATACTCCAATACTGCAGCAAAGTGAAAATAAACAGCAGCGATTTTTTCCCCTGCTAATGTCCCTATAAATCTGGTTGTTGTTCTTTGAAAATAGACTGTTCAAGATTTCTGCGATTGGATCTTTTGACAGAAATAGCAATGCTTCAATCTCCCAGAAAGAGACATATTTGCAGTAACTGCATTCACAGAACAAAAGTGGATTTATATTTTTAAAGGAAGTAAAAATATAAAGGATCATTTCCTGCCAGAAACTCATTTGGGCTATTGCTGGTTTCAACAGCTCTCTCTTTCCTCTAATCCAAGAAAAACTTTCTCTGGTTTCCTCGCTCCTTAAACATTTGTTAACTGTAAATAAATGGTACCTTTTCTGCATTGATACCATAGAGAGAATAAATGTTAAGCACTGTTCTGGTTGCATAGCAAAAAGTCAGATATTCAAAAGGTGCAGTTGAGTCTCTGTCTTTAACCGGCTCCACTTGAGAAACAAAAACACTCACCAAGACCCAGTGAGTTATTCTGGGTCACCATGAAGTGTCAGTTTCCTGGCTTTTGTCAGTTTATGTCAAAACATTTGCTTTAGCTAAACATCAGCTTCTTTCCTGTACCAGAAGCAGCCTTGAAATAAGAGTTACAGTGTCGATCACTTCAAAGGATCTTCACTTGTAAATGAAATCATGAAGCAAAATGTATAAGGAAATTAAAGCAGTTCTCTAGGCTTCCCTCAAACACATACAGTGGTACCTCGGTTTACAAGCACAATTGGTTCCGGAAGTCTGTACTTAACCTGAAGCGTACTTAACCTGAAGCAAACTTTCCCATTGAAAGTAATGGAAAGTGGATTAATCCGTTCCGGACAGGTCCGCCGAGTACTTAAACTGAAAATACTCAAACCGAAGCGTACTTAAACCGAGGTATGACTGTATTCACAGTGCAGTCCTATGTAGTGATGCTCATTTTGTTAAACGGGGTTGACTCCAGTTCAGTGTGCATATAGGGTTTCAGCCAAAACTATGGACCCGTCCAAAACTGTCAACAAAAAAAGTGCAATGATACAGAAATGCTCACATAATTATTATTATTATTTCCAATCTTCATATACTAAATGCCATCACATTCATTTTTTTAACTGCCCCATAAACATGAAAGACCTTAAAATAAAACTAAATGGAAATTATGGGTTTCCAGATGGGCAAATCAAGATGTACCCCTTTGGCTCACTTTTAGAACTGCCATGTCAGCTGCACTTAAACTCAGCTATAACACAGATTTTCTTCCCTGGGTTTACCTGGCTATAGCATTACCTTCCCAAGAATACATCAACAGACTGCAGAAACCCCATAGTGGCAATCTTGATGGACTGTGCATCCCTTTGCACATCTACTCAGAGGTAAGTCCCCTTGAGCTCAGTGGGGCTTACATGCAGGTAAGGTACAGAATCTGACCCCACGCAACTGTCCTGGGAAAACTGGGGTTTTTTCACATGAGAATAGAGGCCATTTTGGGCGCCATGATCTCACACCACAATCTCGCCCCCCACAAAGCCCCCAAAAGAGGTGACTGGCAATTAAAATTGATGGAATACGCAGAGATGGCGAAACTTACTCGAAGATTAAGAGGTCAAGATGAAAGACTTTTTGTAGCAGAATGGGGAAAATTTACTGAATATATGAAAACAAATTGTAAACAATTAAAAACACTCACAGGATTGATATAAACCAGTGAGGGCCAAACTTGGCCCTCCAGATTTTTCAGGACTACAACTCCCATCATCCCTAGCTAACAGGACCAGTGGTCAGGGATGGTGGGAATTGTAGTCCCAAAACAGCTGGAGGGCCAGGTTTGGCCATCACTGATATATATAAACACAAGCAGTAAGAAATCTAAAGGAATTATATGGATAAATTTGGATATGCAGTAAGAAAATGATAGAAAAATAAGAAACCACAGAAGGGGAGGGAGGAAAGCCACAGAAAACATTATTTGATTTGTGTAGATTTATATTCATTGTTGAATGCTGTAAAATGGAAAAATGGGGGGAATTTTTTTTTTAAAGAACTTCCACTGGTGCAGTAGGGCTTCCCCCCTTTCCTGTGCCTGTGCGTGCGCCGCAAACAGCATACAGAGGGGGGGAGAGAGAGAATTTCTGCCCTCCCCTTTCCCCTCAGGTGGGCGGGGTTTGCGGCATCGCGCGAGGCTTACCTGGCACGGGTGCCACCCACCTGCTTGGGTTGGCCTCTGACAGAGCGATCTCCTTAGCTCTATCCTGAATTCCTCCCTTAGTCATAAATAACAAGTGCAAAAAAGTGAATGAAAACTTCCAATATCAGTGATTACACTTTATGGTATTTTGATTCACCATTTTTGAACCAGCGGCTTTAACCAGCTGTTGTCATTGTATCTAAGCTTATAGTACTGATGAAAACGATGTGATTTTCTAATACATATTAATCTCCATTGAAAAGAGGAATGTTGTTGTTCTTAAATAAAAACAAGGGGGTTGATGTGCAGGATTATTTACCATGTGATGGTAGAAAAACAGTGGAACAAATCAATTGGTGGAATTTTTCTTTTGCATGTTGCTTTCTTGTTTCATTTTTTTTATTTAAAAAAAACCCCACACCTTTAAAACAACCAGACAAATAAAGAAGCCTCACATAGGATTTCTAAATTAACCAGCGGCTCTAAGGTGCAGCATCTAAGCATATGGTGTCAGTTAGCTGAGTTGCGAACCACCCCCTAAAATATAAAGTGCCTCCTAATGAACCTGCTGACTCAGCAATCTGCCACCCTGTGGCAGGGCAAAATGAATGGGTTGCTCTGAAATCATTCATTCATTTGAGAGGAGGTGGGTTTTTCCCCTTTGTCAGCCTGCCTTTTGTACTGCTCACAACTCCTAAATGCTACTTTGTGCCAAAGTATTAGCCACCCTTTGGAGAAGGGCCTTAGAGCCCCTTTTCTATATCAGATGGAATTTACCTTCATGTAATTTATTTGTTCTGCAGGGGCTTTGATCTTCACTTCCCTTGCAAACTGCCATGTACTCACACTTTGAACTACAAACAAGGGTACCAATTTAAAGGGCCTTGCTGCAAACAGCCCCATAATGCTTAATCCTAACAAGAAGGTGTTAATTGGTCCCTTGGCTATTCAAGTGACAGTCCCAAAAGACTTTTGTATTTGTTTACAGCCTCTGGATTTCCTCCTGACCAACACTAAGGAGAATGTTAGAACCAACCCTTCTTTTGTGACACCTTAATTCTACACACACACACACACACACACACACACACACACACACACACACACATGTCCCTTTCTCAATTGTGTTATAATTTGGAACAGAGAAAGGGAATATGGGCTTAAAGGATTTAATTCAACAGGTATACAAATAAGGAAGTGAATAATCATAGGTACAAATTTGATGCTATCCATTCGGGCAGAACAGGTGAGCAATTCACATCTGTCAAATAAATGTTCAACAGCATTTAGTGCTGAGCTACCTTGAATGTGTGTCTGAAAAGTACGTTGTTATAATAGATGGATGGATGGATGGATGGATGGACAGAGAAATAAGAGAAATAGATTATTTCACTGAGCCTTCACATGTGCCAATAGTTTTGAATTTTTCATATTTAAATCTCCCTTTCCCACATCAAAGCTCTCACCACCCCTTTATTAAAACATATAACAATATCATAATAGGGTTGCCCAAAAGTTATTGAGCTTTTATTAGGAAGACCCCAAAAATGATGAGCTGCTTTTTTCTTTTTTTTACAAAAATACCAAAATTGAATGTAGGTTTTAAAATCTGCATTGGGTGACATCCAGTCCTGGCCATCTATCTGCTCAATGGATTGTTGCTTGTAATCACAAGAGCTTGCTGTATCAGGAGAACGGTCCAGCATCCTGTTCTCACAGCAGCCAACCAAGTGACTGTGGGAAGCCTGCAAGCATGGCATGAACACAACAGCACTCTGCTCACCTGTGATTCCCAGCACCTGGTCTTCAGAGGGATGCTGCCTCCAGATAGTGGAGGTAGAACATACTGTAGTCATCATGGTTTAGCAGCCATTGATAGCCTTGCTCTCCCCTCAATGCCTGTGGATTTGTGGTTGAAGACAAGAGATGGCACATTCACTGCATTCAATATTCATATTTATTTTTAATAATAATTTATTATTTATACCACGCCCATCTGGCTGGGTTTCTCCAGCCACTCTGGGCAGCTTCCGGCAAAATATTAAAATACAATCATTCATCAAATATTAAAAGCTTCCCTAGACAGGGCTGCCTTCAGATGTCTTCTAAAAGTTGTTTATTTCTTTGACATCTGATGGGTGAGCACCACTACCGAGAAGGCCCTCTGCCTGATTCCTTTGTAATTTTGCTTCTCGCAGTGAGGGAACTGCCAGAAGGCCCTCGGCGTTGGACCTCAGTGTCCGGGTTGAACGATGGGGGTTGAGATGCTCCTTCAAGTATACTGGACCGAGGCCATTTAGGGCTTTAAAGGTCAGCACCAACACTTTGAATTGTGCCTGGAAACGTACTGGGAGCCAATGTAGGTCTTTCAGGACTGGTGTTATGTGGTCTCAGTGGCCGCTCCCAGTCACCAGTCTAGCTGCCACATTCTGGATTGGTTGTAGTGTCCAGCCCCATGTAGAGCGCATTGCAGTACTCTAAGCAGGAGATAACCAGAGCATGCACCACTCTGGCAAGACATCCGCGGGCAGGTAGATGGAGCTGGTAGACAGCTGCCCTGGACACAGAATTGACCTGCGCCTCCATGGACAGCTGTGAGTCCAAAATGACTCCCAGGCTGTGCACCTGGTCCTTCAGAGGCACAGTTACCCCATTCAGGACTAGGAAGTCCTCCGCACCTGCCCGCCCCCTGCCCCCCCAAAACAGTACTTCTGTCTTGTCAGGATTCAACCTCAATAATGATATTTTCATTGCCTCCCCTCTTCGTTATATATTGCGCTCCATTGTGTCACAATTTGAATGCTATGGAATTCAAGTTGCAACACAATAAAAGAAATAAAAAGCAATAAAAATACAATTAAATATCACACAGCATCCAGCACAGGGCATTACAATTGCTATGACAAGCGTGCACACACACACACACACACACACCATTAAATAGTACACCAAAACTCTCAGCAATTTTCAAGTGGTGTGGGGAGGGAGTTTATCACATGAAGAAAGAAGATGCCCGAAGAGAGCATTTGTGTTTTTACATCCATCACTTTGCTTCACTTGCAGCAGCAGATGGAGGAATCTGAAGAAAGTGGGAAGAAGTGGTTGCTTATTTCACAATCCAGGAAGTCATAGCGATAGCATTATTGGTTCTAACATTTATACCTCTGAGTCTTGGCTCTGAAAGCTTTTCAGCAGTGTGACTTGGCCCCGTTTCAATATTATTTTGAGACGCTGCTTTTAAAAAAATACTTAAGCATCATTCTGAAACAGAAAAAAATATTGCAGTGTTTTTATGTCCTGCCCCCCCCCTTTTTCCTCTTTTACACTTTGGAAGAAACAGATGTGATTCTTTGCTTCCCCCCCCTAAAAAAAAAGGTTTCCATTCCTCACCCACCCACCCAACATTTCACATTTCTAAGCAGATTTACTGTTGAATTTGTTTATTTTAAAACGGGGGAGCAGTTTTGTCCCTCTATAACAGTTCCCTTCTGCCACTTCATACTGTCCATAAGTTTTAATTGTAAAAAAAGGGTCATACACACAAACACACACACTAGCTGGCCCTGCCACGCGTTGCTGTGACTAATCCCTGTGACTGCCCCTACCCTGTGCCAATCCATGACGTATCACATGCCCTGTTCCCCCCACCCCCGGCTCATCCCTGTGACTGGTCCCACCATGTCCTGACCTATCCCATCCCCTCCTCCCCCCAACCCCCACCCAGGCGAGTCAGTACCTCCATTTGGCCTAGTGTGTAAAGGCTTCAGCCTAGTATGTAAACGGGAGCTGAGGTGCTGTTGAGAGGGAAGGTTCTATAGGTGTAGTACCAGTGTAGCCGCCGCTAGAGGGTGCTGGTTTGCAGCCTGGTTCTTTTCCCAGAATGCATTTTCGTCTGAATGGTGTGTTTTGAAACACGGGGTTCGGGTTTTTTTACCAGGCACAGGTGTGACATCTGTCTCTTGAAAAGGGCACGGGCTTGCTCTCATATTCACATGCGGCATTGTGTAAAAATTTGAATGCAATCGGTCAAGCAGTTTTGGTGAAACGTGGATACTTACGGACATGGCCAGTTTACATTTTTAGATAGATAGATAGATAGACAGATAGATGATAGATAGATACTGTAGATAGATGATAGATAGATAGATAGATAGATAGATAGATAGATAGATAGATAGATATTATAAATGTTCATAAATTTATGAACATGTACATAAAAGCAAACACGTACATAAAAATATAAACCACATGTCTGGAGCAGCACAGTCCTGAAACCATTTTGACTCCCAAACTGACCAAATGTTTCTCTGCAAGGAGGGAGGGGGTGAGGGAACCTTCCCATTGTCTCAGGATTTAAGTGATTACCATCTCAAAGGAATGGCCAGACCACCAGGAAAGGCAATCAGATAAGGCATTATCAGATAACCTGGCAGACAGGAGAAACAACAACATTCAAATTTCTGTTGTAGACCGCCTTTTCTGTGATCTGGGGGGTGGTCTCCGGCTACACCCCTTCTGTGATGTACATATGGAGGGGTGGTTTTGAGCTCCAGGGCAGGGAATTTCAAAATGTCTATATAAGGGCAGGCACACCTTTGTTCTGGGTCCTCCTCCTCTCTCCTGTCTGTGAGGGGAGCACCCTGTTGCAACAGTTCAATAAAGGTCAGGCTTTGCTTCTCAATCTTCTCTGGTTGGCCTCTGTTATTTTCTCCTACCGATGGAGAACCTACAAAGGACTCTATAAGGGCTCTTGTATACCCCATAAGGGAATAAGGGCAGATTTTGATAATTACATGGGTATTTTATACCATCTCCAAAGGAGCACGCCCATGATCTGTGCATCTGCTTATTGCTCATTATGAACAGCTGCAGTCTGAAAAGGGAAATATGTAAAAATTCTGGACTTTCGAGTCCTCTGCTTATTCATGAAGAAGAAGAATTAAGGGAACACCAACATAAGATTTCTCACACAGCTCTTTCAAGTTAGCCAAGTCAATTTTGGGTGATCACCTAGAAAATTACCAGTAAACCTGCAAAGTTTGCATGCAACAAGTAGAGCAGGCAAGCTTCAAAACCATAGAAAAGGGATGGGACACACCCAGCCCCACCACAGCCCCCAGGCTGGATGCAACCCTCAGTGGAATGTCATCAAGCCCTCTGGGCCTCCTCTGGGCTATAAGCTGAAAGGTAAAGGGTCTTTAATGCTTTACAGTTGCAGCTACCGGTACTTCCTCTGCAAGGGTATCTAGTTGTAAGAACAAGATCTGCCAGCAAACCGGTAGACTTGTGTTCCTTGAAAGTATGCAAAAAGTCACCCACATGCTTTGCAATTACACGTGTGCAATTTGGGGAATGCAATTGCATTTTGAAGTTTGAGTCTTTACATACCTCTAAGGCAGGACTTGTAGCTCAGCTTTGCATTGGTTTTGTGTGCAATCTTGTTTTTTGCCTTTTACGCAGGACAGCTAAAGGGTACTGGAGAATTGGGAGGGGGGGCGTGGGAAAGTGAATCTGGAGTGCAGTTACTAAGAATTAAAGTTATGACTGTTTCTCTCTCTCTCTCTTTCTCTCTCTCTCTCTCTCTGTGTGTGTGTGTGTGTACACTGATTATGTGGCAGTCTCACCCAATTCTCTGCTGGAGTCTGGCTCTCAACAGCTTTCCACTGAGATAATATTGCCCTCAGTTTAAAAAGGGTTCCCCATTTGTGCCAAAAAAATAGGTTGGTGTTTCATTTTCATTTTTCCCTTGCTTAAAGGGAAACTCTGTACTAATATCACCAGATAATTTGAAATGTGATGGTGCTATCACATGCTCCAGGAAGCTTGGCTCCAGGGAGTTATGCTATTAATGAAGAATGAATGCCTGATTCTTGTGAAGCAGGATGTGGGATATACGAGATGCATTCTTGCATTGGGTCTGTTAGAAAAACCAAAACCATTATTCCTTCCAAATAAATTGTCATTTCTTCTGTAGGTCATATGTACTGAGGGGGATGTGTGTGTTTGTTTTAACATAAACATGATAGGCAGTTCATCAAGCATTGTTTCCCCCCCCCCTTAAGTAATAAAAAGCTTGGCCCTGAAGAAAAAAATAGTAAATGAAATGTAGAAGCTAGGTTGCAAATTATGCTTTAAATAATTCCACATGAGCCTTTTTATACAGCTGCTCACCGACCTTTCTTTGAATTTTGCACTGAGATAGGAAAAATTCAGCCCTATCAGGTAGTCAGTGCTAGAACATGAATAAGCTCATACAATGAACAGGGTAGGCAGGGCAGGGCTGGCCCTACAACGAGGCAAAGTGAGGCAGTTACCTCAGGGGGCAAATGCCGAGGTGTGGACAGAGCTGTGAGTGCTGTGTGGCCTGCCCTTACTGCCTACCCTAGCCTGCTGCCCTCAAATGCAGTGGAAGATTCTATTTTGTCACCATTATTGGAGTAAGATTCAACTACCAGTGCAATTGGCTTCTGTATGTGCCTTTCCCAATATCCCAAATGTCCCAATATCTGGTATACTGGCAATCCATTTAGTTCTCACAGCTAATAGTCATTGATTAACTTATCCTCCATAAATTCATCTCATATATTTTTTAAGCCGTCTTCCCACTTTAAATCAGAATCTGTGGTCCTCCAGATGTTTCAGGATTATAAATCTCTGATCAATGACTATGCAGTTTGGGGCAGATGGGAGTTGGAAGTCCAACCACATCTGGAGTGCATCTGATCTAACTGGTAACAGTACACAGCCCTAATAATAATTTCTTAGTCTTTGAGGTACTGCAAGACTCCTTGTTTTTGCCACACCAAAAGACCAACAGGGTTCTATCTCGGGTAGCCATAAAAAAAAAAAAAACACCCCAATACAGTCCAATGACCATTCAAGAAAATAGATACGTTTGGCATATTTTGTATTTTCTAAGATAAGTATCTGATTTTGTAAGATAAATGTTATGTAGGTTCATTTCATTACAACAGCTGTTGGCCATGAGGTGATGGAATGAAAGGCTGGGATTTTCCCCCACATGTTGATAAGGTTTACGGTTCAGGCAGTTCTCATGAGGAAGAACTAAAAGTCACAATGAAGGTTGTTAGTTCTCACAGACTTGTTTTGAATCTGTGCCTCCTTTCCCCGGGTCTGCCCCCTATTATGTACTCTGATTTCTTCACTTTTGATCTCTTGCCAGCAGATAAGTAAACAGTGATTCTCTTTTAAGCTTTTTCCCTCCCTGTTCTCACCAACACCAGAAAGTTGTTTGGGCCATTTTTGTAAATGAATATCACAATGCCTCTCCTCATTATATCCAGCCAACAGATTATATATATAAAAACAATAGCTTTTTTGATGACAGTAATAGGATAGCACAAATACCATGAAATCTTGCATAAGGACTCGTCAAGGTTTCACTCACAGCAAAGCTGTCACAAAAATAAATTAAAGGAGGTGATATGTCCACTGATGTCATAATCTGTGCTTTCCATGATTCTAATAGGCTAAGTATTTCACCTTCTGCCCTAGATTAGGCCTGCATGACAGGTCTATTGTGTTCCATTTCCCATTTGCCTGGGAGAATTCCAAATACACATTGTGTATGATCCTATCCCACATCTTCCCACATCCTCTAAGGCCTGGCTATACCCATCAAAAGTGTGGATGGGATAGGACAATGCCTGCATCCTATATCTCTGCTGCTCCTCTTCTCCTTGGATTCAGGCTTGGTCTCATAGCTGCCAAGTACCCCGTTTTCCCCGGGAAACCCCCATATTTTCTTACCGTTTCCCGCAGGTGTCCCAAATGGCAAAATACCCCATATTCCCCCAGATTACGGAGCTCCTGCCGGCAGCCATGTTCTTCTGGTGCCGCGCCAGCACCGGAAGTCACTTCTACACACTTCCGGACATGCGTAGAAGCGACTTCCAATGCTGCTGTGCTCATTTCCAAAATGTCTGCAGCGCCAGAAGTCGCTTCTACGCACTTCCGGACATGCGTAGAAGCGACCTCTGGCACTGCAGACATTTTGGAAATGGGCAGAGCGGTGTCAGAAGTCGCTTCTACGCACTTCCGGACATGCGTAGAAGCAACTTCCGATGCCGCTGTGCCCATTTCCAAAATGTCTGTAGTGCCAGGAGTTGCTTCTACACATGTCTGGAAGTGCGTAGAAGTGACTTCCGGTGCCACGGCATTGCTGATCCCAGATTTTTCAATCCGGAAATTGGCACCTATGCTTGGTCTACCCATGGAAGGAATGCAGTGGCAAGCGTTTTAGGACAGATCATATCACTTCAGACAGCAGGTAGGGGATTCCCAGTCTCCAATATGCATGGAGTTGGCATCAGTTTTCCCAGTTGCAACCTGCCAGCCCACCTATATCTGAGAGTCCTTCATGGGTGTGAACTGACAGGAGAATGAAATCCTCATGTGCTGTTGCCACCAATCTCAATGACAAGGGATGGACATAACGTGAGAGTGGCAGAAACAGAACAAAAATAGTGAAGGAAAAGGGAGGAAGCTGGGAAAAAGAGGTATGAGATGAGCAACAGAGACTGGTTGGAGAACAGAGAGAAGAGGGCATGCTATGGGATGCAGACAGAAAAAGGAGATAACATGATAGTAGGTAGCCTAGGAGGCCCATAACTTGAGCCCTTTGCCTTGAGCCCTGGATCTTCTGCATTTTACCCGCTTTGTAAACTTCATTTTTGAAAACCAACACCTTGGCTTACAGAGTGGCTAGGCACTTAACATAATTTGGTGTGCAGTCCCAGCCACATACCACCTTAACTTGCCCAGAGGTTCATGTAGAAGCTGGAGGAGACAGGAAAGGAAATGGGTGGGTAGGTGTGAGAGAGGGAGGGAGGGAGAGAAGTCAACTTCATGCTGGAGAAGATCTGTTTTACTTTTAATATATACATCATCATCCATTCTTGCATACGCTCCAACATTTCTCTGACGAAAACAGGAACGTCCTAAGGAAAAGCGGGACATTCTGAGATCAAATCAGAAACCAGGAACAGCTTCTGTAAATCCAGGACTGTCCCTGGAAAATAGGGACACGTGGAGGGTCTTGTCTGTCCTTGTCAATAGATGGTGAGTGGAGTGAGGTTTGTGAAGGGACAAATCCATAACGGCCCAGAAAAAGCCTGTTGTCACTCCGTAGCTCAGAACAAGTCCTGACAGCATGAACAAGAGTTTGGTTCTTAAAGTTCTTGTACAGAAGCACCTATGCATATTGTTATAAGAATTTTAAGATCTTAGATATGTAATAAATGTTCATAAATGTACAAAGCAAACACACACATAAATATATAAACCACATGTCTGAAACCCCACAGGAAAAGTCCTGAAACCATTTTGTCCCTCCCAAATTGACCTCAAATATTTCTCTGCAAGGTCGAAGGGAAATGGAAAAGCCTCCCCATTGTCTTTTCATTCACAAATCCTGTCTTAAGGGTATGTCTGTGTATGAATAGGGTGAGCCTGTGACCTGGCTCAGGACCTAAGTATTTATCATTACATAAAGACTGGCCAGGCTCCCCAGGTAATCCAATCAAGTGACCATTAACAGGTACCCTGCCAGACAGGAGATAAACAACGCACTCAGATTTCTGTTGTAGACCGCCTTTTCTGTGATGTAGGTATGATGTATCTGGGGGGTGGTCTTGGGCTACACCCCTTCTGTGATGTATGTATGATGTTTCTGGGGAGTGGTCTTGGACTCCAGGGCGGGCAATTTAAAATGTCTATATTAGGGCTTGCACACCTCTGTTCTGGGTCTTCCTCCTCTCTCCTGCCTGGGAGGGGAGCACCCTGTTGCAACAATTCAATAAAGATCAGGCTTACTAGCTGCTTTGCTTCTCAATATTCTCTGGTTGGCCTCTGTTATTTTCTCCTGCCAATGGAGAACCTACAAAGGACTCTATAAGGGCTCTTGTATACCCCATGAGGGAATAAGGGCAGATTTTGTTTACAGCAATATACATATCTAAACTATATGTTTCTATGGATATCAGGGGCACTGCTAGGTACTTAAAAGTATCAGGGCACACTGACAATGCCATTAATTTCAATGGGTGTCAGTGGAACTAATTGTTCCCATATTAGGGTAGATTTCTATGAAGCTTTCCCTTGTTGCAATTGATAGGAGACTATGGAACGTCCATTTTAACCCCCTTTGCTTCACAACCCATTGCTGAGAACAATGGAAGGGAGGAAACAGAAACTCATTAATGAGTTCCAAATTTTTTGCTTGGTTCCCTGGGTGTCTTCTTTCCTTGAGCAAGAGGAAGTGTCTATGCTCTTCATGGGTATATAACTCCCTCATTAAACAGGCCTTTGAAATGTGCCAGCTGGGTATTCAGGAAATAACTCCTGTACCTGTGAAATTATTACCTGTCAAAATGCAATTTGTCTGAGAAAAAAATGTCATCCAGCATTACTGATTTTAGCAGCAGCAACCAAAAAAAGAAAAAAAATCACCCCCAATCAAAAATAAGTCTGGAAGCAGAAGGGTTCATGCCTGAATCATTTCCTTTCAAAAGTCTTTTAAAATTAACTTATTATCTCAACTGTAGCTTGTAACTGTGGCAGGAATTGCCCAGGGCACATTGCTCTGCTTAGACATTTCCCCTCTCTCATCGAGGGCTTGCCCAATTCAACTAAATTGGTTTAACCCTCCCTTTTTTACACAGTAATTAAATGAGTCTTAGAAGCCAGGGCAGGATCAGTGTAAACTGGTGCTTAGCATTTCCTGTTGCTGTCAGAAATGGAGACGTTTGATTCTCGAAGGCTGTTGGTGCTTCTCTACAATTGTCTCTCTGTGAGCAGGGAGAAAATAGCAAGGTTAAAGAGAATCAGGGGTGATAGTCCTATCTAGAGAAGAAAAACCTTTAAACTGAAATGAAAGGAGAGTCTCTGAGTTAGGTTACAAATAAGTATGAAGCCTAAGCCAGAGGGCAGATGCAGAAAGAAAAGCACAGAGCAAGAAAAACAATATTGTTATTGGACCAGCTAAAATTCAACACATGGCAAGTGAGTGCCCAAGACTCCGACCCTACGTTTGCTTCCTTGGGAGTAAGTCCTACTTCTGAGTACTCACATAAACATCAATACAGTCATACCTCGGTTTAAGTATGCTTCGGTCTGAGTACTTTCCGTTTAAGTACTCCGCAGACCCGTCTGGAACGGATTAATCCACTTTCCATTATTTTCAATGGGAAAGTTCGCTTCATGTTAAGTACGCTTCAGGTTAAGTACAGACTTCCGGAACCAATTACAGTCATACCTCGGGTTAAGTACGCTTCAGGTTGAGTACTCCATGGACCTTTCTGGAACGGATTAATCCACTTTCCATTACTTTCAATGGGAAAGTTCACTTCAGGTTAAGTACAGACTTCCGGAACCAATTGTGTACTTAAACTGAGGTACCACTGTACTGTAAACACCAATTCAGTACTGTAAGTCACAAAGAAATATTGGGACACTGAAAGCAAAAAATTGAAAAAAGATGACGGGTATTCTTACCCTGCTGAAAATTTGGTGCCACCAAAAACTAGCATGAGAAAAAGAGGGAGCGTGGTTACTAGAGGTTTGGATTTTGCTATGGCAGTGGAGCTTTAATTTATTTATTATTACATTTACTGTATATCCCGCATTGCCTTTAAGGAGCTCAAAGAGGCATCCATGGTTCTCTTCCCCCCAGTTTTACCCGCACAACAACCCTGTGAGGTAGGTTAGGCTGAGAGATTTTGACTGGCCCAAGGTCACCCAGTGATCTTCACAGCGAAGTGGGGATTCAAATGCTGTTCCTCTAGGTCCTGTAGACCAACACTCTTAACTACCACACCACAGTGGCTGTGCCCTTTTGGTAACCACCATGGTTGGGCTTTGCCCTGAAAGGTGTCATATGAGGTGTTTAAAGAAATAATACCTAAACACAGGGGGTTTTTTAGACCTCTCGTGTGCCACAAAACTAAATGTGACTTTTAAACAGATACATGAAAACTTCGTATTTTTTTCCTATGGTGTTTCTCCAAAAATAAGGCACCGTCTTATATTTATTTTTCCTCAAAACAACAACAACACTATGGCTTATTTTTAGGGGATGTTTTATTTTTTTATTAAGTATGGTACAGTTTAACCTACAAGGTTAAACTCCCTATCAGTATGGCTTATTTTTGGGGTATGGCTTATATTCCTTGAATGCTTAAAAATCCTGCTATGGCTTATTTTATGGCTACGTCTTATTTTTGGAGAAACAGGGTATTAGGGCTACAGGAATAATAATGAACCACTTCAATCTGTGACTTTCAGCAGCATACAGAATTGTTTCCATAGCAGTGGCAAAAAAGGAAAGTATTTATTATGGAGGTTTGAGCACAGGAGGTTTTTCTTATAGAGAGAATATTATGGATTTATGCTGGAGTTTCTTTCAGAAATAATGTAAGTGAGAGTGGTATGGTCTTTGAAATAGCAACTGATGATCAACAAAACCAGTTTTCTCTTTTTCTCTTTACTTCTTCTTTTGTCTTTTTTTAAAAAAGATTATTATTATTATTATTATTATTATTATTATTATTATTATTATTAAAAAAAGGTTTCCCCAGGAGAAAGTAGCAGGTAAAGCAGAAGTGTGGATTAACCCTTTCTCCCAGGTGAGCATGCACAGGTTTGCAGCCCTAATCCCATTTCAGGGATGCGAGTGACAATCTTATGAAGGCGTGGATCTTCCCAGGAAAGCAAACAGCAGGTGAGGGAATCAAGTGTTGTGGAAATGACCTCACACAATGGGCCACCCTCCAACTAACATGGTAGTGCCCAGGAAGGATCAAAGGAAAAGAGGATCTTTGAACTTTAACTCCCAAGCTTTCCCAGTAAAAGTAGACTCTAAAAGTAGAGTCCATCGCTAAAATAAGCAATTCCCAAACAAACAAAGAAACAAAGAAACAAAATAACGACAGTGGCAAGACAGCCTCACCTTGAAGAATAAGCATGGCAAAAGGGGGCAAGGGGGCACAACTGGGTGATTCTGTGAGTCTTGAAATATTAAGCTATCTGAAACGGGACAGAGATCGCTGCATCCTTTTACAAATGGAAGCATAGACAAAAGTGGGCACGAGTTTTGAAGACAAAACTGAGCCTTGTCTTATTCTCTGCTTCCTTTTCCAAATAAAAAACTGGAATGTGTCCCAGGCAGGGATGGTGGAGAATTTTGAAGGAAATGGAAGCAGAAATTGCCGATGTTTGCTTACAGGGCCGTCTTAAGCGCCCCTAGTGCCGTGGTGTGACGGATCCCTCCGGCGGCCCCCCCCCGCCCTGTTTCCCAGCGCGGCGGGCGGGCGGGCACAGCGCAGTTGCCGTGGGCGCAGCTGCGTGGCGGACCGGCGGACTGGCCGGCCAGCGGGCGGGCGCAGCTCGTGGCGCCCCCCTGGCGGGCCGCCGTCGTGGTGCCCTGTGCCACCCAGCCTGGCCGTAGGGCCGGCCCTGTTTGCTTAGCCATCCCGTGTCAGGAATGGAAATCAATCCAGCAAATGTAATCACAAATTTTTGCTGCTGCTGTTGCTGCCAGTCTGCAAAGAATACATGATTGATTAAATTTTATCCCTCATCAGCATTGCATTTTCTTTGCAGTGAAATGTGTGGGGTGAAATAATATAGTTTGCATAATTATCTAAGTTACGTAATTTTGCAGCAGTTATTAGTGGAAGACAAGCTACAGTGAAAGCCAGGATTTATTTGGGGGTGGGCAGGCTTTATGTTGAAGGGGGCTGAACCAAGTTATCTGCAACACAATTCGTCAGTTAATTATTTTTATTTATTTACTCAGTTTAGTATCACACCTTTCTTTCAAGGAGCTCACAGTGGCCCACACAGTTCTCCCCCTTTTCCCCTCACAGAGACCCTGTGAGGTAGGTTAGGCTACGAGGCAGTGACTGGCTCAAAGTTACTGTGCTCAGTGAACCCTTATCTCCCATGACGTCCTAGTCCAACACTCTAACCCAGGCACCCCCAAACTTTGGCCCTCCAGATGTTTTGGACTACAATTCCCATCATCCCTGACCACTGGTCCTCTTAGCTAGGGATCATGGGAGTTGTAGGCCAAAACATCTGGAGGGCCGCAGTTTGGGGGGTGCCTGCTCTAACCACTATACCATACTGGCTCTCGTGACAGGCACATATGTGTCAACCACCTATAATCACCCATTATGAAAGGGGCTCCAGACTACCCAAGCATGAGGATTCAGAAATGCAAATAGCTTGATATTAGTATTTTCACTAGGCTCTTGCTGATGCAATGGGTCAGCAGAAAGGACTTGTGCAGCTGCAAGGCCTATGATGCTAGTTGATTCGTTTTATTTATTTATTGCTTCGTTTCAATATCCCCCTTTAATCCAGGAGGTCAGGGCAGTTGCTTAAGAAGCAGAAGTAGAAAGCCCATCTATAAATATTGAATGTTAGAAGGACTTAAACCAAATATATTTCACCCAACCGTGTACAATGAGGCAGGACTGCTTGCACCAAAACGCAATGCAAGGAGCATTAGGGAAGACTAACCCTTTGTGTTCCATTTGTTTATCATTATGCTCTGAATGCTACATGTTTAGGGTTTGGGTCCCAAGGTCAAGCTGAAAAATGTCCGCTGAACTTGTTTCATTTTAAAACATAGACTTAAAAGAATTGAGATGATTGATACAATTGTGTTGCTAGGGGAAGTCATATTACAAGTTAAAGCAGAACAGATTTTTGCTCGGAACAATTCGGTGGAAAACTGAAATCAAATACAGTAGCAAAGCAATCTGTCAAAGAAAACCTGTTTCATTTCTGCAGCGGGACACACTTTTAAACCCATAATTCACCCAGGTATGGAATAAATAAACGACATTTCCATTTCATTTTATTTTTTTCATTCCTCCTGTCACAGGGACATCGGATCCGGTGTATAAAGTCTAAGTTTATAAATCAGTAGAGTTATTGAGTAAATGACAAGGCGTATTGATTTTAGAGCCAGAGAAACAAAGGGCTCTGTCACCAAAAGTCCCACAAGAGTCAGCAGCCCCAGACTAGGTGCAGTCATTCCTAACTAGTTATGCAGAAGCTGTTATTTCCCAGGGAACATCCTCCTCCAGCCACTTCAAGGGATCCATATGAGCAGCACCCTTCCATTTATGCTCCATTCAGAGTTTGCATAAGGGCTTTTGTGTCTTGCTGCAGGTGTGGAAACTTGCCTTGCACACAAACCTTTCCTGATGGATTAGAACAAGATCTCTGTAGTCCCACACCAAGACAGGTGCATTTACATCCATTGGAATGAAGGTAAAGGTAAAGGTCCATTAGGTCCAGTCATGACCGACTCTGGGGTTGCAGCGCTCATCTCACTTTATTGGCCGAGGGAGCCGGCATACAGCTTCCAGGTCATATGGCCAGCATGACAAAGCCGCTTCTGGCGAACCAGAGCAGCACACGGAAACGGCGTTTACCTTCCCGCAGGAGCGGTACCTATTTATCTACTTGCACTTTGACATGCTTTCAAAATGCTATGTTGGCAGGAGCTGGGACCGAGCGGGGATTTGAACCGCCGACCTTCTGATTGGCAAGCCCTAGGCTCTGTGGTTTAACCCATAGGGCCACCCGTGTCCATTGGCATAAATGCCTTCAATTCTGTGATGGGTTATAGTTAGTTATGTGTATGTACTTTATAATATTTACCTTCTGTCTTTTCAAAAAGTTCAAATTGGCCAACAATATATTTTTAAAAATATTATCAAGAGGGAAAAGCCATTAAACCACCATTGTTTAAAGAAGAAACAGAGCAGCAAAACTCAGAAAGATAAAAGCTTAGGAACACCGATAAAAAAAACCCCATCCATCACAAGCTTACAAAAATCACAGACAACTAAAGACCTTCCAGAAAAGAAAGATTTTTACACTGCAGCAGAAGAGTTTTAGGGAAGAGGAAAAGGAGATCTCTCTGAGCTTGAAATCCTATGGCCACTGAATGTGGTTTATGCCAGCAGAACATTCTGAGTATAATGGGCATATCCAGTCAAAGCTATGTACAGTTTATTTCAACAGGAGTGACTTAGGCATGAACATACTTTCCAGGTAAGCCCCACTGAATTCAAGTGCACTGAACATGTGGGGTGGGTGGGGGTTGCGTAGATGTGCTCAACTGGTCTTGCATGACTGCTGCCTCAAATGTTCGCATTACTGCATTACTGCATCAAATTCACTCCTCAGATAAAAGCTGGCTGGAGAAAAAATGCAGCCAAAGGCACTGTTTGTCAAAAAACTACAGAATCAATATGGATTGTAGCTAACATCAATGAGACTTTAAAAAGCAGCAGCGGGAACACACTGGGTACAGATGTGGCAATGTGAACATACCCCAAGAAGTGTGTACAATAAACTAACAGGGATCCATCCTCACTTGTTAGTTGGGTTCTGATGAAATCGGTTCACACCGACATTTGTAAAGGCCTTATAAGAGTCATCATGATTCACCTGAGCACACCACTGCTCAGAGACATCTGATCAAAGCTGGTGCCCCTATCAATATGACAACAATGACCATGGACATATTCACATATACAAAATAATTAGCCATGTACAAACCTGGTCAGCAAATTAAACAAAAGGGGGAAGAAATTGTCCCAATGATTCTTTGTTCATCCTCTGGCTGGGTTGAATTGGGCTGGGTTGTTTTAGTAAAATCTTGAGTTTCTTTTCGTTGTTATCAAACGCTACTGAGCAAACACTGGGAAAGAGAGTTGTTGTCATTTGTGTGGACATTTTTAATTTATCTACTCCACATAGCTTTTTTTTATCTTGAGTGCTATCAAGGATTTTATCATAGGCTAAAGTTCCATCTGGGAATTACAAATCATTAATCACATGCAAACTTCTCCTTTTTTCTTTTTTAAAAATGTGGCTTTAAAGCTATCTAGCGTTTAAAGAAAAGTATTTGTGTGTTAAGACCTTTAAACCGCCCCCTTAAATAAATTGAACACCTGGATAGGTGGAAAGCCGGGAGCAGGCTATGTCCGCCACCCAGATGTCCCTCTGGACACAGGCACATGCACAACCCCCTCACAGGGTTGACCAAACCATTGAGTCCCTGGATTCCTTTAATGGAATACCCTTCACATAGGGATGGCGAGAGCCTATCCGCCACACAGCCCGCACTCGCCACCAACCACTCACACCTGTAACCAATCCCTTAACCCCGCTGACACGGAGGTCATCCACAAATCATTCCCAATCACAGACAGATGAACCCCATAAAGCCTGTAAAGGGACGCGTTGCAAAAGGTAATGCCTAGGGGCAGATCACCAAGGCCAGAACCTTCTTGGCCACTGTGCTCTGGAAGCGCCTCCTGGCCCTCTTGGTGGCACCTGGGCAACAACTTCCTCTCCATTCACGTCGCTGCAGTAGTTGCGACCAGAAAATTTTGAGTCCAGGAAGAGCTGCCTTCAACTCATCCAAGTCCTCCTGGGTCATGCATGGGTATATATAGGTTCCTTGATACATTTAGCCTGCGTCCCATTGGCCCGATTGAACCCTGCACCAAGGGACCTACCAATTGGGTGTTGTGGCTATCCAATCTTACCCACCCACAACACAGGGTTGGGTTGCCAGGTCTCACCGCAACACGTGCCCTCTTTAAGGGAGGACCCAATTTAAAGACATATTGATCTAGTCGCATTCCTACGCTTGATTAATAACTTCTAACTTTTCTATTTCACACTTCAAGCAACTCCAGTTTTCTATGGGAAAAGTCAAACCCTTCTTACCTGTCTGCATGCATCCTACTGTGGTTCCCATGCACAAAGAGAGATGCAATTTATTGTCAAAAAAAACCAAGACCAGGATAGGCAACTACATGGTAAACTTTTCATCTATTCTGGGTCTATGAAACTGAAGACGTCCATCCAAGTGAAGGACCACGGCTAGGGCTCTTGTGTAAAATAACTGAGCTCACATTTAAAAACGTGCACTGGGAACTATGCAACAACTTTCAGACAACTTTCACAGAATGGTGTGGTTATGTTTGAGCAAGCATTTCAAGCCATAATGGAATGCAGATGAACAGGGGAGGTGACTTGTGTCACTCTGTCACAACAATCAGTGTCCCCAAATATGTCTACAAAGCAACGACAGCACTTGCACAACCACAATTACAAAGCTATGAATGCAGTTTCTGAGAGATGAACCGCACTCTCAGACCCTCCAAGTGTCCCTATTTTCCAGGGACATCCCTGATTTAGAGAAGATGTCCCAGTTTCTGATTTGATCCCAGAATGTCCCACTTTTCCTTAGGATGTCCCTATTTTCACTGGAGAAATGTTGGAGGGTATAGAGTTATCCAACCCCCGAGCCGTCTTTAAAATGTTTAATGTTTTATTATGTTTTTATATATGTTGGAAACTGTCCAGAGTGGGTGGGCCAACCCAGTAAGATGTGTGTGATATAAATAATGGGATGTCGCTATTTTCATCAGATAAATGTTGGAGGGTACCCTGTTTCCCCTATTTTAAGACGTAGTCATAAAATAAGCCATAGCAGGATTTTTAAGCATTCAAGGAATATAAGCCATACCCCGAAAATAAGACATAAAGCAATGCCAGCCACGGCAGGAGGAGGAGGAAAAAAGTAAGACATACCCTGAAAATAAGCCATAGTGGGTTTTTGTGTTTTTTTTAGGAAAAATAAATATAAGACGGTGTCTTATTTTCAGAGAAACACGGATATGCACTCTCTCAGGCACAAAACTGCTCACCTTTGGAATACAAAGCCCTGAACATTTTAGGTCCTGGGTACCTTTTTCCCAGCAGGTGATGGGGGGGGAGGAGAGAGAGAGAGAGAGATGGTGTGAAAAGGCGTCTATCTACAGTAATGTTGACTGAATAAAAGCCACTCTCCTCCTCTGGACATCTTAAGAACTCGAGCAGCCTGCTGATGTACAAGGGGCCCTCCGTTCCTACTTCATGATATAAGTTGTGTGCTCACTTCAGCAGGGTGTAAACAAGGAGCAAAGCACATGTTGTATCCTTTCAGTTTTGTGTGTGTAAGGGGAGGCGTCTGATGGGGAAATTGTGCAGCTGGAAAATCCGCATTTAAAAAATCCCAGTGCATCGTAAACCTGTGGAAGGTGTGGGCATGGCCTGTGAGTGCCACCATCAGAACCCACAAAGCTGCCCTGTACTAAGTCATACCACTGGTCCATGTAGCTCAGTATCTTATACCTGTTGGCAGAGACTCTCTAGGAATTCAGACAGGAGACATTCCCAGTCCTACCTGAAGATCCCGGAGATTGAACCTGGGACCTTCTGCAAGCAAAACAGATGCTCTGCCACTGAGCTACGGTCCTTCAAATGAATCTTTGCACCGAGTTTATTTAGAAACTATTCTCTGTGGAAATGAAAGCAGATGAGATAACCCGGATCTCTTGCCTACTGAGTGTGAGATGCTGAGACTCAGCTCTTTGGTTGTTTTGTGTCACGTAACGCATGGATGCCCCAAAAGTTTCTCCTCTCACACATGACTGAAAGTCGCTGTTGCAATATCAGTGACCTGAATTTATGAGAGCAAAACTCTCAGGGAGAATTAGATTCAAAGAGGCCTGAAGCTTCCTGAGAATCTGAAAGAAAATGGCATTTAGGTCTTCATGGCCGACTAGAGCCAGTTAAAAGGTCAGAAAGAGAAAGGTTACTGACCTGTGGGTTTTCCTGAGACTAGGAAGGCATCACAAGAACATTGGGACTAGCATTCCCCTCACAACACAGGGATCATCCAGGAGTTTGCAGGTCAGTGACCCCGCCAAAACATTCGCAAACAATATAATGTCTCAAATCAGATGTAAAAAAACCCAACTATACAACTTGAGAAAAGACAATGCACATTTTTGTAAACCATGAAAATATTCAATAAAAAATAAAAAAGCATTCAAAAACAAGTACTCTGCATTTTGTTGTGATTTCCATTTAAAATGAGTTTACTGAATGATGTCACTTGACTTGCCGACAACATGTAAACGGCCCCCATTTCAGCTGGTTTATGAACCAAAAGATTGGGGGGAAAGGATGATTGTCTCAAATAAAGAAGTGTTGTGAGATGGACAAGGTTGAGCAACCAGTCTTACTAAATTCTGGTGTTGTTATTAATACCTCATAAACTAATGTTACATTTCTAAGCCAGATTTATATTGGAATTCCCCGTCTTTAGACAGGACTTAGTGGGCAGGAGTCAAGGTGATAAGCTGTTATAGTGCCATGTGTTATTTACTTTTGGGCAGGGCTTTTTTTCAGCCGGAACTTGCCGGAACTCAGTTCTGGCACCTCTCAGGTGGGCACCATTGCCATTCTGAGAGAACAAGGGAAATGTTCATGGAGAGCTCTTTTTCTAGAAAAATAGCACTGCTTTGGGTGTGTGTGCAAACTTCTAGGTTGACTTTAAAGCACAGAATCAGCAGCAGGAAACATTATGATGTGGATACACTGGAAGTCAGGCCTAGGGAACCTTATTTTTCCCTTTTTTGAAGGTCGAATTCCCTCAAGTGTACTGTGTTGGGAGCCACATGCCAGTGGCAGACAGAACTGGAGATAAAGGTCTCTATCTACCCCTTGTTTCGTATTCCACTGTCAGAAGCAGAATGCTTCTGAATGCCAGTTGCAGGAAACTGCAAATTGTGTGAGCGCTGTTGCACTCAGTTCCTGATTGTGGGTTTCCCTTGGCAGCTGGCTAGCCATTGTGAGAACATGATGCTAGGCTAGAAGGGCCTTAGGCCTGATCCAGCAGGGTTTGTCTTACTCTCCCCCCCCCCCCCCCCGCCCCATGGTCACACCCACACCATCCATTTAAAGCATGTGAGAATCCTGAGAACTGTTGTTCACCCCTCACAGAACTATAATTCCCAACACTCTTAATAAACTACAGTTCCCAGGATTAAGGGAGGGAGTTGTATGCCTTATGGTGTGGCCCATCTCCTTCTCTCTTTCAGCCCCTCGCTTTTCTCCATTTCTGCCCCACCCCTGTTTTTCCCTCTTTGTCATCAGCATGAAATTAGGCTAAGGGCCACATGCGACTCTTCACCGTAAACTGCCCACTCCTGCTCTAAAGTAAAAGGGCTATAATTAAGAGACTGTTTCGGCATGTCCAGTGACTATTAATATACCACCCTGTACGCATGGATCTCAGGGTGGTTCACAACATGAAATTACAATATAAAAAACACAAAATACATAATAAAAATGAAAACAAAGACAACCCAATAATCCCCACTTCCACAACACATTTAAAGCGGGTATAAGATGTTAATCAGTCAAAGGCCCAGTTAAAGAGGAACTATTTTTGCTTGGTGCCTAAAGGTTTATAATGAAGGTGCCAGCCAAACCTTCCTGGAGGAAGCATTCCACAAACAGGGAGCCACTGCAGAAAAGCCCCATTCTCATGTTGCCAGCCTCCAGACCTCTCATGGAGGAGGTAGATGAAGGAGGTCACAAACTCTGCAGCTTTTACTTGTCATCTTAGAATTGCTTATCTTCATGCCGTATTGCAATCAGCTTTTGAAAGTTTCAAAAGGCGTTTCCCTTGTGGAGTTTTGAGATACTGTACATCGATCCGAAGCTCCAGAAGGTACATAAAGCTTCCTAGCCACCATGTTTTCAGGACTGTGGTGAGGTTTAGAACATCCCCATGTCCCTTGCAGCATCATTGACTGAAACGTTCACCAAATCAACTCTGTTTGGTTCTTTCCCTGGTTGCAGTGCAGAGCTGCAAATTATATTTCACAGCTGAAGGAGTGATTGAGTTTGTTGACATCCTGCCAAAACAGATTGGGAGAAGAAGGCTTCAACATTTCTTTGATCGTAGAAGACAAGCGGCTCTCATTATACGAAAGTGTGCTTGACAGGATGGAAGAAATACAGGAACTTAAATGCTAAACTCCCCCCATAAAATATAAATGGTTTATGAATATTTAAGCAGTGCAAAAATAGCACTGGGCTTTCTGAAGGAGAAAGTAACATAAGAAATATTTTTTTTGAATCACTCACAGTTCACTTTGTTTTTATTTTTATTGCGTATTTTTAATATATATTATAATTTCATGTAATGAATCACCCTGAGATCCATGGGTATAACCGATATACAAATTTAATAAATAATAAAAATAATTAATAATGATCACCTTGTGAAGTCTCCATAGATGTAGGACAGAGTAAAATAATGGCATGGTCTTAAACATTGCCTGAGTCTGATTCTTCTCTTACAGGGTAAAGTGGAATTACTTTCAATCAGTTTGCTTATTCCCAGTTTATACTAGAGTAAATCAGTTGAATGAGACATTTACATTTTAATGATGTAAGGACATTGTTTTCCTAAGGAAAAGACAAACGCAGCATTTTTTTAAAAAAAAAATCCGATTTGTGTGCATGTACACACAAATAGAACAATTTCCTTTGCAAATTAAAACTTTGGATAAACAACTTTGGATGTGCCTGCTTAGTTTGACCGTGATGCTTTTGATATATTGCTTCTGGAATGAAATTTTGCTTAGGGCTAAAGGTAATTGTTTAGCCAGCCTCCCTGCTGGCTGCTGGGAGAAGGAGCAAAAATCTTAAATAGAAACAAGAGTCCATTAAGATATGAATCTCTTGAACAAAAGGTTTATGCCTGGTGAATCTTTAATGTTGGCACCTGCATTTTCTGTTACTTTTTTTTTTCAATTAACGCTGGGTAAAACTTTCTCCACTGCCATGAAGTTTCACTACTACTTCAGAAAAACAAAAGGGAGATTCCAGTCAATAATAAGGCAATACAATACCTTTATTAGGCCATTTGAAACCTCACAAAATAGTGCGCATGCTGTAAACTACACTACCTTGTGACATGTTTGGTTGGCCAAATACTGTCATGAGTGTGAACCAGGAGTAGATTAGTAATAAAGCACTCAGTGTCAGTGAAGTTAACTCTTTATTCAAAGAAAGCAAAACAGTGCAGGCCTAGTGAACACAGCAATTCTTCCCAGTAGGTCTTACCCCAATGAGGCAGTTGCAAGGACTGAAGGTCCCACAGTTATACTGTATTTAGGACCAGACCGGGGGGGGCGGGGGATCCTCCCTCTAAGTCTATTTTACCACTGCTCTCTAAGACTCCTCCCCTTGGTCCTTCCCCAGCAACTTGAGGTTTGTTCATCTTGTCTCTCTTTGCTCCGCCCTCCTCATTTCTCTTCATATTCCGGGAGACCAGGGGGAAGGGGAGCTAGTGACATCAGGAGGGGGAGACTCCCTGGCTACTTCAGCAGCCTCTCCCTACTCCTCTCCAGCCTCCACTTCGACCTCTGAATCTCAACTGCCTTGAATTTGGTCTGGCAATGAATTGAGAGCTAGAGAAGATCTTGGAGCATAGGCATAAGATGCTGAGATTCTTACTCCTTTCAGCAACTGCGCTGCAGCAGTCTGCACGAAGGCTGTGTACACATTGCCACTTGCTCCGGCTCTAGCACTGATGTTTGAAGCCAAGTGCATGCAACGTTAGCCACAATCCATAGGCATGCTGGAGTGTTTCTTGAGAAATATTCCTGTTTGGTGCACTTTCCCTCGAACCAGTTTCCATCTGATTGGGAAACTGAGGTGTGTGCACTTCAGGAAGCACATGTGCAGGTGACAGTGTATGTGCAAATGTGACATGAAACGCTGCAGGGGGGCAGGGGCAGCACCATGCCTTAGGCGAGGTGAAGCCATTTGCTTCAGGTAGCAGATCTGACCCCCTCCTCAATCCTGCCATTGCACAGCTGGTGCTGTGTTGCAACAGCGGCATGGGTGCAGTCACAGATGAAGGTACAGTTGCAGTGATGGGGCCGGCAGCAGCATGGGCACAGAGTGGGGTCCCAGATCGGGGGGGGGGGAGAGCTTTTTGCCTACAGTGGCAAAATGTCTCGGGCAGGCCCTAAGTGGGGGAGAATGGCATTGGTGTATTTCAAGTCACTAATGCATAACTAGCACAGTTGCAGTTTCTGGATCAAGCACAAGGAAAGCTTCAGATGGAGCATATTGCATTCTTGACAAAGCACGAACGAAATGTTATGAGTGCACTTCCATAGCAGACTCAACACTTAAATTTACACATCTGTATGTACTATGCACGCCCTTCCGGCTACAGAAGGCCAGCCTTCAAGTAGGTTGCAGTCTCCACACTGTAATCAGGCAGCTGTTTGCCGACTAATAAGATTAGAGTGTGCCAACTGCAAAACATCACAGGATGCAGCACTGAGGCATGTTTGAACAAAGAAGGAAAGGGATATAGTACTCAACAAGGGTGACAGATTGAAAGTCACTGGAAACTTCCTGGCATCCAGGAAAGAAATGGTTGAAGATGAGGCAGAATGATTTTGGCCACACAATTGCTATTTTTCAATTGCTATTTTTGAACCTCTTTCAGGGCCTGCCCACCCATGAGCCAAGATGAGGTGACTGCCCCTCAGGTAGCAGGATCCATGGGGGCAGCAGATCCCAAAGTTAATCTTCCTTTCCCTCCTTGTTCCTGATGAAGATTGTCCCTCACCCCTTCTTTTGTGGCGGGGACATGGGTGCCATTTTGTGGTGCACCTCAGGTGACAAAATGTATTGGGCTGTGCCTGAACTTAATCTCACACCAAGTTTGCAATAAAAACATTTTAAGGCTACAAACCAATATTTAACTGGGAGTATGCTCTACTGAACTCAATAGGGCTTACTTCTGAGCAGACATATCTAGAATCGTGCAGTGCATGTACAAAAATGCAAAATCTGAACTTTTCCATAACGTAGATGCTAAATGTCCAGCTTCTTATGACCTGTGAGGAGAAAGCATATTGTTGGATTATGAACTCAATCATAAACATGTTCTTGGGTTATTTTAACAACCACAAGGCAAGTGGTAATTCCAAGATTTGCTTGCGGGGCAGAGGAACTCATGGAATTTACATGCCTACCCGATGTTTGGTCAATCCCTTCCTATTTTAACTAACTTCTTTTATTTAAATCTTTAACAAAAGAAAGATTTGAAAGTGGATCTCCCACAGATTCCACCAAAGCCAAAATTTCAGCTCAAACTGGTTGCTCATGTAAATAAAGGGCCTTCACAGCACCTCGCTGCTTTTAATTAAGGCCCAATTTAAAAGAGGGTATTTAAACACCCTTCGCCATCAAACTTAAATCTGGTTCCAGTAATTAAAAGGATTTTCTTAATCTAGTTCTCAGTGTTAGGAGGCTCATTTCAGTTAGTTAATTAAAGACTGTTTCTTAAGCTATTCAGTCAAAGGAAAACAAAGGGAAAGAGATTTAAAAGTGTCATGGGTGGAGGGGGGAAGAATGGCATAAACATGGCTGAAATTATCGGTCGGCCTCTTTAATTAAAAGCAACGGGTTTAATTTATTACAAATGGCACACACATGCATGTTTTAAGCTGCTTTTAAACAACTTTCGTATACTTACAAATAAACTGCAGACTCCCCGGCTGTTGCAAAGATATAAATGAACTAGATGCCGTAACATGAAAGGGTTCAAAGCTGGTGCATGGGGTTTCCTTGTTTTTATATGTCTTGATGTGGTGGTGGTTGTGTACATGAATTGGACATTGTAGAAATTAGCTTTTCCTCCCACCACCACCACCACCACCACCTCAGACAAAAAGGATTACAGAGCTTTAGATTTAGGACATTTTGAATAATGCTTACTCTCTAAATGGATGTCACTAAAATGGGCAGGCGTTGAGCAATCAGAGGCATCCCTTCCAATAATAGTCTTTGCTTGAAGGGGGGGGCAGTTCCAGCACCAGACTTGACAGAGAGCCAGCAGAAATTGTAAGCGACTGCCTGTCTGCCAACCAGCTCCATCCATTGTTAGTTCTCATATTGATGCCTCTCTGCCTCAGCAGAAAGGAACAAGGAGGAAATCCGCTCCACTTCCCAGTGGGGAGGAGTTGCGGTGGACCGCACGGCCACCCACTCCCCTCTGGGGGCGGGGACGTTGTTCTGCGCCGCCCAGGGGGGGGATCCTGGCCACGTCATCCATTGGCCAGCCAATCGGCTGGCTGGGGGGGGCGTGACCGGAACCAGTTTAAACAGAGGCGCGAGGAAGGAAACTCAAGGAGTATTACCTCCCTGCTGCTCAACTTCTGCCCACTTCAAAGGTGGGCATGCTTCTGCCTGCCCTCATGGGCTGAACTGTGCCTCCATAAAGACTTAGTTTACATCCATGATGTATATTGAAACCATTTAGCAGTCATGGAGAATCCTGGAAAATGTAGTTTGTTCAGGATGCCGGTCAGCAACAAACTACAGTTCCCAGGATTCTCAATGACTGCTAAAGAGGCATAACAGTGCTTTAAATGTATGGTGTTGAAGCTGAGGAGGAATTGTTGAACCTTAGGGATGTCAGGAATAGGTCAGCACAGCAGTGGGAATCCTTGAGCCTCACCAAGGCTGATGTGTTTGGGTGGAAGTGAGGCATTTTGTAACATAACATAGTAAGCTACACCAAGTCAGACCATTGGCTCCCATCAAGCTCCATACACTCTTTATCTGGTGGATAAAGGAATTGAACCTGGAACCTTCTGCACACTAAGCATATGTTCTATCACAGCTCTTCTCTGTTTTGTTTTTGCATTGTTGCACGTAAAAAATGCCTCTTTTTTGCAGTGGTCCTACTGGCCCCTGTAGTAGGTAGACTTAAGTAAGTGCCACAATTTGGTCGTCCTATTGCCAAGGCTTTCACAGTACTATAACTGATGTGCAATAATATTGCTATCATTTGCACTAAAGAGAAAAGGCCATCGAGCATCAGTCTTCCTCCACCACACCATTATTTATTACTGTACTTCATAAGACCTGGGTCAATTCTTTGCATGGGCGTAGGCAGGGGGGCAGGAGGGAGCAATTGCCCCCCCTTAGAAGCAGGGCCGCTGGCCAGCCTGCCCTGCTGCCCGCCCGGTGCCGTCTCCCTTCTCCCTGGCTGGCTGTGGGGCGGGCGGAGGGAAAGCCCCAGAGCCGCGCAAAGCGTTTGGCTGGCTTTCCCTCCGCCCGCCCGCAAGGGAGAAGGGAGACGTCCCTTCTAGCCGGCTGGCTGTGGGGCGGGCGGAGGGAAAGCCAGCCAAATGCTTTGCGCGGCTCTGGGGCTTTCCCTCCGCCCGCCCCGGCGATCGCAGAGGGGGAGGAGGGGATCGGAGCAGCCCGATTTTGGGCTGATCCTGGCGCCCCCTCGCCCCTGCCGATCGCGGAGGGGGAGGAGGGAGTCGGAGCAGCCCGATTTCGGGCTGATCCTGGCGCCCCCTCGCCCCGCCGATCGCGGAGGGGGAGGAGGGAGTCGGAGCAGCCCGATCGCGGAGGGGGAGGAGGGAGTCGGAGCAGCCCGATTTCGGCCTGATCCTGGCGCCCCCTCGCCCCTGCCGTTCGAAGAGGGGGAGGAGGGGGTCAGAGCAGCCTGAAATCGTGCTGCTCCGATCCCCTCCTCCCCCTCCGCGATCGCCGGGGCGGGTGGAGGGAAAGCTGGCAAGGGAGAAGGGAGCTTTCCTTGCCCCGCTGTGGCCCCTCCCCTTGGTCCCGCCCCTTGGCCCCCCTAATTTTCATCCTGGCTACGCCCCTGATTCTTTGGCCTTCTGAAATGGTAAAGTACCATAGCAGCAATGGTCAATGTCGGCAACTACAGATTGCACATGGATAGCCACAGATTACTAGCATTGCTTTTCTTAGCTTCCTGTTTAGCTTCACTCTGAATGCTGAAATTATCCAAACAGCAATGCCAAATGCACAGTAATTGGCGTGTCATGTAATTACATCAGTCACTACCAGTAATCTAACAGCTGTGATGTTACATGATTTCTTGTGCTTTTCAAGAACAACCTGAAGAATTGCATTCTAGCAAAAACCAAAGAGATTCTGTGGTGACTACTTTAGATGCTATCTTTAGGTAGAAATGTTTGGCGTTGAGTCTAACAAGGAACAGATTTTATATCTATACTCATATTCATTATACAACTTTGATGGCCTTTTATATATTGTAAGTAATAACAACAGTGAACAATGGGCACAGACTTTTTTTAAAAAAAATCATGTTACAACATAACAAAACAACAATATACATTTTGGGCAAGGAAGGTTTAGAACAACAGTGGGATGGGTATGTCACCTCATTAATGGAGAGACAAGCTAGTGCAAACCCACATTTTGCTCTAGTGTGGAGAAGCCCTTCCATGCTGCTTGGGTCACACTGAAGCTACACAGCCCAGCTAGAAATCTGTTCAAACTTGGGTCCCCAGCTGTTGGACTACTGCAACTCCCGTCATCCCTGACTACTGGTCCTGCTAGCTAGGGGTGATGGGTGTTGTGGTCCAACAACAGCTGGGGAGCCAATTTTGAGAAACACTGGTTCAAAGCATGGAAGCTCAGGTGTGCTTACAGAGTTCCTCTGACCACAACAGGTTGTCTAATAAATCCTGGGAGCCTGTCTGTCATTTGCACATGGAGTTTGGGTCACTTATATGTGCAATGGAATGCATACAGAATTTTGGAGTAGATTATGATGATGGCCATGATATCTAGGATTTTCATTCATCTGCCATATTTCCTCCAAGGAGCTCAAGGTTGTGTACACCCACACACACCCACACACACACACATTTTATCCTCACAACAACCCTGTGAGGTAGACTGGCCCAAGGTTACCCAAGGAGCTTCATGGCTGAGTGAGAATTGAACCCTGGCCTCCCAGGTCTTAGTCCAACCCTCTAACCACTATGCGACACTGATCATTTATTCATTCCTGTTTGCCATAAGTGGCCAATACTGGCAGGGGCAAAGAAACTTACTATGCAGGAAGTATTCACAGTGCCGAGAATGTTCCAACTTGTTATGGCATGAAGGAGAGTTCATCTCTAGACAAGCTATTTTCAGCATCTCCCAGGGTGAGCTTAAAATATAGCTCAGCTTTTAATCTTAGGTGAACTGTGTCACATCTGTGCATTTCTGTGGACAATGAGGTGCATTTATGGAGGCAAGGTTCCGTTCCCTACCTTGGAATAGTAGTGGTGCAATGAGCAGAACCAAACCAGCCTCAATTTGTTTTAAAAATAGTTAATTCAAGTTGGATTGTTCCTGTGTTTTCAGAACAATACTGCATCCTGGCTTCTCCTAAAATGATATCAGCACAGACCAAACAGAAGCATTACATCATCAGAACGATCTCTCATTGGATGGTCAATGATGCAGCAACTTCTGTTCCCTAGCAACTTCCCAGGGTGTTTTAACTCCTTTTGCAGGTATGCCACATAGCACAGTAAATCACTTTGCAGGAATATTTTTCAAAAACCTTTAGCTCTCAACCCCTCATGCTCTTAAATTCCTAGAGTAAGTGTCTCAGGCCTTCATAGATAAACATCTATACACAGCGTCACATTTTCCATATTTTTTTTGGGGGGGGGGAGAAGGTGGGGATGAGGTGCACTTCCCAAAACACCCTTTTTTCCCCAAGAAGGAATGCATCAAATAATGTGACTGAAATATTGTGGTATCTTAAAGATGGCACCACTGGTCCTGTCACCTCCTGGCAAACAGAAGGGGAAGAAATGGAGGCAGTGAGAGATTTTACTTTCTTGGGCTCCTTGATCACTGCAGATGGTGACAGCAGTCACGAAATTAAAAGATGCCTGCTTCTTGGGAGAAAAGCAATGACAAACCTAGACAGCATCTTAAAAAGCAGAGACATCACCTTGCCTACAAAGGTCCGTATAGTTAAAGCTATGGTTTTCCCAGTAGTGATGTATGGAAGTGAGAAGCTGGACCATAAAGAAGGCTGATCGCCAAAGAATTGATGCTTTTGAATTATGGTGCTGGAGGAGACTCTTGAGAGTCCCATGGACTGCAAGAAGATCAAACCTATCCATTCTGAAGGAAATCAGCCCTGAGTGCTCCCTGGAAGGACAGATCGTGAAGCTGAGGCTCTAATACTTTGGCCACCTCATGAGAAGAGAAGAGTCCCTGGAAAAGACCCTGATGTTGGGAAAGATTGAGGGCACTAGGAGAAGGGGACGACAGAGGACAAGATGGTTGGACAGTGTTCTCGAAGCTACGAACATGAGTCTGACCAAACTGTGGGAGGCAGTGGAAGACAGGAGTGCCTGGCGTGCTATGGTCCATGGGGTCACAAAGAGTTGGACACGACTAAACAACAACAAAAGATGAATGCAATTATTATGACATAAGCTTTTCGTGGACTACAAAATACACTCTGAACGTGTGCAGTTTCACATTTTGAATGAACTCATTTCCTGCCTTGGGCCAGTCACCAACATGGCTGTTGTGAAGATATAGAAAGTGGTATAAAATGGTTGTAAAAGTGTGAATACAACGGGCATCACATTTCTATTCCTTTGACCCAAGTGAGGCATCTTTATTCCGTAGGTTTTTTTGAGATGGCGGAGAGGACATAGAGACAACTCCAATAATAATAACAATAATAATAATTTATTTATACCCCGCCCATCTGGCCGGGTTCCCCCAGCCACTCTGGGCGGCTTCCAACAAAACAGAAATTCTAAAATACAGAAATCCATCAAACATTAAAATGCAGAAATCCATCAAACATTAAAAGCTTCCCTAAACAGGGCTGCCTAGAGATGCCTTCTAAAGGTCTGGTAGTTGTTGTCTGGCTTGATTATTTAGATGCCTAAATTCCACTTGTGTTCAAGTAAGTTTACTCCCAAGGTGAGTGTTTACAGGGGTTTGATTCCTAAGAGGAGTTGTCTGGGGCCTATAGCCAATGGGGTTGGGGACTGTGGAAAGCAGTGTAATCTGCTCTCATTTATATCCCTTACAATGGGACAAGCTCACTCCACTATTAAAACTGGAGGAAGTGGGCTTATGCAAAGAAAATAACAACAACAACAACAACAACAACAACAACAACAACAACAACTTTATATACCACCCATCTGACTGGGTTGCCCCAGCCACTTAATACATTATTGGAATATATTTTGTTGATAGTCTAATGAAAAATATTCTTGAATACATGTGTTTCATATGCAGAAGGTCCCAAGGTCAATCCTGGCACCTCCAGGTCAGATTGGGAAAATCTCCTGCTCTGAAACCCTAGAGAGCCACTGCAAATCAGTGTAGACAATACTGAGCCAGACAGACTAGTGGTCTGACCTACTGTGAGGCTGCTTTCTATGTTCCAGGTGTCGTACATATTAACATTTCTACAAAAATTAGACCACTAATCATTCTGTGCTAATCACCTGAAGTGGAGTAAAAACACAACCCGGTGAATCTCCTTCCTAACAACCCATCAGTTGCTAATGGATTTTCTGCAATGTGCTATATATGCAATAAATGTCAAACAATGCCTAATGGAATTTTGCCTGTAAAAATATTATTTCCCCTAGAATTGCTGAAACCTGCCATTACTTTGACTTATTAGAACATTAGAGAAATTGGGAGTGACTATCATACCTTTTTTAAATCTAGGAAACAAAGCAAGGGCCCTTTATTCTGGGCCCCTAAGAATTCTGCAACCACTCTCCATCCCCCCCACTTCCTCCCCACAACCAGTTTATCCTTCCTAGATTCTCCCATGCCCTTCAGATGACCAAATTATTTCCTTTCATGCTGAATACATTTTTAAGAGGCATTGCCTAAGCTCCAGCTAAGGCTTTTTTTCTTTTGGTCTTCTGATAAGGGATTTCATTAATGGCAATTCTGATTTAGTTGTACACTCTAAACATAATTGTACACAGTGTTTTATGAGAGCTTATAACAATGCACTACATATGCAGAACTTAATTAAAACAATGACTACATTCAAAGGAAATTGCCTTGTGATGAAAAACTTTTAAAATACCAGGAAGGATGTTATTAGAATGTGGCATGTCTGTGAAAGGGCTGGAGGCCTCACAGTTATCGGGATGTTTTCCTTACCACCATTCTGCCTACAGATTATTTGCATTTGTGGCTTGCTCAAAAGGAGCAAAGTTATTTAGCCTACAGGTTATGTGGTCATGAATAAGAAGCCTGCCTCTGATAATATATATATTTTCCTTAAGCAGGAAAGAACTACTTTCCCTGTGGTTTGCATTTAATTTCTGTTATGCAATGCAGATAAACAAGCAGCCTCTGATTCTGTTTGCCGCTTGCTGTCTTAACTCTCCTGCAGGAGAAATCCTGTCTTATACCAGGGGTGGGGAAGCTTTGTCAGCCCAAGGGCTGCCTTTCTTCATGGAGGACCTTCCAGGGGCCACATGCAAGTGTGGTCAGAATACAGTCATACCTCGTTACAAATGCTGCGGGTTGCGTACTACACGGGATACATATGTGCCGAACCCGGAAGTACCAGAATGGGTTACCGTACTTCTGGGTTTGGCGGTTCGCACATGCGCAGACGCGACGAATGACGTCTTACACATGCGCAGAAGCGCTGAATCGCGCCACACACATGCGCACACGCGGCGCTTCATGTTGCTTATGGGGCTCCGGAACGGATCTCGTACGCAACATGAGGTACCACTGTAATAGGTGTGACTCTTATCAGTCTCACAGTTCAAGAGTCCATTCCAACAGGGGAAAGTACTCACATAGGATGCAGAGCAGAGCCTGTATGTGACCTAAGGAGAGACCATGGCCTAGGAGAGTCCTGGGGGCCTGATAGAAAGCCCTAGAATTTTGCCTTCAGGCTGAGGTTCCCCCATTCCTGTCTTACACAGTTGTTTTTCTATAGTGCTTCAATAGCTTATTTTTCCAAGAATGCGGCCTGGCCTACTTGCCTCTCTCATTGTTGTTCCACAGCAACAGATATTCAGCGACCTCTGACCTTGGAGGCGAGGGCTCATATAGCCATCATGACTAGCTAGCATTCATAGACTTGATATTTTATTCTGCTTTATTGTAATTTAAGAAAGGTGGGGAGAGTGAATGGGCCATGGTCACCCAGCGAGCTTCATGGCTGAGTGGAGAGTTTAACTTGGGCCTCCTTGGTCCTGGTCAGACACTTTTATTTATTTATTTGTTTGTTTGTTTGTTTGTTTATTTACACACACACACACACACACACACTATTTACATACAGAGAGAGAGAGAGAGAGAGAGAGAGAGAGAGAGAGAGAGAGAAAGAGAAAGAGAGAGAGAGAACAAATTGGCGTACAATATAAAAATATAATACAACAGCACTGTGGTACCTTGGTTCTTGAACGGCTTAGTTGACGGAACAAATCAACTCCTGAATGGCGAAAACCCAGAAGTAAGTGTTCCAGTTTTTGAACGTTTTTCGGAAGCCAAACGTCCAATGTGGCTTCCACTTGAGTGAAGGAAGCTCCTGCAGCCAATCGGAAGCCGCACCTTGGTTTTCGAACAGTTTCGGGAGTCAAATGGACTTCCGGAACGGATTAAGTTTGAGAACCAAGGTACCACTGTAATCTAAATAATAATGGCAATAAATACGAAATGGTTAAATAAAAAAAGCAACATTGCAAAGTCTGAACAGTACAGTTTTCAAACAGCATCTAAAAGGCGGCAGGAATGACTCCTGACCGACTTCTACCACCAAATATTTTCTCAGGGCAGGCTTTGCTACACTAAAGGATGAGTGTCTGGTATAGACCATCTGAACCTCAGGGATGGGAGAACACAAAATTCTCCCCAATAGAAGATCTTACTGACTGAGGTGGAACATGATGAATCAGTCAGTCTTTAAGGTACTGTGGGCCCAAGTTGTTTAGGAGAACGATTCTTTCCATCTGCAGCTGGAAATCCCTCTGTGGCTATTTCAGAGCAAACAATTTCCTTTCCTTTCATGCCACTGAACAACATAGGTATCTTTATGCACCCCAGGTAACTTTTCATGATGCCACATTCATTGAGGGATGTGGTGAAATCAGCAGGAGGTTAAACAAGATATTTGGGGGTAGTTTCGAGTCAATCTAAGCCTAGGCGGCATCGCAGCATCAGTACCAGCTGCCTTTCTGTAAGATAGTGATTTAATGGCCTCTTCGGTTTCAGCCATATAAGATTCCTGGGCCAGAAGCTGATTGTATCACACTGAGGTAATTCCTGTATAGCCTTTTAGCTGGCAAATGAGTCATGATTCAGGATGTTCTTAAAGGGTTCTGCCCCCTAGAATTTGATTCTTATCAGTCAAAAGAGTGTTACCATTAGAGTTCATAGCAGGGGCTGAACCTAGACATATGTGTTATTAACTGTTTATTGAGCAGAATGGCCACTTATGTATCACCCCTCAAAAAGAGGACAGAATATGATAGATTTTCATTATATATATATATATATATATATATATATATATATATATATGCTACTTAGTATGTAAAGATGCAAATTTAGAAAAAAAATACTGCAATCTGAATAGAAATACAGTGGTACCTCGCAAGACGAATGCCCTGCAAGACGATTTTTTTGCAAGACGAATGCATCTTGCGATCTGATGGTGACTCGCAAGATGAATTCGTCTTGCGAAAAATTCATCTTGCGAATCGCGGTTTCCCATAGGAATGTATCGAAATTTAATTAATGCGTTCCTATGGGCAAAAAAAGAAATTTCAACGCATTCCTGTGGGAAACCACGATTCACAAGATGAATTTTTCACAAACGAATTGACTCGCGGAACGAATTAAATTCATCTTGTGAGGCACCACTGTACAATTCATCTTGCTATAGGGGGAAAGACTAGCAAAGTAACCTGTCCACTGTCTAGGCGCTCACTATTGACAGGCAACTTTAAGGTCCCTCCTGCTTGCCCTTCCTAAACCTACTTATCTTTAAACCAGCATTGGACCAGACATCCCTTCAAAGAGAGGATTTGTTCAAATAAAGGACTATGAATAAAACAGCAAGGCATCAAAATGAGCACCAATGTTCTTCCATTATTGTTGAATAAACTCTGTTATCTTATCTGCAAAGTTATGACCAGAACTTGACATTATAGCTGTTGAAATACTGCTACCAAAAACTTTCTTTCCATTGCAAATTGAAGATCGAGAAGGGGGGCATTCTAATTATGGCCATGATGATTGCAAAGGGTTAAAGCCCCCATCCCCAGCTCTGATCCGGCACAGCCCCTTCCATACTGGTTATTTTGGGAAGAAAAATCTCTTGCACCAACAAAAATGTTATGTTTTGCCTTGAAGTCTCCATGTCACTCTTCAGAGCTGCTTGGCGACGGTTACTGTGGCTCGAGATGTTATAAAGCCTTCTCTTAACTTGCAGTTTGGGTCTGAAAGCTCCTGCTGTCTTCTTCCTCACAGGAGCTTCCTCCTCCTCCTTGAAACATCCAGGCAGTTGGGAAGCTCTGTTTCGATTTATTACAAGGTTTATTCATAAAAAAAAAAAACAGGATGACCCCATTCCCCCCCCATCCTAAGCACATTAATTACTGCTCTCAGTAGTAGGTCTCAGCAATAGGAAAACGCTCCCATTTATTACAGCAGTACTTACTCTCAGTTACTAGACTTGATCCAGTGCATCGTTAGAAACACTTACTTTCGACAGCAGTAGAAAAGGATTTCTCACTACCAGAATAAAACCTAAATTTCCAACCTTGGCATACATGGAGCAAAATTATCTCAACACATTTCAAGTCCTGGATCTGTGGCTGCTTTTCAACCACGTATTGTGCATAAGGGAGTTCTCTTCTCACTTGACTTATTTTGCTGGCAGCAGCATGGAAGGCCGGTGGGCTTTTAAAGACAATGAGAAAAAGCCAAGTTGGTGCATTTGGGCAGCAGCTACAGACAAGACAGATAGTTCAGTCCAAGTGACATCTCCCCTGGGTACCTGCTGAGAACTCCAATCTTCCTGTGTGTCCAGATGAAACCGAGAAGGACCACCTCCAGGCCTTTTCAAACAGCCCCACAGAAGTGGCAAGGCCTGCTGGGATTTAATCCCTTCCCTAACAAGGCTTTCATTCAAGCCTTCATCCAGATTAGAAGGTCTGATTTCTCAGGAACCTTTTTTGAGTGAAACCAAGGCACTCCTGCTTTCAGAGAGGTCAAGGTCCAATTACAATGCTAGAGAACTTATAGCGGGCTGCAGATCATGACTCTAGACCTGTGTCCAGCTTTAGATGGTGACAAATAAAGCTGCTAATCAGACAGAGAATCTTTCTACCACCCCTGTGTTCCCAGAGCCAGATTTAAGTGAGACTCAGTTTCTATTGTTTTTTTACCAAAAGAAGTAAGAATGTACCCAGAGACTTTAAAACTGTGTGGTGCAGACTGCCATTATTCTTGGCAATGGGGTAAATGGTGTCTACCATTGCTGGTAATACAAATGCTCTCTGAACTCTGATGCAAACAAGAACATAATCAAGAGGGAGAGTGTTTAATAAAATACATGCCACCCTTTACAAAGAAAAAGAAAACAGTGCATAGCTACTTTCCCTTATTGGTAATGTCTCTCCATACCAGGACATTTTCTTGTCTATTGAAGTTCCTCTTTGGAGTGAAATTTGACTGTTTGCCATCCAGTAAAGGCCCTGACATCTGATTGATACAGCGGCATTAAATGTTTGTGAACATTCTAACTGCTTAAGACACAAAACTGTCAGAATACATGCAGTCCAAATTCTGTGAGGGAAGGGGGAAATTGGTATCACTTTGAGCTTTAAACCTCACACAGGTTTTAGAAACAGGAGTCAAGACTCACTCTCATGGTCTTAGTTACAGGTAGGTAGCCGTGTTGGTCTGAGTCGAAACAAAATTAAAAAATTCCTTCAGTAGCACCTTAAAGACCAACTAAGTTTTTATTTTGTGCATGCACACGAAAGCTCATAGCAAAATAAAACTTAGTTGGTCTTTAAGGTGCTACTGAAGGAATGTTTTTATTTTCTCATGGTCTTGTATAATTATCAAACTTCCATGTTGTAAAGTAGCTGAATGAAGATCTCCCTCCCATAGCAGTTCAGTTTTTGTGTGCCTGAAACCAATCTTCAGGTTTCTCTATGTATCACAGGCTTGTGGCTTGTAGCTCTCTGCTATAAGGCCAACCACAAGTGGCACATACTGACTATAATTTTACCATTTCTAACTGTTCTTATTGCTTACTTTGTTCATTATTTTGAATGTCTTTCTAAAGTAGGGTATAAGTAATATGAAATGAATAAATAAATAGTATGCATGTCTAAGTGTTCCAACACCAAATGCCCTCAGGTTGAAATGATATTTCAGGACCTTTAGTACAGGATGCAGCGGAATTATTTGCCACTGTAGTAAAGGTAAAGGTAAAGGGACCCCTGACCATTAGGTCCAGTCGTGACCGACTCTGGGGTTGCGCGCTCATCTCGCATTATTGGCCGAGGGAGCCGGCGTACAGCTTCCAGGTCATGTGGCCAGCATGACAAAGCCACTTCTGGCAAACCAGAGCAGCACATGGAAACGCCGTTTACCTTCCCGCTGTAGCGCTACCTATTTATCTACTTGCATTTTGATGTGCTTTCGAACTGCTAGGTTGGCAGGAGCTGGGACCAAGCAACGGGAGCTCACCCCGTCACAGGGATTCAAACCGCCGACCTTCTGATCAGCAAGCCCTAGGGTCTATGGTTTAACCCACAGTATGAGAGGGTAAATGTGGTATCTGAAAGCTTACCAGAAAAAGTGTTGATATATTGGAGTGCCAATGCATAATTTATATAGTAGCCACCAATGTCTGCCATGGTGGACACCATAAAATGTGTAGAGGATGCACACAGATAATTCTAACACTCAATATACTCAATGGGCCTGGGCCTATGACCAACTGCAGAGGTCCCTCAGGAGTAGACACAATAGTCACTGCTGACAAGTAAAATGTGAATCAACCCCAGGATTCCCACTAAAACTGGAAAAAATAGCTAAAGAACTGTTCTGGGTTTTGTTTTTGTTTTTTGCTAGTTTCCATTGCCATGATAAGGGTACATGATGTGAAGAAATTTAATGGGTTTGTGCCTAGTAGAATCCAGAGTCATTCTCTGTAGGTGTTTGACATATGCACTGGAAGAAAGACATTTGACGGAATTTTAAGCTGCACAAATTTATACCACCCTCAGGCAGCTGTTTACTTGGATCTTGCTATTTATTTAAAATTTTATTTTTAAAAAAAATTGGAGGGAGGGAATAAATTAATATGGAAACTTGAAAATGCTTTAAAATGAAAAGCCAGAATTATATTCCATCACTTACCAAGCACTACTTACAGAGGCTTATATCTTTCGTTATCTAAAGTCACTATATTCTGCCAGGTAATATTGCAAACTTGCAACAGTACTGCTGTCTGTGGGTTCCTATATCAGGCGCACAGAGGGTGCTGGGGGTTGCCCCACTAAATTCCACCCTCCATTTTTTAATTTTATTTTTTGCAAATAAATAATTAAATAAACAGGAAAGCCTTTCTTTAAATGTTCTCTCTCTCTCTCTCCCACCCACCCTGCTTAAGCCAATCAAAACCATGCATTCTTAATGTGACTCTTAGCGGGTGGTGGGAGAGAGTAAGCACCATTACAGTTTGTTGGTTAGAAGTGGGGAAGGAATGGTACCTTGAAAGAAGTGGGGTGTATGTGAGAGATGGAGTTGAAGGGTGGAAAAAGGAAAAGGTGGAAGGTGGAGAGGAAAAATGAGTAGGGAAAAGATGAAAAGGATGAGATTGATGGGAGGGAACAAGGAAGTAAATGGAGATAAGGGAAACTGAGGAAGAGTAAAGAGAAGGGAAAGCCAAGGCAGCCAGAGGATGGATGGGTGGATGAAAAGATAAAAACAAACAGGTGAAGAACAGAAGGAAAGGCGGTAGGAGGACGTTGTGCTCTGCTAACCCCCAAATAGTTGCCCTCCAACCTGGCCTGCTGCTGCTGCAGGACCCGTTCAGGTAACAGCAATAATGATCATTATGATCATTATAATAAATTAATATAATAATGTTGACATCCATCTGTCTTGAGAGACAATGGAGTGCGCCTCTAGGGGTAAAGTCAAACCACTGGAGAATCACTGCGTCTGCGTTGTTTCTGTTGTGTTAGCAAAAGTGAGGTCCTGGGCTGCCCAGATGACAATATCTCCTTCTTGGCCTCACTGGAAACCAGAGCAATATGTTTGGCACCGGATTGGCTGCAGGAGCTGCCAGAAGGAGGCATGGAAGACACCATCCAACCAGCTTAGCATAGCAACTCTACTCCCTACTTCTTTGGTGCCCCAATCCAAACATTTAGACTGGTTTCAGACCTGCAAGGGATGACCTTGAGCATCCCCTCCTGTGTGCTAGGAGGACAAAGAGGAGCATCACATGGAGATCCCTCAAATTTCCATCCATTCACTGTCCTCAGGAGCTGCCTGACCTTGCCAGCTATAGGAACTGACCATCACAACTACACAGAGGTTTCCACGTATTATTGCAAAATACTTCCAGCTCTTCTGACTGGCGGTGCAACAGCTGGGATGACGATTATCATTTATGTGTTGGATTGACTAATTCCACTGATATATATCATCTGAGTAGCACCCAGCGTGAAGCCAGCCGTGAGATTTTTCTGTGAAATCAAAGCATCAAACAAAAGCCACGCAGCATCAGCACACCATCTCAGAGGACATTCCCCAGTACCACCTAGTATGCGAGTGTAAAATAATAGCAGCTGAAATCTGACGGCATAAGAAGAGGATTAGCAAGAGTCTTTGCTGCAGTTTCTCCTGCTTTCCTTCTTTTACGGCTCCCCACCTCTTCAGAGATAAAGATTATGGTTGCTAAGGTAACTGAGCAAAGTAGCATAGGGGAGAAAATTTTGTCTAAATTAGTTCCTCGAGCTTCTCCAAGCACTGTTAGTTCAAAAGCGTAGCCCAAACCCGATTATAAGGGGCCTGTAATTTACTTAACCAAACACATTATAATGCCTGGTCGTGTCTTATATACATTTCTGCTCCTGAGGTTAACTTACACTCTTAACTGTGTGGTCTCCAACTGAAAAGGATGCTCTCCATTTGTGAACTGTTATGGAAGTCACATACATGACAGATGGCCTTGTTGTCAATATGCACATTTTAGGCGCTGAAGCACATGGAATCTTTTGCATTTTTACAAAGGGAGCTTCATGTGCTTAACTCACGTGGCACATGCATGCTTTGCATGTAGAAGAGCATCAATTCAATCCTTGGCAGATGCCTGTTGGCAGGGTAGGGAAGGTCCTGTGTCTAAGACCTTGGAGGGACTATATCAGTCAAAATAGATAGTACAATGTGGACCAGGAAGTTGATTCAGTACAGGGTCCCTTCCAGCTCTACAATTCTTTGATTCTAAGCCAGTCTGAGGTTGGGATGGAGGAGAAATTTAAAGGTGAACTTACCTAATTAATCCTTTCTGAATCAAACACAGATAGTAATCCTTTAAATTTTGCACTTCTCCTGATTTTGCAATGCAGCTGCCCAGCCAAGTGATGTGTACAAAAAATGGACATACTGTTGTAAAGTGTGCATATAAATGCATATATTAGTGAAATAACATACAATAATATGGGGGAGGGAGAGAGAATTGCTCGCAGAAATGTGTATATTACGGCAGTCCAAACTGCATACAAAAATGTATTTACTAAGAGAAATTCACACCAAAATGCTGGTGAGTTTTCATGAGGATTATTTTGACTAACATTTGCAAATTGCTGCAGAAATGTAGAGAAGTGAATCAACAGGTTGGCCTATCCCTAAGTCGGAGGGCCTACCTCCATGCAGTGCTAACTGTGGAGCCTGCAACCATGTTGTTGTCTTCCTAATTTGATTACAGGCATTGGGGCAAGACAATCTTCATTCGTAACGCAGCATCTGAGAAGGTAGGCTTAACCCTCTCCATCGTCACAATGATCACAATGAAAATCCCACCCCTTCACTCCATGATGCAGTTAGGCTTAGAAGGAAAGACTTCATTGGCACCAGTGGTTTTGCTTTGGCCATGCCCACTGCTGGCAAGTGGGCATCAGAGGATGGCCCTGTAGTGAAGGTAGCCACCCCTGGCCTAGGGATGAAGTATGCCCCCATTGTAAATTGAGCCAAGGATTGGCCCTGGCTTGTTTCTGATGTTACTTCTGTTCTGTTTGGCCCAACACATTGCTGCCATCAAGCCCTTGACCCAGACCAATTATAAGGAACACGTGATTTCCAAGTTTCAACAGCTACACTGGTTGCCAGTCCATTTCTGGGCACAACTCAAAACACTGATTATGACCTATAACATCATCTTTTTTAATGTCTGTAGGGTGGCAACACGAGAATGGGGCTTTTCTGCAGTAGCTCCCCATTTGTGGAATCTTTTCCCCAGGGAGGTTCGCCTGGCGCCTTCATTATACACCTTTGGGCACCAAGCAAAAATGTTCCTCTTCAACCAGACCAACTAGCATCCTATAAAATTTTAAATGTGCTTATGGGAGGGGGAGGGAGGCTATTGGCTTGTTTTGTTGTTTTTCTTATATATTCTGTGTATTTAGCTTGTATTTTTATGCTGCAAACCACCCTGAGAGGTACGGATGAGGGGCAGTATACAATTTAGTAAGGTAAGGAGACCCCTGACCATTAGGTCCAGTTGTGACTGACTCTGGGGTTGCGGCGATCATCTCGCATTATTGGCCAAGGGAGCCAGCGTACAGCTTCCGGGTGATGTGGCCAGCATGACTAAGCCGCTTCTGGCGAACCAGAGCAGCACACAGAAACGCCATTTACCTTCCCGCTGTAGCGGTACCTATTTATCTACTTGCAATTTGACGTGCTTTCGAACTGCTAGGATGGCAGGAGCTGGGACCGAGCAACGGGAGCTCACCCCGTCGCGGGGATTTGAAGCCCCGACCTTCTGATCGGCAAGCCCTAGGCTCTGTGTTTTAGCACCACCAACTGTCCCATACAATTTAATAAATAGTAATAATTTATTAATAATAAAAACTCATATGTAGAAATATGTGAGGGAAAGAAATTGTACCTCAGAAGGCTTAAAATAGGAGCCTCCTGGAACATTAGAATACTCTGCATGTTTCAGTGTGCAATCTTTAGCTCTTCAAATGTTCATGTGATCACATTTATGATTCCTGAGAACCTGAACATGGTTTTGTTGGTTTGTTGTTTTAAACAAAGAGTGTCCTTCAAAATAAGGGTACTTGAGAGTTGATCTCCCTTCTTTAATTTAAAAATAAATAAATCCCAAAGGCTTGCCTAACCAAAATTAAATAACTTTCCATCCAAAATTAAGTATATTTGAACTACGTAAAATTTCATTCAGAAATAAATTAAGATATTGGGATTCAAAACATGCCTATCTTTGACTGGATTTCACAGTTTGTTAACCGTAAGACTAAGAATGCTTTTGAAGTTCAACTCATCCAAATTTCTCCCTGGACTTTAGTGTTTTGAATTTCATGGTCTCTTATTTCTGCACTGCCACCAAGGATTTCAGAATTTACCATAGCTTAGTTTATTATTTCCAATTTTTTTAACATAATGCAGTGCATGCAGTTTACCGGAGCTTTCTGTTCCTTTATGTCTTATCTACCACCCCACTACTGTAAAAAGCAACAACCAACCACATCTATATGATTACATCAAGATTACTGTGTCATAAAGCTGACTTTGCCATTTCCTGAGCAGATTATCCCATGATGGCATCAGAATTCTTTTTGTAGTTTTACCTGTGCGCTTGCATGAATACATAAAACAATGTTTTTAAAAAAGTGGATTTGCAGAAGAGCCAATGTTCAGAAAGGGGCCCATCCCTGATTGGGACTCGATGAGTGCTAAGGAAATAGGAAACTCAAGATTATTTACGACACATTAAAAACTAAACGGCATGCATTTTATAGAAACCCACATTATCTTTTTTTTCCCTTCTCCCCCTCAGGAATAATACTGCAGGATTTGACTTGCATAATTTCCTTCTGAAGTAATATCAGTCACTAAGCCATGCTTCAAGAACTATGGGGCAGGGGGATTTTTACAAACTCTTGCATTTCCTGCCCACAGAGCTGTCTTAAAGCTCCTGTCATTTTAGCTGTTGAACTTTCAGAGCTAGTTCATAGCAAGAGTGACAGGCCAGGACAAAGAGGAGCATTCCAAGTGTAACTGAAGCAGACATTTAAAGGAAATCTGCAAGCTCCATGTTGAAGATGCTGTTTGTTTTTTGTTTTTTGTTAAGGTGAGAGTCTAAATGGACCCAAACATTCCTGCTAGTGAAATAAAACCTCAGGAGAACTTGTTCATTGAAGAGAAAATCTCTAATAATTTATTGACCTTCAGTTTCACATTGTGAAAAAAATGCAGTTTTACAAAACCTCAAAATGTAGTAGCAAACAAAGAGAGACAACATAGATATTTTACTTCTTCACTGGTACGGCTTCCCTCCTCCCTCCCCCCCCTTCCCGTTTTTTTGTACGTGAACCGCATCTTCAATTGTCAGACAAGGGACACTATTCAGCTCTAATCACTCTTATTCAGACAGGTGTCAGGCCTAGAAAAAAAGGGCCTACACAATTATACCAGAAGTGGTAGGCTGTCCTTTGTTCCACGTTTCCACAGCAACCAGCCCACAAAATAAGAACTTTTCTCGTCTTGTGCCAAGGTTTTTATGTGTACTCTGGTGTGAATTGCATTTCTCTCAGAAGTGTAGGGTGTTTTTTCGGACTGGAATTGCCAAGTAGTAAGCCAGGATTCCCACGTCTATTCAAAGAACGGGAACCCAAAATATTTGCCTGCAGGGCTAGGGGCCACCCCTGGTTTTTTGTTTTCTTCAACCTAGGCCCAGGAATTAAATCCAAGGACTTGAAAGCAAACCACTGCTTTGAAATACAACTATGGAGACTTCGGGCGCTTCAGGAAATTGGATGGTATTACAAAACAGATTTGTGCCATAAGCTAAACAGTTATAGAGAGAGCTGCTGCAGACAGGATTCTGTCACTTCCCTAAACAAAGGGTTTGGGGCCATTTACTCAAAACACCTTGGGAGTAATGCAGGTCTGTGCTAAGTGAATGCAAAAACATTATAGTTCCGCAGGGATTTACAGGTTACTTTTTCTTTTATGGAAGGGCAGAGATGTGGGATGCAAAGGGTTAAGTGCAGTCAAGTCACAACAATCCCTAGATAGTCCACTTGGAGGACTGAGGAGGAGGATATGACTAAGCGTAGTTTCCTCTTCCTTCACATGCAAATGAGTTGAGGAAGTGGCAGATAAATCCTGAAGGAAACAGCCATTTCCCCTCTCTTGGACCAGACCTCTTGGACTACACACATCTTAGTGAGTCTCTCCCTCAAGGCCTCCAGCCTAGAGAGAGAGATGAGATGGAGTCTCACTTCTTATAAGTGAACTTCACAATGTATATATTACCTTTTAACTAAGCAAGTCTACCTCTTGAGTGTGCTGTACCTCGAGATGCTTGTAAGTAAACATCTTTTATACTTTTAAGAGCATTGTGTTGTGTCTTTTCTTTTAAGAGGGAAAAAGGGGAAATACCAGGAAAATACACTTTATTTTAGTGGCTTAAATCAAGCCTGCGCAAACGTTCTTCTGCTGTGTATTTTGCAAAAGGGGAATGTTTTACTCTGCTAAAGTTTTGTGCTTGCTAGCGCAAGCGGGGATAGGATATATTAAACAATATCTCCTCATCCACATTCCTGAACATTCCCACATAGGGTTATTGCGGCCCAGAGTTGCGTATTTTGTGTATTTTTGAAGGATTGATTTGGATTGTGATTTTGAACTCTGTAGGATTTTTCCAGTTAGGATTTCCTGGTTGAGCACATGGTCTCTTTGTTCTGCAGTGTGCTTGGGGGATTAACTACCCCTCCCCTCCCTCAGAGTTTACAGCACTGAGAAAGCTCAGAGGTAGTGAAGATATTTTTGAGATTTTGAATTTGATTTTTGAAAGATTTTTGAATTTTGGAAATTTTTGAAGTTTTAAGATGGCAAGCTCCAGTTTTGATAGTGAGGCAAGACCAAGTTTTATGCTGCTGGATGACAATAATTTTGTGCAGTGGAAGCAGCGCGTTTTAGTTTATCTTGCTGCTAGGCGTGTTCTGCAGGCCATTAAGGAAGAAAAGCCTACAGGAACCGATGCAGAAGCTTTAGCTAAGATAGAAGCTTGGAGTATTAAAAATGATGAAGCCAAGCACATAATTTTGAGCAGTTTGAGGAATGAGCATCTATCAATGATAAATTTTGAAGATGATGCATCTAAGATCCTAGAGGACATTGAACGCATTTATGCACAATCTACAGAGAGTTCCTATAGATACTTGTTGGATAAGTTACTCAAGTTGAAGATGAATTCTAGAGAAGAGTTTACAGAGCATTTTAAGAATTTTTCTGAGATTGTTCAAAGAATTGCCCTTACTCCCAGAGCCTTTGATGATGTGACTAAAGTAACGTTTATGCTTGCATCATTGGGACCTACGTTTGCTCCATTTAAAAGTATAATGGATCACACAAAGGATTTAACTTTTAATGAGCTTATCAACCATTTAAGAGAGGAATGCAGAGATAGCCTTGATTCTCAAGAAAGGAATCCAAGGAGGAAGGATAGCAGCTATGCATCCAAGCATTTTGGAAAGTCCAGACAGACATCTAGAGAAATAATTTGTTTTAAATGCAATGGGAAAAACCACATAGCAAGGAACTGCAAGAGTCAAAATGGGGATAAAGTTGAATCCCACCCCTCAAAACCACAAGGTGTTAAGAAGGGGAGTCATGAGCAAACCATGTTGATGCAGGAGAGGAGTTTAGCTGTCCAGGATTGTGAAAATAAGCGCAATAAGTGGATTCTTGACAGTGGAGCGAGTTCTCATTTCTGTTATGAAAAGGAGTATTTTAATGAGATTAATGGGGATGAAACCTCTGAAATTGAGATTGCTGATGGCAACATTGTAAAGGCAATTGGTTCAGGAACTGTGAATTTGAAATTCAACGTAGATCATGAAACAATTAATACTAAGATAACTGAAGTTAAGTTTGCACCAAAGCTTAATTGCAACTTACTCAGCGTGTCCAGTTTGGACAGGAAAGGTTTTAAAATTACATTTGAAAAAGGACAATGTATTGTGACTAAGCATGATGAAGTTTATGTTCAAGGCACACTAAAGGATGGTGTATATGAGCTTAATGTTTCAGAGAACCAGCAGAACCAGTCTGCAAAGGTGGCGCAACCAAGTCAAAAGGACGAAGGAAGTCTGGAACTCTGGCACAAGAGACTTGGACACAGAGACACCAACGTTATTCTGGAACTACAGAAAGGTGATCTTGTGAGAGGTCTGCAGGTAAAGCAAAGCAACACAAATACACCAACATCAAAATGTATAACTTGTGTTAGTGAGAAAGCAACTAAACCTTCTTTCCCACGTTGTGCAGAGAAGAGAAGCACTAAAGTATTGGACATTGTCCATACAGATCTATGTGGACCAATGAATGTGTCTTCTCTAGGAGGTAATAAATATATTTTGATATTTTTGGACGATTTCTCGAGATTCTGCGTAGCCTACTTTATCAAGGAGAAGAGTGAGACAGTGGAATTGTTCAGGGACTATCTTAACATGGTCAAGAACAAGTTCCAGCGAGCCCCTTCCATTTTAATGTCCGATAATGGTGGGGAATTTTGTTCACATGAGATGCAGGCCGTCATGGCTAGAGAAGGCATATCACACGTGACCACAGTTGCCTACACACCCCAACAAAACTCAATTGCAGAGAGGAAATTTAGATCCATTTTGGAAATGACAAGGTGCATGCTAAAGGAAGCTAACTTGTCACACAGGCTGTGGGGTGAAGCGGCTCGTTGCTCAGTCTATCTTCAGAACAGACTGCCCACAAAAGGCGCAGAGCGCACACCATTTGAACTTTGGCATGGAAAAGCCCCAAATTTGTCACATATACGTGTATTTGGAAGTTTGTGCTACTATCATGTGCCCAAGGAGCACAGACACAAACTTGATTCCAGAGCGAAGGCAGGGATCCTAGTTGGGTACGCTTCTGGAGGAAAAGGATATAGAGTCTTGGATCCGCAAACTGGCAAGACAAGTTCGCAGCATGTAATTTACTTCGATGAGCAAGGCAAAGTTGATACAAAGGACACTGCCATTGATTGTTCCAAGGAGCCACAGGATGAGGAATTTGTGATTTTTCCTTTTGAACCAATACAAAGTACTAATCCAACTTCTAGTGTCGTAGCACCCCCTATAGGTGACACCCGAGAAGACGTGGAGGTCCAGGCCCCTGGCAGCACCAGAGACGAAGATGATGACGAGCAGCTGTATGGGGATATGCCACTGCTGGAGGAGGATGAGGAAGCTGATGCGGTCGAAAGACCAGAGGTCAGACGCTCATCCAGAACCAACAGAGGTGTTCCACCATTACGGCTGTCCTACCTTACAAGGTCGGCGTCTCCACAGGAACCTTCCAAATGGGAAGAGATAGAGAGGATGCCACCAGATGAAGCCAGTCTCTGGAGGAAAGCTGCTCAGGAGGAGATAGATGCACTTCATCGGAACAGGACCTGGACACTCACAGAACTACCTCCTGGTAAGGAAGCAATTGGAAGTAAATGGGTGTTCAAGGTTAAAAAGGGTTCAGAAGGGGAGGTGCAACGCTACAAAGCTAGGCTTGTGGCACAAGGTTTTTCCCAGAAGTATGGAGAGGATTACGATCAAGTGTTTGCACCGACAGTTCGATACAGCAGTGTCAGACTACTTTTAAGTATTGCAGCATCTAAGCAAATGTCAGTTTACCATATTGACATTGCGACAGCCTTTCTTCACGGCGAAATTTCTGAGCAGATTTATATGAAGCAGCCCAAAGGTTTCATTAAACCAAATGAGGCACATCTAGTGTGCAAGCTGCAGAAAGGACTTTATGGTTTGAAGCAAGCAGCGAGGGCTTGGAACCAGAAACTCCATGAGATGCTGGTGCAGCTTGGGTACAAGCAAGGGACTGCTGATAAGTGCTTGTACACCAAACAAAGGAATGGACAGTTTTCGTACATTTTAGCCTTTGTTGACGACCTTTTAATTTCTACGTCAAATGAGAAAGACTATAAAGACATAGTCAAACACCTCAACAGGGAAGTAGAGGTCAAGGAACTTGGAAAAGTGAAATACTACTTGGGAATTCAAGTTGAGAGAGAAGAGGATGGATCGTTCTTACTCAGCCAAAGGCAAAAGATAACTGAACTGATTGAAAGCATGCAGATGCAGGACGCACACCCAGTTGCGACACCGATGGCCACAGACTTCTTGAAGAATCAACAAGGTTCGAAGTTGCTGCCAAACAACACGCAATACAGGTCAGCGATTGGCAAACTTTTGTATTTGGTTACCACATGCAGACCTGACCTGGCAAGTGCAGTGGGGATCCTAAGTAGGAAAGTAAGTTGTCCCACTGAGCATGATTGGGCTGGAGTTAAGAGGGTTGTTCGTTATCTAAAGGGAACCATGGACTGTAAATTAAAACTGCCAGCTGTCAGAGACCCTAAACTGCTTGGGTACACTGATGCGGATTGGGCTGGGGACAATAAGGATTATAAATCCACAAGTGGCTATGTTTTTATGTATGGGGACGGAGCTATTGCATGGGGCAGCTATAAACAGAAATGTGTAGCTTTATCGTCCACAGAATCTGAGTACATTGCGGCTTCGGAAGCTTGCAGAGAGATCCCCTGGCTGGATCAGCTCCTGAAGGACTTTGGCGTGCCAAGAACGGGACCTGTCAGCTTGATGGAGGACAATCAGAGCAGTATGAAGCTGACACAAAGTGAAAAGTTCCTTGCACGCACCAAACACATTGGGGTCAGGTACCACTACATACGCCAGGTGATCGAGGATGGACTTGTTGAAATGTGTTACTGCAACACTGACCAGATGACTGCAGATGTCCTAACAAAGCCCCTGCCAAGAGAGAAGTTCCAGGATCTTCGTGGCAAGCTGGGACTCTTGGGTGGTTGATTAAAGTTATTTATGTATGTTTTTGTGTATGTTGTGAATTGCCTGAGAAGGGGTTTGTGGGATGCAAAGGGTTAAGTGCAGTCAAGTCACAACAATCCCTAGATAGTCCACTTGGAGGACTGAGGAGGAGGATATGACTAAGCGTAGTTTCCTCTTCCTTCACATGCAAATGAGTTGAGGAAGTGGCAGATAAATCCTGAAGGAAACAGCCATTTCCCCTCTCTTGGACCAGACCTCTTGGACTACACACATCTTAGTGAGTCTCTCCCTCAAGGCCTCCAGCCTAGAGAGAGAGATGAGATGGAGTCTCACTTCTTATAAGTGAACTTCACAATGTATATATTACCTTTTAACTAAGCAAGTCTACCTCTTGAGTGTGCTGTACCTCGAGATGCTTGTAAGTAAACATCTTTTATACTTTTAAGAGCATTGTGTTGTGTCTTTTCTTTTAAGAGGGAAAAAGGGGAAATACCAGGAAAATACACTTTATTTTAGTGGCTTAAATCAAGCCTGCGCAAACGTTCTTCTGCTGTGTATTTTGCAAAAGGGGAATGTTTTACTCTGCTAAAGTTTTGTGCTTGCTAGCGCAAGCGGGGATAGGATATATTAAACAATATCTCCTCATCCACATTCCTGAACATTCCCACAAGAGAGACCCCCAAACCAAAAGTGAGAGACAACCCTTGAATAAAGGGTTTGTGGTGGTAGACTTTATACAAACCAAATTTAAGTTTGGGTAGTTTTTTTGTTTGCTTGTAAAAGCAATGTTTTATAGCTTTTCACAGGTTTTTAAGTCATCTACTATGCATTACTTGGAAGAGGGTTCCCCATCTTTCACAATTTCTTACTAAACTTACTGGCATTTTATGTTGTTGCTGTGTAGAAGAATCGTTTTCAGAGCCAACTTCAGCAGTGATTCTTAAACCAACAAACAGCAAATGCCAACAGCCCTTTCTACAGCAAAGTGACCTGCAGCAAATCACATCACCACTCCTACTGCACTCCAGTGCAGCTGTCCTGAGGGCACTGGCCCTCAATAGCCAATACACTAGCCTTCACTGAAAAATGATTGATGGTGTTTAGGAACACTTTCATTTTTCCTACACCCCAGGCACTTGGTACATTTGAATCAAAGTTTGAAAGGAGTTTTGTTCTAGAATCCTCTCAAACAGCCTCCCTTGATACAGCTGCAACTGCAATACCCGAAAATGTCAAAGCTGGTCAAAAACATGCAAATCAAAACAGTAGTCTGCAAATCAAACTTTATGGTGCATACTGTTCAGAGTTTCTTAAAAACCTTTCTGGCTAGCCATGCTAAGAACCACTACTCGCTATTTGCAAAATTGCACACATACCCATTTCTCATTAAAGCGAATAGGAATACATAAGAAATGCACATAATAGAGTCTGCAGAATTAGCCTATGGCAGCATGAGAAGAGTCTTAAGACTGATAATGCCATCCTAAACATACTTACTAAGAAGTAAGCCCCATGCAATGTGGTGTGGGTTTACTTCTGTGTAAGCACCCATAGGAATGCAATGTAAGGTTACTGGGTTTCCCATATGGTAAAGAGTGTGAAGAGTTGAGCTACATCATCATTAGGTAGGCAGGCATCATCATCATAATTCCTTTTAAGCATGCATGCATGCATTTTAAAGTAATTTTGCTTATACAACATTGAGACAAGACAACCAACCACGATGAGGACTGGCAGCTTTATGCTGGTTGAGCTGCACTGATTCTCATGGATAGCACAACTAAAAAGTCTGGTAAAGACACAAAGTAGGGGAAAAACAAACCAACCAAGAATGGAATGGAATGATCAGGCTTGAAAGCAAGAACTAAAAAAATAAATTCCAGGGGATGGGACTTTGATCGGTATCCTATGTGATGCTTCCAGGTAGTATGCATTTGAAAGCTTAACTTGCTAATTAATGAAGGAATGATTATTATTAAACCAATGTTTGAGCAACTTTTCTCCTCTGTCATCCTAACAATCATGCCAAACCTTGTAAGACACTGATGGTGTGTGTGCGTGCGTGTGCGCACAATTTAAATTCAAAAGTGGATGGACAAGGAGTTGGTGTTAATTTTAAAAAATAAAGAAAAAGCAAAAATAATTTAAAAAATCTCTTCCCCACTTTATTTTACTTTGTATCTTTAAATCAAAGTTACTTCCCACGGTTGGATGAAGTGGGTCCATAGTAGACATCCCATCGGCTAACTTTAAATAAATAAATAAACAAAATAAAATGTTGGATAATGCCATGAACAGGGCTCTGTGTAAATTAATTCTGTTGGGGGTTTTCCACACACACCCCTTTTCCAGTAGCGATGAAGCTGCACAAGAAGAAAACTGTTAAGTGACAGTGGCTACTTCCAGAGGAGTTCCTTCAAAAATAAAAAAAGGTAACACTAGGCAAATCAAGTGTAACAGGGATACCACTGGCAAGCCACACAAAACAGTGGCCTGAGAAAGTGACCTCCATGGCTTCCTCCTTCAGTATACGTGTAATTTAAGATGCTACCTTGTAATCCTTCAATTTCTCACTCCTTACCTCATTTCTCCTCTCCCCAAATATTACTCAGCACTTTTTCTTCTTGTGCAGCAGAGCAAGTCACGAGACCACAGAATGTGCAAAACATACGATTCACATAAGCCCTTAAAAGACAACTGTGGGCATCGTTTCCTCTGCATGCAAGCACTGAACAATAAATAGCTATATCTACAACAAGTAACAATTTAAGAGTAGGACAGTCGTAATTAATAAATACAAGAGGAAATTAAATGCGTGGGGGTGGGGGAATGGAGTTATTTCCCTTTGCCCACAAAATGCTGCAAAAAACTCTTTTCTCTCTCTTTTTTAATAGGTGTGCTGCTCCTTAGCAAGTAGAAGGTCACTCGCTGCAGCTTACAACAATGCAGCTCAGCAATTTGAACCAATGCTCCAGGCACTGCCTAAGAGAACAAGCCCTTCCCTGTGGCAGGCGATACAGCTGCATCTTCATTCACAAAGACATCTTGCTGCTCCAGACCTGGCCCATTTCCTCAGCAGCTGCTGCTGACACTTCAAGCTGTCACAAAGGAGAGGTGACAACCATTTCAAATTTTGCACACAAACAGCAAAGTCCATGAAAATTGAGGGTTTGTGCTGTGTTGTGCAGCTCTGAAAAGTTCGGCTTCCCCCCTGCTTTGAAGGGCTGATTAAACTTGACATTAATCCACAATTACTAACACAGGGATCGGATCATCAGTTCATTCATTCATAGTTAAACTAGGTGCTGATATACTGAAGACAATATTCTCCCCTCCCATTCCTTCATTTCCAGCTTTTTAAGAATTTAGAAGGTGCAGAATATTTTCTTCAAACTCAAAATAAAAAGGAACAGTTTTTTTCTTCATTAAAGCTGCTTCTCCACAGATCCAACATTTCTTCACCAAATAATGGAACAAGCTGAAAGAAAGAAAGAAAAAGGAAGAAAGTTTAGAGGGATTCGATGAAACAACATACCATAAGACTTTCAATGTCAGGCCTAGTTTATAGAAAATGCTGGTGCCTTTTTTAGAACTTGTCCAATAACCAGCAGCTGATAGCTCACAGACTACAAATATCTAAGTTATATAGACTCCAGTTAGGACGCAAACCTATGCAAATTTACCTGAGATTAAGTCCCATTTAGCTTAATGAGTCTTATATCCGAGTAAACATGTATAGGATTGCACTGTTAAGCACTCCTTCTGAGAGCATTCACAGCAAAGGTTTCTGCCTAACATAAGTAACACGGGTGCGGGGGAGAGGCAGTTCAATTTGATTGATTGATCCAGTATAGAACTCTCCTGTGAGCTGCATGAACAGATAATGTGACAGAGACAGAATAAAAATTCATGTAATGCAAAGTTGCTGGCAGAAGTAGCAAGACAGTCATTTTGGTCGTGAGCCAAATCAAACTAGCCAAGGAGAGAAGTGGGGGGGGGGGAGAGCCAGCCTGTTGGAAAGAAAATCTCTAACCAATGCCCTCTGTTAACCATGGAGAATCCTGAATAGAATTGATTCAGCATATGAATGGCAGACATATTAATCCCCTTATTTAAAACGTTTCTGCTATTCATTATGTCAGAACTCTGCTTTGCTGTGCTTTGTCATGTGACAATGTAGTATGCTTCAATGGCTTTGCACTGAAGCCTTCTCCCCACCCCCACCCCCCCACCCCGTGCGTTGATTATGCAGTGCAAAATATTGGCTTTGGACGCTGCAGTTTTTTTTGGCGTCCAGACTCCACCTTCTCACTTCATTATTATGCTCAGAGCCAGTTTTCAAACCAGGCACCACGCTGGTTTTTAAAGTAGCAATTAATAGCTCTGCCAGAATGTATGAGGCAGAGTTTGATGGGATTTCCGCTGGGGTAATTGCAGAACTGCTCCAGTTAACTTGGTGCGACTGATTTGAATGTACATGTGTGTTACTGAAAGCTCAAGTCAACCTTAAACTAAAAGCACTGTACTAGAACCTCAGTACAGAAGAGTGTATCCAGGATAAATCTGCAGCCCTAGCACATCGCCTCTTGCAGATTAAAGACACAGCCCCTTCATTATTTTTGAAACATTTCCTGCTGATCAGAGTCTTCTACACATTCTTGTGCCTGGTGTGTGTCATTCCCAAACCTCCACCCCTTCCACCCCTTAACTTCCACTCAGCCACTGAAACCAGTATTCACAATATTTTGGGGGGGGGGGATAGGGTCCCCTGCTCAAGAGCCTACAAGTCTGAGAGAAGAGACAAAGCACACTTAAGATCTTTCCTAACTGCTGTCAGGCTGGGGCCACACAACACCATGAAAACAGAGTGCAATCAGAAGTAATTTCCTTTCTGTCCCTCCCTCCCACTGAGAAAGCAGCGGGAGACAGTAAAAAAAAAAGAGAAGAGAAGAGATCTATTTGCTGGATGTATATGCTGCCCTAGAGACTGAATTCTACAGTTATCTTAATGCATTACAGAAGCTAAGGAATGGCTTTGTGTCTATGGAGTGTATGGGAGAGCAGACATCCGAGATGGGCAGCACAGCAAGCAAATTTGCTGTGTGCCCTTGCTAACATGAAAGGGCAGCCCTCTGATTATGTACACGCTACCCATTCGTTTTATTATGGTTGTTATTTTTAGAACAATTCGGGGAAATCTTGAAAGACCGCATCACTGTGTCTCTGGGGACAATTCGGAGTGAAGGATTTGTTACTCGCAAGATGATCTTATCCATGGCCGCTAAAACAATAGACTACAAATAGCGTGATCTGAAGAATCACTATTGCACTCTAGGAAGGTTTATGTGATTTTTGTTGTTGCTATTGTTGTTATTTTGCTTAATTGTTTTAGTCAAGGGACAGTCACAATTATCGTCTTTGGCATGCAGGTTATTCTCAAATACAAGTGATATCAATGAATGGTCTGAGAGCATCTATAGGCCAATGGTTGAGAACCTCAAGCTTGCAGGTTCCCCACCATGAGTTCTTTGGAATTAAGGTTGTGATCCTGCAACCATATTGGCTGGTGTTTCTACACTTCCGTGGCCCAATTTGCAATAGTTTTTATTGCTATGGTCTCCTTGTTTGCTATTTACTATGTTGCAAAGGCAATAGTTTGTCCAACTTTTATTGCAAAAACCACTTAGCTAGTTCCTTTTAATCTACCCACCAATTGTAACCTTCACAAGGAAAGAATATCAAAGAGTCTTTACAACCTGACTGGCTTTACAGGCCTATTATGCAGCTTCCAAATGTCGGAAGAAAATACAGTGCAAGCATCTTGTAGCATGAACTGCATTTCTCAGACGACTTACATTGGAGTAGCCTCAATACTAGTTAATATGCAAGTCTGGTTTTGTTTTTTAAAAAATAAAAAATGTGTTGTTGTTTCTTAAAAAGGCAACTGTCAGGTATGAATTGGATTGGGCTGCACACATCCCAGGGGAAAAGGAAAAACACACACACTTGGGCCTGAAGTACAAGTTAACTTAGAAGTAATCCCCTCTGAGTTCTAAGGGCACAGATTTCCAAGCAAGTGTGTTTAGGATTGCAAATTTACCTTAAAATATATTTTACCAGTTTGGAACAGCAAAAGACGGTGATAGGAAGCTACCGTAACTGTTAAGAAAAGGCTAAGTTTTGAGGAAGCTTCACTGTCATTTCAAAATTGGGAGAAAAAAATCAGGAGGGGGAAAAATGTTTGCATCAGCAAGAGAACAGTACAAGCACCTGCATGACCAAGTTGAAATTCAGAGTTGCTTGTAAGGAGATGCCATTCCGTTGAAGTCACCAGCAATGCACCTGCCCACATCATCAGGTGAGAACTTGGGCCGCTGCACTAAACTATAAAGTAGAATTTATGGGCTTTGGAACGCTCTGAGTTTGCAGACCAAATTATTACTTGAGCCAAGTGGCATGTCTTCTTTTAAGCATAAGGTCAGCGTGATTCACCATCGGGCACAGGAGCTAAACTCTTTTTTTCCCTTCACAAGCAGAAGCTTTCTACTTAAATGTTATAAATAGTCCTGTTTCCACCAAGTTCAACTACCTAAGCCCACAGCTTTTCCCTTTGATGTTATATACCAAATGTATTTTCAAGAAATGTAGTCCATGCAAACAGATGATAGTTGCCTATTTATACTTTAAGGTCAACAACTACTGTATCCTGCTTGCTCTATGATTGCAAATATATTTCCCTGCAATTAGTCAATTTAACTTATTTCCAAATAGTGTAGTTAGTAAAGCAGTAATAGGAGTTGTAACAGGAGTCTAGTAGATAATTTCATGAATAAGCTAAATCTCATGTAGTTCAGACAATGCTATCCAGCATCAGGGGGGGGGGGAGTTTGGATATTTTCATTTCTATATCTATGTGCAAGCAGTCTCCAACTACCCTCAAGTACATACTTGCACAAAGGAAAATAACATGTGAAGCAAATAATCATAAATACATCCAAAAGCAATTCTTGTGCCATGAATTACTAATGGTTGTTATCTATGATTGACTAGTCCATCATTATATTGCCCACACAAATGCATACCTGGGGACAATTATGACTGCTCACAGGGCTGAACAAAACACCTTGCGCAAACTGATCTTATATTGCAAGCCAGTTAGGTTTAATTAAGGAAGTGGGGTTCTATTCCTGATTCTGTCAACATGATACGGCATTGGCTGAATCACACCAGCCTTTTCTGTTTCCTATTCCACTAACAAAAAGCATTATAGTCAACATTTGAATCTCTTGAGCTTATGGGGAAGATATATAGCAACTTGTAACTTGCAGGTGTGGTTTCTTACCTGTATAGGCACACATGCAGTTAAGAAGGGAGATGCTTCCATGTGCTCACAAATGCAGTGGGAATTAGGGAGTAGGGCACTGTGGTTATGCTGTTCCATACATCTAGAGTGGGGTCATAGCAATCTAGCGTCTTGCATCTCTGGATGCCAAAATATCCCCCAACAACATACAGCTTGTTTCCAGATGCTACTGCATGGCAGCTCATTCTCTTAGCTGTAACATCTCCCACTTTAGTCCACTGGTAAGTTTCACTGTTGAATTTATAAGCCGAGCACGCAGAGAATTCAGTATCTCCACCCATAATAAAGATCTGGTTGCCCAGAACAGCTGCAGCTGTGTATCGCCATGGCTGTGGGCAGGTGGCTGGTACTGTCCATCTGTTTTCGCAAAGGTCGTAACACTGAACTTTGGGTAGCTTATCATGGCTGACACTGGTACCGCCAAAGGCAAACAGCTTCAGCTTTGCACTGACTACAGCTGCATTGCTTACTCCTTCTCGAAGTGGAGCAACCATTGTCCATTTGTTGGTCACAGGATCATACTGTTCTACTTGCTTTAAGGATACTGAAGGAGAGGCTGGGAGGCAACCAGTGGCTGCTGTGTGCCCTCCAACAACATATAGACAATGTTTGAGTTCAGCAGAACCATGACCAAACCGAGCTACGAGCATGGGAGCAGCCTTGGACCACTCTTCATGAAGTGTATCATACACCCAAACATCTTTAGAGACACCGTTTTCAGATCCCCGGCCACCTGTAATATAGACTTTACAGCCGATAGCACATGCACTGAACTCTTTCCTTGGGCTTGGGATGTCAGCTTTTGGGATGATCTCCTTTGCTTTTTGGTCAACCAGGTACAACTTGTCGCACATAAAGGTTTGTCCTCCTAAAAGAAATAGAGCATGGCCAGTTTTTCGAGGCCTCGCACACAAACTGGTGACTACACCATCGTTCTGCAAAATCTTCAACTTGCACCTTATTGCTTCTTCAACAATCTCTTTGCTCTTCCTCTGCTTGGTGATAAGCTCCTCGGTAGCCACATTCTCCATCAGATAGATGGCTGGCAAAAGAGCCAGTCTCACAGTCTGCAACAGTTCTGGGAGATAACAGTAGCGTTTGTTCAGATCATAGTTAATCCAATTCATGGCAGACTCATACACCAGACGCTCATCTTCAGTCTCCAATTCTTCACTAGACAGGAGCTGGACAACCATGTCTTTTGGGAGCTGGAGAAAATCTTCGCTTTTGCTGATAGCCTGGAAGTTGCTAAGGCACATCCTCCAAGAGAGCTCATAGAGTTTGGTACACTGGTGAGCGTCAGACAGGAGCAGCATGCCGAGGCAGTTAGTAGGATGAAGATTTTTCTCCAGGAATTCTGCACAAGCATCTCTGATGTCTTGAAACTCCAACATGTCTCCGGCCTCCAGAAGAGACTCAGCATTTTCTTCATTGATGATGACCCTTGAGGAGTATGCATAGTCCAGGAGAAGTTCTAGAACCTCTGGGTGGATGGAATTATGGAAGTTGACTTCACTGGCTTGGCTCTCCTTGAGTCCTCCACTGAACATGGCTTCAAAGTACCGACTGCAAGCAGCTAAGACAGCCCTATGGCAAGGGAATGACTTGCTCCCAGCATGGAGAAGCACATCCGTAAAAAGACGCTGTTGGCGCAGAAGGTTTAGATGAGTGAGAACGCTATCGGCATATGAAGATTTGTGGAACAGATATATGTTTATGGAGCCAGTGCTGGCTCTAGATTTGCGATTCTCATGCATGCTGACTGACATTTTCTTCCACACCTAAACATAAAAAAAATACAGTTAAGTCTTAGGAGATAACAATGATGATGATATTCCCTCTTCCTCCACCACCCACATCTTGCAAAATGTAACTGAATTCTGAGCAATGCTAAACAGAAACTGAAGACACTGACTATCGAGCCTGTTTGTGTTTTTCTGATACAAAGTTCTTAACTGGCATATTCTGAAAATTGTTGCTCAAGATAGCAGGTTTATCTTGGCAAACTAGATATCCTACTTTCATGGCTATATATGTTGGTACTGTCACTCAGAAAAGTGGGGAAAGAGACAGCTCTGATTTTTGTCACACCTCCCCAGTACAGAGCAGCTGATTCACCAAATATGCAGATACTGTACACATATTTAAAACATTGTTGTGCTTTGAATCATAGCAGGATGAGCAACAAGACACACTACATTCAGGAATGTAAAAATACTGCTTGGAGCACCAACATCCACAAATGAAACTCATTAAGATACTATCCTCATACAACCGTTCCAAACACACCAAAAAGGTATGTAAAAGGAAAGACAGAGACCATGCCTAGAATATTTTACTTTCTGTTATGAGTAGCAGATATTCTAAGATGGCAAGCACTGTGATTTAATAATATGCTAAAACAAAATAGAGTCCGAGTTCTGGAGTATCCTTCAATTTTGAGAGCAAAAACTATTGCATTAATCACAAGTGAGTTATGTCCTTGTGCATGTAAATTCAGATTTAGTGACAAGGGATACAAGGCCATGGCAAGAGAGATCTATAAGCCAGCCCCCTAACAAAATAGAGCCTTGCAGCCTGATAGGTCTTTATTAATGGTTCCAGGTTCAAGTAAAGGCATTTCGTCCCATTAGGAAGACACAAGAGATAGAGGAGGCTTTCACCAAGAGAACACAGGTAGGAGAGGACGATTTAACACACCACAGCAAAAAGTTCTCTCACTCATAACTGAGTTTAAAGTCCAGTGGGGTTGGGTCTACTTGCTGTGCAGGTCAGACCAGCTCTGATTCAAGTTTCATAGAAACAACCACAGCCCACAGCATAAGAGCCTAAGTAAGACTTCACAGTCCAGACGTAGGAGTGAAGGAAGTCTGGAGAGCAGAAAGTTATAATTTGTATGACCTCCATGAAACTCTCCCACAAGACTAAGCCTGTCACCCAAGCAGAAAGTGTCAACAGAAGAAAGAGAAGCTGAACTATTCATTAATCTGCAGCTGGGTGATGAGTCAGATCTGAAAGGACGCGGGCAGTGACTTTTTTTTCCGGGGGGCACTTAAAAGTATGCAACACCGGCACCTCTCCTTGCTGTTAAAGAGTGTGGCATTTACTTTAACAACTTTGGTGAGTACTGGCACCTATTTTTATTGGGGGGGGAAAGCACTGCACGTGACCATACCCTAGAGCTCAGGGAAAGTAGGTATGTTATACAGTATGTCCACAATGCCCTTGAGAAAAGGCAAAGAGCTGCTACAGGGGAGGAAACAGCCCACCAACCAACTCATATTTGAGTATTTAGTTGACATCTCTAGCCTCTGGCCAGCAACAGTGGGTCTTCATGGAGCAATGGCACCACCACGGCCCTGTTCGGCACTCCAACTAGGGCACAAAATGGGAGGCCAAGCTAGGACAGTGAAGAGGTCCAGACTGGGCCCACAGTCATCCCATCATGATGACACTGCCACCAACTCAACCGGCCTGCCACTTGGTGTATTGGGGGTGTTCTTTGCTGGTGGGGGGGGTATACCTCCACTGCATCCAAACCTGGCAGATGAGGGGTTTGGATTACTCTTCAGGTTTTCCTTATTTGATATCACCTGATGGAGAAGGTGTTGGCTGTCATTCTAGCTTTTGAAGCCTCTGTAGCATAGGTGCTGCTCCCTGCTAAGCACTTGTGGAAATTGCTATGAGACTAGAACCTTTTCAAGCTTTACAGCCCAATCTTAATAATATTTACTCAGAATGAAGTTATCTTTGATTTGGGAAATAAAGCATCAGTTTGAGGGGAAATCCATCAATGGGTCACCACAATGTACAGTCTGCACACCTCGGTCAGCATTACAGATGTGGCATACTTTGATGGTGAAATATGCAGCAATCCTTTTATTACCTGGATTTGTGGCCTTCGTATGGAATGAACAGCACTGCAAGTGAATTTCTGAGATACATCTTGCAAAGCTGAGTCTAATGTTTCACATTTCTCCATTAACATGGTACAGTGTGAGCAATTAAGAAGAAACTGCAGACTTAGGCTGCAATCCTAAACACAGTTACCATGGAGTAAACCTCACTGATTCTACTTCAGAGTAAAAACATTTAAGATTGTGTTGTCTCACCATATATATCAAATCAGAGACAGTGAATAAAATTGTTATTAGCTTTTACAGCTAAGCAAATTATCTAACAAACAATCATACATTAACCTGGCATTCAAAAGCCCCCCAAACTAATCTTGGATTACAATTTACCTTGTTGCCTCAAGGAGTCCCCAGTATACCTACCGGAAAGTTAGATGATGTTATCACCCCACGAGTTAGAATCATCAAGTGAAAACTTGCAGCTGGAACCTAATACATACTGTGCAACTAGCCTAGTTTTTCCTTAGTATTTATAATTTATTACTGCCAGATGGAGGAATCCCCCAAAACCTCTATTGGCCTAGCCACTGAACTCAGTTGGCATCATACATCTAGAAGGAATCCATTCCTCATTCAGCCTACTGCAGAAAATCATTACGATCTGAATCCAGATTTATGTCACCAGCAGAAACCATGAGAAAAAGAAGCCTAAGAAATCTGAGATACCTGCTCAGATTAGGTAAGTAAGAAAGTTATCAAATCTGATCCTACAAATAATATTGACTTGACCTCTGCAGATAGGATCCTTCGTGCTTGTGAAACAAACTCTAGACAGACCTACTACTCTACTCACATAAAAGTTTATGAAGGGATCAAACCTTCCTAAAAGTAGTCCTTGGCAGGAAGACAGAAAGTCTGTGGCTTAACACACAGTGACCTGGTTTGCATGACACACTAAGCCAAACCTTGGTTTAGTGAGCGTACACAAATGTTCCCAGAGAGTAGCCACTTGGCTCCTCCTCTGTCCCTTTTGCTCTTGCAAAAAAGCAAACCATGGCTACGGCTTGTGGTTAGTGATGAGAGAGCTCACCACACCTTGCAAAACCTGGGGCTTAATTCAGTGCCAGCGCAGGAGCAAAGGGGACAAGGAAAGAGCAAAGCAGCTGCGAGAGCCGGCACATTCACGTGCTCCTGCTAAGCCAAGGTTTTGCTTACTGTGCCATGCAAACCAGCTCAGTAACAGTAATGCAAACTTAAAATATACAAAAAGGAATACTTGAAGGTGCAGCAGGTCTGGTTCCATGTAGTACTTGTAAGTCAAGTCTCTCCAAGGTGTGGATATACAGCATCACGTAAGAGGAGGTCCTTAACATGTACATTAGAAGCCTAAAGCTAAACCAAGATAATGTCTCAAATTAAAAAATTCCTCTAAACAGAGATTAACAATTTGTAATCTGAGGGCATTTGCATAAACGGAACAAAAGCAGGAAAGAGCCCCTCGATACAGATTGCTGAAGGTCAGCTGCCAGTATGGTTTTTCAGCAATACATGCCCTTGTAAAGGGGTGCTATGTCAAGCTTTTGTGAATCCGAAAAATAATAAACCTGCAATTTCAGAAGAATTCTGAGCAGAACAAGTAAACCTGGATTTTTTTAAAAAAGCACACAACTTCCTTATGCTCACTTCCTTATACACTTCCAACAATAACTCAAAATACACGATACAAGAGTATCACTGTTATTTATGAAAAAATGCCTAAATAAATATTCTAATGCTTTTTAATACAACTTCATTACAGAGGGTTCTAAGAATGCAGCAGAACCCCGTTACGAAAAGTATGACCTTATGGCTAACTGGTTATCTCTCATATGGCTCCATCTCAACACATCTATTTCTATGAACTTCTGCTTATCTGGACACATGAGGGTATCCTACAGTCCACTAGAATTAAGTAAGTCGTATTGCATTCGAAGCTATCAGCTGAAACACTTTGCTCCTTTGTTGCTGCAGATTACGCAAGCCACAAATATTTTAGCTAAAATAGCTTGGCAAATACACTGAACAAAAAAGATGAGGCAACACCCTTCAGGTAATTCCCCCACCCCCCATAAAATTAACAACATGTAATCTGCACATCATGCATCTCATACTGAAAAACTGCTGCTTTGTTAGGAATTCAGTAGGAAGCATATCAAAGCAACTACACAACTGACTGGTGTATCATGCTCCTCATTCTTAAAGCTTTCCAGAATGCAAGAAATACTTTGCTGGACCAGACAAATCTAGTCTGATCTGTTTCCAGCACCGGCCTACAAACTACATAGCATTCAGTTGATTCTGAAATCTCACAAGCAAGCCATGATGCCAATGGCTATTGCCTATTCATTGTTTCCCAAACCCACACCCACCCACACACCTGTTATTTACAGATATATTGCCACTGAACAGGGAGGCTCCACATAGTCTCCAAAGAGAAACTGTGACAACTGGGAGTCTTGGCCAAATCAATGAGCAAATGAGCAGAGAACAGATTAAGAGTAGAGACAGGCAGAGACAAAACAAACATGCTATTGAAATGCTATCTCCAGTGACTATTCAATAATTCAGCTGAGTGTTTATTCCTGAGTAACTTTTAAGAAACACACACTGGTAAGCACAGTCTAGCTGAAAGTCTCATAGAGTTCTTTGGTGCTAGGATGAAATCTGGGAAAACTAAAGATCTGCACACACCTTGCTCTAAGAAGCTGATCCAATAAGGGTTTCCCCTTACTAACTTTCTGTTTTTCATATGCAGCAATAATACCATACCCAACGAAAAAGAAAATACCCTAAGGCTAAAATCTTCTTTTGCTTCCTGTATGCAGCCCTCTCTCAAACTTCATAGGAGCTGCATGAGGGGTGGACTCAAGTTACAACTGCCTTGAGAACAGTGGGTGTAGGGCAGTATATAAATTTAATAAATAATAATAATAAGCAAATACTGATACAGTTCATCATTCTTTGTCACATGTACTAATGTATGGTTAGGAAAATATTCCATTATATTGTTAAATAAACTGATTTTGGTTCACAAAGACCTCCTGGTCAGTGCAAAATACTAATCCTTTTCTGGTAAACAGAAATGCATAGCCATAGTTCAACGGTTCATACAAATACCTGTCACTATTGTATCAATAAATGTAGTAATGCAAAAACAGATCTAAGCCAGCTTTCTTGAACCAGCACAGGAAGTTATTGTTTGGATAATATTTTGCATCGGGTTTTAAATATTCAAATGAAGTATAGGTATTTTTTTTTTAAAAAAAATTTTTTTAAAGACCACAAGTGGAAAAGTGACAACTAGGATTTCCCAATATCCTTTATTTTTAAGTTTTCTTTATTTCAGAAAACTTGGGCATAGTGGATAAAATCCCAGCTTCATAAAATTATATAGAACACACACACGCCTTCGCCTCTCTTATTATTGAAATAAGATACTTCAAATTTCCCAGTGATTTGGGGGGAGGGGGAGGGAGAGGGAGAGGGAGAAGGCGGGAGGTTTCATGTTTCAATGGATCACGTTGTTACTTTGCGGTTCCGCCGATCAAAATACTTCTTGATTATGACGCCTGAAATGTTAAACATGTAGAGCCGACTTCCTCGCCTAACGTGCCCATTCAGCAGCTGCTTGGAAGAGCAGCGCACCATGTGCGTCTCTACAAAATACAAAAGCTCTGTCAACGGCTGCCTCTCACACTTCCCTCCGCTTTGAAGTGAAGGGGGGGGGGGGAGAAAAGCCAGAGCCATCCCTCGGAAGAGAGGAAGGAAGCAAGCAAGCAGCACACCCTCTGACCTTCCCTCTTCCTGTGGGACGGAAAGGCAGAAACGTGCCCTGTCTGCAACCCGGCTCCCTTTCTCTGGGCTGTATAAACAATTGTCCCCTCGGTCGGAAGAAAAACCCCAGGCGCGTCACACACACACACACACACACACAGAGAGAGAGAGAGAGAGAGATGTATTTCAAAAAGCGAACTACAGTGCAGGGGGCGGGGGCCTCGATCCTATTTTCAAGTTCTACCTTCCTACACCAGCACCCCCCTTCACTATCCCGTCTCTCACTATCCCTCCATCCCACACTCGTGGATGCTGCTGCTTCTGGGTGCTAACTCGGAGGTGCCCTCTGTGCATGCTCAAAAAGCGCGCGTTGCAAACCTTCGCCCTGGCGCTCGACGCGAACGTGGGTCACAGGGCTGAAAGCTGCAAATCCTAGGCACGTCCGTCTGAATTCGGAGGCGCTTGCTTCCAAACCTGCCTGCCCAGGCTCGGGCGGGCAGCGTGCAAGGGCTCCCCGCTCCAAGCCGGGCAGAAGGTGGAACGTTGTCGTCCCCCCACCCCGCTGCCGCCGCCCCATCCATTGCTTGACCCGGTGCGCGCCGCTCCGGGCACCAGCAACCCTCTCGCGACGCAACAGGTCGCAGGAAGAGGCTGGAGAGAAACTTACAGCCGGCGTTTCCTCGGGGACGCTCCCGTCCAGCCTTCCGAGACCCGGGCAGCTCACGGCATGGATACGAGGCCGGTCCTTCCTCGCCCCAGGTTCCGCCGGCGCCTTTCTCCCTCTGCGTGTGGGTTCTCCAGCCGCCTGCTCCCGAGCCAGGAGAGGCTGCCCTCGCTCTTCCAAGGTAAGGGACGCCGCGCCACTCCTGCCTGGGCAGCTGCCTCAGAGCGTCTGAGGGAGACGCTAGCGGCGGCGCTGCTGCAGCAGCAGCGGGAGGAGGAGGAGGAGGGAAAAGAAGAGGAGGCGGCGGCGAAAGGAGGTGGAGCTGCGGCGCGCTGCCTGCCTTGCCTCGCGCTCCTGCTCTGGCCTCGGCTGGCGCGAGAGGAGAGCCTATAAAGGGGGCTGCCGGCGGGGAGCGCCGCCTATGCAAAGAGCGCCTGTGACACGCAGGGGGCGGGGAGGCCGGGCCGCCGAGAGGCTCCGGGAGGCGTAGGCAGGGTGTCCCGTTGGGGGCCGGCGGCGTGTGGGGAAGCCGGGTGGAGCGTTGCTGGCTGGGCTCCCGAGGCGGTTTCCTGCCAGCTGCGCTCGTGGTCGCTGCATGCAAAATGAATACGCACAAATCTCCAGGGCGCCTCAGAGTGTCTGTGTGGGAGGGGCAAAAGCACCCAATTCTAGAGTAAATTTATGTTAAGTAATTTATACCAAAGGTAATTCATTGGGGGGGGGAACCCGCATGTGCCCGGGAGATTCTGTGGGAGGCTGCAAAGCCAGTTATCACAAGCGAGGAGAGCAGCGCTCAGGGAAACTTCCCCATCCCAGTGTTGTCTAGGACCTTTCTGCCCTTTAAACGTGTGTCCCCGTGCTTTTTTTTTAAGTGCCAGTAATCACCATGAAGTTGTTAACATGGGAAGGGGGGAAGGTGTGGGTACTGCGTATCCTTGAGCACCCCCAGAAAAATGCACTACACAAGATGGCCATTTCTGACTTATAAAATCTTTGCATTTAAAGGGGGAAAGATCTGGGACAACACTGGGATGCGGAGGACATCATGTGGATGACCCTGTATTAATAAGACAGGCAGGTGCAAAGCCACATATTGTTCAGGTGTGGACAGAGGCATCCCAGGGGGCATTGCGTGCTGCCCATGGGGGGCATGGTGCACCACCCATGGGGGCGAGCAGCACACGCTCCGGGGGGTGCCGCCAATTGGGGGGGTCGGCATTTTGCCCCTCCCGCTTTGGAATGGCACCCGGAACAAACCGCCCCCACCCCACCCCCTCGGAACGCCCCTGGATGTGGACAAGCCCCAGGATGCTGGACTAGGTGGCCGGATCCAGCAGAGATCGTCTTACATTATCATGTTACAATCTCATCCGTCTGGGAAGGTGATATGTGCTGCCGCTGCAGTTTTGAAGAGTTAAAAGGTACGTTTCCCTATTTCGCCGCATCCTGGTATATTATAGGTTGCTTCCAGACAGGTGTTTATTGTGGGATTGGCACTGCTCTCGCATACACCCCCATGGCATCAGCATCGAAATGCTAGGCTGTGCTTCATTCCTTTTATGTTCAGAGTCACAGTTTTCACACAAAATCAATTAAGTTTTTTTATTAAAACAAAAACCAGCAACACCACACCTGCTGCCAATGTCCCATTTGCAATTTCTGAATTGTAAGTTTGCAGTATTAAGCCCCCAGCTGGAAGCACCCATAGACATTTCTGTTGCCTCACAACTGGCGTAAGGATAGGGCAGGATGCAATAATATTGTGCATTTCAAAAGTTTGTACAAAGCAGCACTAGCAAAGGTGCAAGATCTTGTTGGTGGGTAAATATGTATTGGAAGGTACTGTATATGCTTGAGGGTTTCCTATATAGGCATCTAGCTGGCCACTGTGGGAACAGGATTCTGGTCCAGATGAGATTCAGCAGTTCTCTTCTTGTATTCTAGGTAATACAAGGCATATCTGCAGTATTATGGTACTTGTTTTTGCAATTGTACTCACACATCACCTCAACTTCCTGCAGTCCACATCAACAGTAGGCTTCAGCCAATTTTGGCACCTCGCTCTCCTCATTTGCACAGTCAACAGAAGAGCTTGTGGCTGTCTGTACAATTTGCATGGCTGGCCTTCCTGGTCTTCCCCAATTGTATTCTAGAGCACCAAACAGAGAGCACAGGGGTTGCTATAGAGATGTAGCCTCCGGTACAAGTTCATTGCATAGCAACAACTTAAAATACAGCATATTGTTTAGTGGTAGTGAACTCGGTTCTCTGTGCAAGCTTGAGGGAATCAAAGGTTTGCAGAAACTCTTCAGGGGGGCGGGGAACAGCAAGCTTCTCATGCTGAGCAATGTATGATCAGGAGCCATACAAATGCCTTTTGACTGTTGGAGGGGGATGAGGACCCACAAAATCAGGTATGAAGTATCCTGGGAGAGGATGGTGCTTGTTGGCTAGAACCCTAAATAGGAGCACTACACACTGTGACATTTTGTTGCAGGCTTTGCCTATTTATTTGTGATCTCCTCCCCTTCCCTCCATGATCAGGGCAAGATGGTTGTTTACCCTCAAAAGAACTATGTTGCTTTCACTGGGGACTGACAGTCATGTATCCCTTTGCAGTTTGTAACTGATTGGTAAGTAATGTGGTAATAGTTCCTGCATGGTGAGTCCCAAGGCAGCAGGAGTTGCAGGAGGATGGTTGTTAGGCTGTTGGCTATGCATGACACAATACTTTGGGGGGAGAACAGGGAGTATCAATGCACCCCAAAAAGAGAAAACAGCCAAGAGAAGAATGCAGAACAAAGATTATCTCAGGAGCTTCTTAGATGAGAAACCATAAAAATGATGGTCATTCTCTTCCCATCAATATCCAGAGGCCAGAAGAATAGTCCTGGCCCCAGGAGGATGTACTATATAGTCTATTATCAACTCATTTTAAAGCCATGTGCCACAAGACCCTGTTAGGTTGTGTGATTCAGTTGGATAGACTGTTGTTGTGGTTGTTTTATTATAATAATAATAATAATAATAATAATAATAATAATAATAATAATAATAATTTTTATTTATACCCCGCCCTTCCCAGTCAAGACCGGGCTCAGGGCGGCTAACAACAAATAATATCAACACAATTATAAAAGAAACATTTCAGTTAAAACAACAGAATAATACAATGTTAAAATTCAATTTTAAAATTAAAAATCTACGAATAAGATAAAACCATTATAAATAAAACCTTAGGGGAGGATAACCGTGGGGTCAGACTGCGTCAGTCCGAAGGCCAAACGAAACAGCTCTGTCTTGCAGGCCCTACGAAAAGATGACAAATCCCGCAGGGCCCTAGTCTCCTGGGACAGAGCGTTCCACCAGGTCGGGGCCAGTACTGAGAAGGCCCTGGTCCTGGTCGAGGCCAGCCTAGCCACCTTGTGACTCGGGATCTCCAATATGTTATTATTTGTGGACCGTAATGTCCTCTGTGGGTCATACCGGGAGAGGCGGTCCCGTAGGTACGAGGGTCCTAAGCCGCATAAGGCTTTAAAGGTCAAAACCAGCACCTTGAACCTGATCCTGTACTCCACCGGGAGCCAGTGCAGTTGGTAAAGCACTGGATGAATATGATCCCGCAGCCGGGACCCCGTAAGGAGCCTCGCCGCGGCATTCTGCACCCGCTGGAGTTTCTGGGTCAGTTTCAAGGGCAGCCCCGCGTAGAGCGAATTACAATAATCAAGCCTAGAGGTGACCATCGCATGGATCACTGTGGCTAGATCAGGTTGAGAGAGATAGGGGACCAACTGCTTAATGCGGCGGAGATGGAAAAATGCCACCTTATTATGAGTGATATTTTATTGAAAAGGTGAAATGTGCACAGTAACTTCTAAAGGGGCTATCTAGGATGAATACCTATTTGTGAAAGCAATAGGAAACAATACTTTTAGGGAACTGTCTGTACACTCTGCAATGCACAACGGCTGCATGCAGTGATGGAATCTTGATTTGTCAAAAAGCAGCAAAGGAAAATCCGATTTTGTCTGAGAGAGGTAAAGTGGAGGGAGGAATTTAAAACAGAAGATACAATCCTGTTTAATATATTTGAGGGGGGACTTTTGCCAAAATATGCATATCAGCATTTAAATTTCATTAAAGAACAAAGCAGTTGATTGTGATTCCATCTATTTGGAACTTGCCATGATCCTTCTGGTTTTGATATAGATGTCTCCTCTCTTTAGGAAACAACCAATCCCAGAAAAGCAAAAAAACAAAAACTCTCCACTCTTTTTGCTGCAACCAATGCACTTTCCCCAGCCACTCCCCCCCCCCACTTGTTTCCCGGCCAATAGCTGGCAGCGCTTGAATCAAAGCAAATGGCTCTCATATGTTGCATGCTGGATGGAGTATTCTGCAGAGATAAATTTGTTGCTCTTTGAATGCCCTTTCTTTGGAGTTGTAACATTTTAATGGCAACGCCTAGGCCTTAATGCATAGTACACGAACACGCTTGCCCCTCAGAGGGCTAGGCAGAAAGAAATAAAACTGATACAGAAAGCAAACCTTCTTCATCGGGATTATTCATTTACTTTCACCAATGCTCATAAGAACAGATAGGAAAAGAAATAAATGAAATGAGGAGAAAGTGGTTTGTTTGTGCACACAGAGATAGATTTGGTGAAGATCTTTATTTCAGCAGGCGAGCGTTTCTAAACTTATACACCACTTAGAAAGTAAAGCGCTAAGCAGTATATAAAACATACATAGGTTTTTATTATATTATGCATGCTGCATAAACTCTTGGTTTTTCTTTATCTTAAGGTGGTCAATGGCGTTTCTCAGAGGTGTATGTTTGCAGTTTGACCTATTTGACTAATTAAAAGGGGAGTTTACTTTCTGCACCAGATGCAGGAAGGGATATGATAGGATAATTGATTATCTGAAAACTATATTTAAGTTGATTGAATGTTTTCAAAAATAAAACTAAGAAAGATATTGCGGACAGCCTTTTATTTCTACGCTCCAGTCGGTCTGCACACTCTGTGTTGGCAAAAAAGTCCAGCATAAGCATCACTGAAAGAAAGAAAGGGGGGGGGAGATAGGTACTCCAACTGACAAAGGTACTCCAACTGACACTTGTTTACACATTGCTTGGAGTTTTGCTGAAATCAACTGAATGCTCCTTGCATTATAAATTGAATGAAATTCCACCCCCAACCCTGGCTGACCTACTGTCTTACTGGATTTGCACGTGAGAGCACATCTCTCTGGCCAAAGTTTTGACCCAACATCCTTGAGCCTTTCACAGAAAAAGCAACAACTGGCTGAGACTCTTCAGTCCCAGTGGAAGACAGCTCACAAACTGAGTCTCCACAATCAACATAACTAAATAATTTTCAAAGAAGGCTGCTGCTTTTTAACTGATGATTGGCTAGTGCTGTTAAAATACTTAACGTTTAACACTTGGACAGCTTGAGTGCTGGTGTTTTTCTGCCTCCCTTAAGTCAGAGTTTTAATTTCCAAGCCCGGGTATAGGAGCCTCAGGCCGGCTAAGAGGTGGCAAACCATCCTAGAGTTTAAAAATAACCCGACAGGAAGGGAGAATAAACCATTTAGGCTTCCCCAAGAGGAAGTTCACAATTTAACTTGGCTATTTGCAATTTCATTTTTTCCCTTACGCAAAAAAAGGTGAAAAGCATGCTGGATCATAAAATAATGGCAATGCCGTTTGAACTCACTTTTTAAAAAGTTTTTAAACAGAATTCTATTTTCAAATATTAAGAACAACAATGAGGAATATCCAGAAGAACCCAAGGCATAATGTACTCTGTGAAGTATACTCTTTCTTTTTGTTTTTAAAAAGTGTACCCTCTGATTAGCAAAACAAAACAAGTAAACTCACCAAAACTAATAGCAATCTATGTATAGGCAAGGAACCAGAAATCAAGAATTCTGTAATGTCTGAACAGCCAAGTACAAGTGTCAGTAAGTGGATAGCATGGTGGCATTCTTCTAACCAATTAACAGCTGAGTTGCTACTGCTTACCAGGAGGGAGAAAAGAAGGCATAAGAGAGATTGGTATCGTGCAAACACACCAGCAGGAACGTTGGATTGGCTCTGCCAGTGCATTTGCACCACACTGACCTCCCACATTTGTCCACCTAACTCAGTATTATCTACACTGATTGGCCGCAACCATAGCACTAGGGGCACCCGCGTTTGCTTTCCAAGACCACACTATAGGATTTTTATTAGTAGTATGGTAGTAACTTACTCATACTGCACCATCAATGTATATAACACCTCACAGAGTTGCATGGGCGACATAAGTCCTGTTTTCAATGCCATTTAGCAGTTAGATTCTGAGCTTTTGCTTTGTTCAACCATTTTAACAAAATGATTTTTTTTTAACTGCTGAGTAAACAACAAGAGGCTAAATGTATTAGGAGCCTTCAAACATAATTTAGTCTCATGGTTTCCTAATTTACACTTTGAATTAATTAGGCTGAGCTAATTAATGCTAGGCTACAAACCTAATAGGGTCAGAGGCCTCCTTGGGGAATACAACCCCACAGACCCCCACGGTGGCTAACACTTGCTTTGCATATCAATTTATTTTTATGAGTTTTCTTTAAGTTGCCTCTGTATTTTGTGGTTACACACCCACCCCACCCCTTTTCTCTCTCGCACACAACTTTCTTGTGGCCATGTTTACCTCTACCAACCTCAGTTGCCCCCATTGGCCTGCTGCCTTTCTTATATTCAGTCGAGTCTCAGTGTTGCTTTTTGTAGAACTCACTGGCATGGGGACAAAACTGGAGCTAGTTTAGCCTCTACCTGTCATTGGATTTGGTTCCACCTACTCCTGGGCTCGCTGCTTTCTGCCACTAACCTCTGTTGTCAGAAGGTGGCATTATGTCTCTGAGGGCATCACTGAGTATCTGAGTTGCTGAGTATCACAAATAGGAAGGGTGCTGTTCCCATCATGCTGACAGGCTTTCCACAGGCATCTGCTTGGCCACTGTGAGGACAGGATGGGCCTTTGGTTTGATCCAACAGGTCTCTTTTTATGCCAGGGATCAGCTACAGCTCTCAGTTGAGTATGCCCTCACTGCCAAACCTGGTTTCGTTACTTCATAATAACAGAACTGCCCTTTTTCATTCCCCAGACTGCATTCCTGTCTCTTTTTAAGGAAGCACATAGAGCTGTGTTTCCTAAAAAAAAAACACCTAGACAATTAACATTTCCATCTCCTGTGCATGTTTTTTATAGCACTGAAAGGACACATTTGACTCTAGGAAATATCCCTTCCCTAATGACAAGTCACTGGAACGAAATCAGTGCAGTGCAAACATGATTCACAGACATTCTATACTGTTGTACTAGGAAGCACTGAGGCTGGTCCAGTTAAAATTAGATTGTTAGGCCAATGTGAAGGTTTGTTTAAATGATGGAAGTCCTTTTCCTTGGTTCAAAAGACAATTGTAGTGTGAGGTGTACTACATAATTGTGAACTAGAATATAGAGACACTCACACAGGACATTCACCACCTTCACTGGTTCTGAGTTAAAGAAGAGGTATAGCTAGTCCTGAAGCAAGCCACTGTCTCTCAGTGGCAACTCCCCATTTTCAAAATAGGGATGACTGTACTGACCCACCTTACAGGGTTGTTTTAGTGAAGTCCTTTGACCACTTCTAATGCTGAAGATGAAGATTATTTATATCTGGAAGTTAAAGGAGGAGTAAGAACTCTCCTGTTTTGTGTGTGTCCCCCACCAAGGAAATATTAATATTAATCAATAATTATATTTGTATGCTGCCTTTCTAAAGTTAAAACCATGCTCAAGGTGGCTTACAGCATATAAAAAGTATATAACTACAAACATAACAAAGGTAGCCATGAACAATAAACAATACATCAAAAAGTACACAACCAAATGTAACAATTTCCACATAAATAATAAGATCCGAAATAAAGTTACAAAAAAATAACTTCAACAAACACCGCTAAACAATACCTCAGCCCATATAATCCAGTGATCATCACAGCTTTGGGAATTTTGGCATCAAAAGCATTAAATGTTTTGGCTCAGTGTTTTTCCTATTTATACAAAGAAAGACACTGACATTTTCCAGACTGTGATTCCAAAAGTATAGTTTATAAGGTGTGACTTCAATAAAAAGTATACTCTTTTGAAAGAAAAAATCAGTATAATATGCTAACTCCATAGTTAGATTCTAGTCCTATTTTACTGATATATATTTACCAATGTTTTCAATAGGCCTTATACAGTATGGCTATAAGGGATTGGGTCCTAAATGCTGTATTAACATTTTTTTGAAAGTCAGTTTGGGAGGGCATAACTGATAGCTGGGGGGCAGGGTGGGGGAAATGGTGTGGGAGGGGTTATTTAATCCCCAAACAGCCCAATGAGCACTGACGTGGATACACACAAACCCCCGGTGCACAAATTTCAGTAGCCCTTTCACATTGTTACTATAAATGCTATTTTGATCTCTCTTCCTATGTGTAACAGAGATGGGGAACCTGCATCCTTCCTGATGTTGATGGACTCAAACTCCCATGAGCCACAGCAAGCATGGATAATGGACGATGGGAGTTGGAGTTGAACAACATACCGTAGAGAGGCCCATAGGCTCCCCATCTCTGATTTACATCACTAAGCTGCCTTGATGAAAAATAATATACCCACAGAAAAGTTAGGAATTACTATAAATGAAAATGATCTCGTATGTTTTATTTCCATCCTGGGAATAAGATATGAAGTCGTTAGTTTGCAAGTCATATGTAGTGCATTTGCATACATTAGTAACAGTTGTGAAATCACCAGCTCATAAGAAGAGCCATTAGTGGTGGCAGCAGGAGGACGAAATGGTTTCAGGATCGTGGCCATTATTTTTGTGTTCTACTAACTATTGATTAGATGTAGCAACTCTTAGCCCCTAATGAATGTCTTGCTGGCAGGCCTTTGAAAGGCTTTGTATAACATGATCGATCAAACCCATCCATACAGTCTATCGATCTGAATCCATAAAACTGTGTGACCTTCATAGATTTGAGTTTAGTTTAGTTTGGAAACCAGAGGATTGACTTTTAATTATATTACACATCTGATCGCCGCTCAAAGCAGCAAATTGTTGATATTTCGAGTTTGGCAATATGCAGACCTTTCGGGCACGTCCAGGCATGCCCGCACCTGAAAGAAAAGATCTGTAGGGAGCAAAATGTATGTGTATATATTGGTCTAATTAAAGGGCTCCATTCAAAGCTGTTTGGAAATGAAAACAGCACAGCTCTTTAAAAGCCAGGTACTGGATCACTGCAGAACATAGAAAGCAGTGGTTACATAAGACCGTGTGAAAATCTGTGTTTAGATAGCAGTCCTATTATTGCCTCCTGTCATCTAAAATGATGGGTTATGGCGTCTGGAGTCATCCATAAGCTACGCACTGAAATGTAGAATTTGCCTGTGTGCTGCAGATCCCATGGCCAAACTTTTTCTCCAAGGGCCCAACAAGACATTACAGACATGCGTAACTTTCGCTCAGCAGGTTTGGGGCAGTTCTACAAGGAAAAGCAACCTGAGGAGGCGGCTGCAATAAAGGAGTGGAGGCTGATGGGGAGGGCACTTAATTATTTCCCTGCCGGCTGTTTTTCACCTTCAGAACTGAGGTGCCTAGCCTCTTTCTTTTTTCATGGGGGGATAGAGCATAGGGAACTGTATCCCCTCTCCCCATGAAAACCAAAATATGTATGCCGATGACACCCAGCTCTATTTCTCTGTTACACCTGAGTCAGGTGCAGCCATGCAAGTCCTGGACTCATGCCTGGACCCAGCAGTCAGCTGAATGAGGGCTCGTAAGCTAGATCCCGATAAGAGTGGTTCTGGGCAGATTGCCTGTTCTTGATGAGGCTGTACACTCCCTGAAAGAACAGGGTGTATCATTGTCACTGGAGATCCAAGTAGCTGTAGTAGCTATGAGTGCCTTTTACCAGCTTCAGTTACAGCCATTCCTGGTCAGGAATAGCCTGGCCAGGGATAGCCTGGCCAGAGTGATCCATTGGTAACCTCAAAACTGGATTACTCTATGTGGAGCTGCCTTTACGACTGTTCTAGAAGCTGAAGTTTGTGGTTAGGCTGCTGAGTGGAACTATTACAGGCTGTACATAACATTATCTCTAAAAGAACTCCCCTGGGGCTGGGGCCAGCTCTCCCCCAGGCCAGATATTAAGTGTTGAGATATCCACAAGCTGTTGCTGGATCTCCAGCAATTTGCTACTGGTCCAAGTTTAAGCTTCTCCTGTTCCCAGTGGTGTAGCGAGGCACCGCGACACCTGGGCCGGCAAATTGCCATGCACCCGGGGGGGGGGGGTGCGTCGTCGTTACGTAATGGCGCATGCATCGTTACATGGCGGGGTATTGCCCCCCCATGCCCGCAAAGCCGCGCACCCCCAACGCCAAGCTCCAGGTAGAAAGCCCGCTCGGTGCGGCGCGCCCGCCCCACCAAGTGGGCTTTTTACTTGGAGTTTGGAGCTGGAGGCGCGCGGCTTTGGAGTCACTGGGGGGTGGTGATACCCCGCTACCTAACATGCTTGCGCAGCATGGCAGGGGTGGGGGAGCCAAGTGGCACCCCCCCCAGCGGAACCCGGGGCGGACCGCCCCCATCGCCGCCCCATTGCGACGTCCCTGCCTGTTCCTGACTTAAGATGCAGTAAACAATTTAGGACCTGGCTACCTGGGAGATATTTTCCTACAGAGGCTTGCTTTGGATGCAGCCCTCCTGACTGCTTTAAAGTCAGGTGAAATTCATCTTGCATTAACCTGGGAGAGGGCCTTTTCTGTTGTGGAACCTATCTTTAAGAACTGTCTCCCTCCTGAAGTTCAGCAAGTTGGCAAGCACCAATTCTGATGTGTTTTTTACACGATCAATTTCTAACATAAAATTAAATGAAATAATTACTAAAAGCCTAGTGTTGATGATCAGCAAATGTTTCCAGTAATTATCTATTTCATTTCATTTTGAAATCTACTATGCCACTCTCTTTAGCAGGGAAACTCAGTAGCAGAGTGTGTGCTTTACACACAAAAGTTCCCAGTTTCAACCCCCAGCATCTCCAGCTAGGGCTGGTAGGGTCCCCTGCCTAAAACCTTGGAGAGCTGCTGTCTGTGTTGACAATACTGAACTAGATGAGCAGTCACAGCTATCTTCCATATCTCCAGGATTCAGGTCAAAGACTTCCCCCCTCTTTCACATTCCTTCTTTCTTTCCTTCCTTCTGGAGGGTGGCAATTAAAGTCTGAAATAAACAGAAATGGTAGAATAAATATAAATAAATACACACAGACACAAATTCACCATACATTTAAAACACATGGCTTCCCCCAAAGACTCCTGGAAACTGTAGTTCACCCCTCAATTACGAGTGCCTTTAACAAACTAAAATTTCCAGGAATCTTTGCTTCCTCCAATGTGCTTTAAATGTACTGTGTGTATGTGTCCCAAATGTGAAGTGGTATTCTCTCCCTTAGTCCTTCAGTTATACCTAGTAACATTCCAGGGGGTTAAAAACTAAGAATTATCAGCATGTGGAAATAGCTCCAGAATAATTCTCTAATTAATGTATTCATTTGGAACATTTGTGAAGTGCACTCCTTTTTTATGTGCCCCTTTTAAAATGCGAGAAGTACCAAGTTTAGGCAGGCAAGAAATATGGTCTTGCCATATTTCTTGACACTTTCTCCTCCTGACAATAATGTTACTGTGAAAATGCAACTTGTACTGTACAGGATATTGGCCTTTTTGGGTGAAACAAGAGCGCCCCCTAACGTCTTCAGGATATGAGTACGTATGTGCAAAGAACAGGTGCAGGTGGGGGGCGGGCAGAATAAATACCTACTTAACATTGAAGACAGCACAGAACTTTCCTTGTTGCTTGCTGAAATAGTTAGCAATAAAACCAAAGGTCCAGGAAGTCACACTGTAAAGAAAAAAAATGTACAAATCTCCACAAGAGCCATAATCTGCAGATAATCTGAGACTGTGTATTATTTCTACTAACACTGCTAAACTTCTAGTGTGCCTAGAAGGTCCAAGGCAGTAATGTTTCTGAATACCAATTGGTGGAACGGAAAGTGCTCTTCTGCTCACGTTCTGCTTGAGCTTTCCCCCACAACATCTGCAGGCACTTCTCGGCTTAAGGGTTTACCTTTGGCAGCAGCAGTCTTTTTCAAGCCCTCTTGCAGCTCATTCCTTTTTGTTTTTGTTTTGCTTCCTTGGGGAAGATCTCCAGAGCAGTGCCAACATTTAGTGGCACTGGCTGATTCCCAGCCTGCCCTCCCCAGCTGGTCAATCCCGGCTGCTGCCACCCCACCACCTGTCTCCTGGCACTCTCTTTAACTTCTCTGTAGAGGCTGCCTCTGGGTGGAGGAGGAGGGGTGCACAGACCCCAGCCAACACCCTTCCTGCTGCCCTTGGTCACCAGCTCAGCCACTCCAGCCCCCAGGGCCATCCCTACCCAGAGCCTTGGCCACTGCCCATTCTGCTCCTGCTGTCACTCAGTGCCTGTGGGGCTGCGGAAAAGGCAGGAAGCAAAGGAGGGGATTGACTTTTCATTATCTATATATATTTATATCTATGCACTCTTAAAAAAAACTCCAATTCCTGAGGAGGCATTTTCCAATTCACCTCAGGTGGCAAAATATCTTGGGCCGGCCCTGACTAGTCATGATGGTTATTTGCTACCTCCAGTGTCAAAGGCAATATAGCTTGGCTACTAGTTTCTGTCTGCAAGAAGATCAAACCTATCCATTCTTAAGGAAATCAGCCCTGAGTGCTCCCTGGAAGGACAGATCGTGAAGCTGAGGCTCCAATACTTTGGCCACCTCATGAGAAGAGAAGAATCCTTGGAAAAGACCCTGATGTTGGGAAAGATTGAGGGCACTAGGAGAAGGGGACGACAGAGGACGAGATGGTTGGACAGTGTTCTCGAAGCTACGAACATGAGTTTGACCAAACTGCGGGAGGCAGTGCAAGACAGGAATGCCTGGCGTGCTATGGTCCATGGGGTCACAAAGAGTCAGACACGACTAAACGACTAAACAACAACAACCAGTTTCTGTGGAGTACAAGTTGGGAGAGTGCTGTTACACTCATGATTTGCTTGTTGGCGTCCCATAGGCACCTGGTTGAGCACCACGAAGAACAGCACACTGGATTCGAAGGGCCTTTTGTCTGGCCCAGCAGCGCTCTTCTTATGTTCTCATAAGAGCCTGTCTTGTACAGCTCTATGTCTATATTGTCTACTCTTGACTGCCAGATGCTTTCAACGGTCTTGGACAAAGGTCTTTCCCAGTACTTCCTAGGTGATACCTTTTTAACCAGAGCTGCTAGGCTTTTGAACCCGATGTGCAATGCAGAATATAGCAGGAAAACTGAATGGGTAAGGAAAGAAGATATCCGACTGACCTTTAAAATGTTCTTGAAAACAGCAGTCAAAAGCTAAGGTAGGCTGAGTGGATTTAAACCAGCTCTTTAAGACCCATATGTTAAATTCACCCTGCAGAACCCCCAGCGGAGGTCTGTAAAAATGGATATTTTGCAGGTGGCTTTTGTGCAAAGTTATTATCTTAATGAGAAAATGGGAAAGGCTGAAGAATAAGCATAAAGAAGTAATTATTTCATAGGGCAGTACATGTAACAGAACACAGGCCTACGCAGGATATAAACACAACGGTAAGATCAAAAGGATTCGTGGATCACCTTCATTGGAATAGTCAGTGGAAATTTATAAGAAGCATTCCCCCTAGTTTGCCAGCTCCCCATAAGTGTACACTTAAACTTCCATTCAAATTATACTATTGTTTTTTAGCAGATACACTCACTTTTCAAAGATTTATGCGTGACATATTGACAGCCTCTAATCACTGCGATACAATTCCCATTGTGAGTTATTAAAATATACCTTACATTTTAAATGCAATAAAAGGTATGAGCGAACATGCCTCCTTTCTTCATAACACATAAATGCCACATCTGGACCATAAAATTGTGCATTATGGAGAGTTTGTATGGATGCCAGATACTCCAAACTTTGTGCTGTTTTCTCCATTTAGTCTAATTTTCCAGATGTTTTGTAACTTTCAGACACAAGTGTTGTTGAGCAGTTGATTGAAGTATATTTATTTGAAGAAGTGAGGGGTAAGGTTAAGCTAAAGGAAACAGTTAACTGTTGTCTGATGGGGACCCTCATTTAATTCACTTGTAATTTTATTGCATGAAAAGTTGCTTTTAGCCTGCTCTACTGGCAACATTTCCAGATGGCCTTGCAAGCAAAATGTATAACTTAAACAGTGGCACACTTCCCTGCAATATCATCATTGCATCGTATGGTCCTGCACAGCATTATATGTTGTGGTGCAGTGCTATATACCACACTGTAGCAGTCACCCTCAAAAATCCTGTGTGCCAACCGAAATTAAGACCGTCACCTAGCATCTTGATATTTAGGTAATTACTAAAGATGTTAGTGTGACCCAGCCATTGTAGAGCTTTTGGCTTTTCGGCTCCTTTACCTGATTTTATTTTGCTGTGCACTGCTTTGGTACTGTTTGTTAACCAGGTTATAGATAAAGAAACAGAAGTAAAATAAATGTAGGAGAGCCAGTCAATTGCCAACCCTATTCTAATCACAGCAAATGTTAGAATGTGTCCACAAGTGAGTGGTGGCTGGTGTCCATTGGTGGCTGGTGTAGGATGGAAGGTAGGGAGACCAACAACAGGTACATAAGCCTGAGCCAATGGCAGGTGGAGCAGGTGAATCACAGGGAAAGAAGATTAAACAGTAAGTGTAACTGAGCTCTGGTGATTCTTTTGCTTCTTCTTAATAATAATAATAATAATAATAATAATAATAATAATTTTTTTTATACCCTGCCCATCTGGCTAGGTTTCCCCACCCACTCTGGGCGGCTCCCAACAGAATATTAAAAACACGATAAAACTTCCCTAAACAGGGCTGTCTTCAGATGTCTTCTAGAAGTCAGATAGATGCTTATTTCCTTGACATCTGATAGGAGGGCATTCCACAGGGTGGGCGCCACTACCGAGAAGGCCCTCTGCCTGGTTCTCTTCTTCCCTGTCTGGCCAGCACCTCCCCCAATGCTGTACAGCTGCTGTTGCCATCACCAAGAAAGCAACCACCGCCATGGGCGTACCCAAGGGGGGGCAGGGGGCAGCTGCCTCCCCCCCATCAAGTAAAACAATAGAAATCTTTAACTAACTGACCAGTCACAATGGTCCTGCTCTCTTTAACAAAGTCCTGCCCCCCCCCAACAAAAATCCTGACCACCACCCCTTCCATTTCCTGCACGGGCAGGAAAACCTGTTGCAAGGTCCAGCCACATCCCTTCTGTCAAAGCATCCTGTTCTCACTGTGATGCCTTTTGAAAGTTCTACCTGGCCTCCACTTCTCCACAGGTATGGTTCAGGATTGAAGAGGTTGGGTTACAAGAGACACCACAAGACACATGAAATCCATTCGCCGATCACATCCTGCCCACCCTGTCTTAGAGGTGGAGTAGAACAAGACATTCCTACAGTGGCACCACATCTGGAATCGTGATGGAAAGTGGACAGGACCACAAATGATATTCAATGGGGGAGCATGCTGGGCAAGGGCCTGGGCCTATATTTAGATAGGTTGCACTGAGCAGCTTTGCAGCAGGGCTCCCAATCCAGCCAGCATGCTTGCCCGCTGCAAACTACAGCATGCAGAGTGGGTCCCAAGCTCCTAACTTTCTAACCTATGCCATCAGGGCAGCCTGCTAGAAGAGGGAGTCACTCACCTGTCATCTCCAGTGCCTCAAGAACATCATTACAGAGAGCGAACGCTATATATATAGCAGCCTTCCTCAACCAAGTTTTTGAACTACAACACCCATCAGCCCCAGCCAGTGTGGCCAATGGGCAGGGATAATGGGACTTGTAGTCCAAAAACTCTGGGAGTGTATCGGACAAAAATGCCTCTAGGATTGCACTTGATCCTTTTAAAGCTGCTAACCTTGGTGTGACTATTAAAACAATTCATCATTCAGGTACAAAACAAGCTCTGAAGAGTGCTAAGCTCTATGTATTTACTCAACTGTTTCCTGGCTTATCTCTAAACCCCCAGCCTTGACAGGGACTCCACAGTATTTGATCTGAGTCATCACTTAAGTCCCTTATAGATTTTTACATTTTTCCTTGTGGGAGGTCAGGGCATTTGGTAGGAAGAAAGAAAGCCACCACAATTGTTGCTGGTTAAGCTGCTCCTTATATAACTTTTTACACATTGAATCCATAGTAACACAACCAACAGCCGATCGGACCCAATCCAGAATTTACAAGCAAAAGCTCATTTTCTACTTGTGCTGTGAAATAGAATTGTTGTTGTTTTCCTTCTCACCATCCTAGATCCCTGCTATTTGGGGGGTGGGTGGGTGGGTGGATGTAATTCATTTGCCCTTTGCAGATCCCTCTTTATTAGATATTTTGCAGCAAGTTAAAACAAATAAACAAAAACCCTACACATTTCCCTGTTTGTTTCCATAAAGTCAAGCTTGTTTCCATGGGCGTAGCCATGGGGGGGGACAGGAAGGAGCAGCTGCCCCCCATCAATAAAAATACATAGCAAAATCAGGTTCTGCCCCCTAACAAAAATCCTGGCTACGCCCATGCTTGTTTCCAACACTGTGACTTCCCAATCCCTGTTAGAAATGCTGTCTCCAGCTTGTGCATCCTCAAATGGGATGACTCTGGAAATTAAATTATATCAGGAGAACTGGTGGGTTTCTCTTGCAGATAGATGGAGGCAATCTGTCACCATTTTCAGCTGCTCTAGGATATTGCACAGATTGAGCCATACACTATGGCTACTTTGTTATGTTCTTGAAATTCAATGCAGATGCAAACCTGTTCCGACTGTGTCGCCAAAGTAGATTTTATGGCTGTTTTGCATTACCACAGCATGGCAAAGCAGATCGCTGGCTGCAACCACATAGTTGGGCACGGCCTGTTCATAGAGAGCATGTGCTTTACATTGCTCCAGGAGATCTCTCTGCATAAGGCAGCAAGAAGTCCCACTTGCAAGGAAAAGAAAGCTTTGCCGTCGTGTTTGTGCACCTGTTCCTTATTTCAAGGAACGGTTCCTTATTTATGAACCTTATTTACTTGTGAGATGGGCCATAACTGCAAAAAGCCATTTTAATTCAGTACATTAACAGGCCAGTATATTTTAATAATGTTCTGACTTGCACAATACATCAATTTCTTACATTCTCACCATGTGCTCCTTATCTTATTTCTTTCTGGGATTGCTCAGTCAGCAAAGCGTGAGACTCTCTTAATCTTTTCCCCCACGTTATTTGTATGTCATGTGTGCTCATTGCCTTGCACTGTCCTGTACAAAACAAAGCTTCTTGGAGTCAATGTGGTAAGTCCTAGGATGAACTGCTTGGTCCCAAAGTATCTACTCAGAGGAGAAGGTGGCTAACTCTCCCACAGATTGCCAGGCTGTGAGAACCCGGAGCTGTGGAACAAGCCAGGAACTGAAGAACATATCAGAAGTCAGAACCAAAGACCAAGCAATAACACAGCATAGAACATGCCCAGGACTCTCTCCTGCTGTGAGTGCCCACAGGCCCTGTCCCTGCCTCCTTCCACCTGGTCTAGGGCGGGGCCTGGAAGGCCTCATAAAGGACTGCTGCCGCTGCTCTGCTGCTGGTGCTGCCCAGGACTCTCTCCTGCTGTGAGTGCCCACAGGCCCTGTCCCTGCCTCTTTCCACCTGGTCTAGGGCGGGGCCTGGAAGGCCTCATAAAGGACTGCTGCCGCTGCTCTGCTGCTGGTGCTGCCCAGGACTCTCTCCTGCTGTGAGTGCCCACAGGCCCTGTCCCTACCTCTCTCCACCTGGTTTAGGGCGGGGCCTGGAAGGCCTCATAAAGGACTGCTGCCGCTGCTCTGCTGCTGGTGCTGCCCAGGACTCTCTCCTGCTGTGAGTGCCCACAGGCCCTGTCCCTGCCTCTTTCCACCTGGTCTAGGGCGGGGCCTGGAAGGCCTCATAAAGGACTGCTGCCGCTGCTCTGCTGCTGGTGCTGCCCAGGACTCTCTCCTGCTGTGAGTGCCCACAGGCCCTGTCCCTGCCTCTTTCCACCTGGTTTAGGGCGGGGCCTGGAAGGCCTCATAAAGGACTGCTGCCGCTGCTCTGCTGCTGGTGCTGCCCAGGACTCTCTCCTGCTGTGAGTGCCCACAGGCCCTGTCCCTGCCTCTTTCCACCTGGTCTAGGGCGGGGCCTGGAAGGCCTCATAAAGGACTGCTGCCGCTGCTCTGCTGCTGGTGCTGCCCAGGACTCTCTCCTGCTGTGAGTGCCCACAGGCCCTGTCCCTGCCTCTTTCCACCTGGTCTAGGGCGGGGCCTGGAAGGCCTCATAAAGGACTGCTGCCGCTGCTCTGCTGCTGGTGCTGCCCAGGACTCTCTCCTGCTGTGAGTGCCCACAGGCCCTGTCCCTGCCTCTTTCCACCTGGTCTAGGGCGGGGCCTGGAAGGCCTCATAAAGGACTGCTGCCGCTGCTCTGCTGCTGGTGCTGCCCAGGACTCTCTCCTGCTGTGAGTGCCCACAGGCCCTGTCCCTGCCTCTTTCCACCTGGTCTAGGGCGGGGCCTGGAAGGCCTCATAAAGGACTGCTGCCGCCGCTCTGCTGCTGGTGCTGCCCAGGGGAACTTGAAACAGCACAGAGTCCTTTTTAAAATGCCTTTTAAAGAATTTTTAATGTTTTTATCTTCTTTGGGGTGGTAGGTGGGAGGGATTTTTAGTTGGGTGTGGGAATCTGTTAAATTTTAGTGTATCTGTAATTTTTATTGTTTTTGGTTTTATTGTTTTATTGTGTTTGGGGTGGTAGGTGGGAGGGATTTTTAGTTGGGGGTGGGAATCTGTTAAATTTTAGTGTATTTGTAATTTTTATTGTTTTTGGTTTTATTGTTTTATTGTCTTTTTTGTGTTCTTCTTTTGTTGAGTTCTTTGCTGTTTTTTAGAGGTTTTATTTTGTTTTTAAGGGGAGGGGTCAGGGCTGCCCGGGAGGGGGTCCCAGCAAGCAAAATGGCTGGGGCAGATTCCACAGGGGGGTGTGCACTGGAACAACCGATCTCAGTGGTCACGGGTAGGAGGAGGAGTTACGCTAAGACCAGACCATGTCATTACCGAGGAGGCAGACTTAGTCGTTGTCTGAGGACTATCCCTGCCTCCAGGTCTGGTCCTGACCGGACGGATATTGGAATCAGCAAGGGATACCCACATGACCTGAAGGTGCTGCTGTGCAATGCCAGGTCGATGATGAATAAGACCACCGCCATTCACGACCTGATTGTGGATGGAGGATTTGACCTGGCATGTGTGACAGAGACCTGGTTGGAGGAAGCCGATGGGCCCGTTCTTGGCGCTGCTTGCCCACCAGGTTTCTCTTATGCACAGCAACCCAGGCCATCTGGGCGGGGAGGGGGGGTTGCAGTGATTTTTAGGAAGTCATTAGTTTGCACCAGGCGTCCTATTGGGAAGACCCAGTTCTCTGAGTGCATGTTCTGGAAGTTGGGCAATAGAGGCAGTACAGGATTCCTTTTGGTGTACCGACCTCCCCGCTGCACCAAGGATTCCCTGCCCGAGCTGCTTCAGGTCGTGTCGGATGTGCTCCTGGAGACACCTAGCTTGGTTGTCTTAGGGGATTTTAACATCCATGCCGACACGACCTTACAAGGAGCCGCTCGGGACTTCGTGGAAAGCATGGCCACCATGGGGCTGTCCCTGAATAAGTCTGGCCCAACTCATAGCCGCGGACATGCCTTGGACTTGGTGTTTACCTCTATGGATGTTGGTGATCTGACATTAAGTAAAAGCGAAACAAAAGAAGTGCCATGGTCAGATCACTTTCTGGTGCAACTGGACTTCTCCGCAACCCTTTCCCTCTGCAGGGAGGTGGGACCGATTCGGATGGTCCGCCCCCGCTACTTAATGGATCCAATTGGCTTCCAAAGAGTGGTAGGGGATGTTTTATCCCATGTCGATGGCCTTTCAGCTGATTCCCTGGTGGCCCGCTGGAATGCGGAGTTAACCAGCGCTATTGACTGTCTGGCTCCGAAGCGCCCTCTCAGATTGCATGGAGCCCGGACAGCCCCGTGGTTTTCCCCGGCGCTGAGGGCAATGAAACAGTCGTTGAGACGGCTAGAGCGCCGGTGGCGGAAAACTCATTTTGAATCAGACCGGACACGGGCTAGAGCTCAACTTCGAGCCTACCAAGTGGCAATGGCGACGGCGAAGAGGACCTTCTTCACCGTCTCCATCGCATCTGCAGAAAACAGCAGCAGGAGACTCTTCCAGGTGGTTCGCAATTTAGCGGAACCACCTGCTCCATCCGGGCCCAGTACGGGCCACATGATCTCCTGCAATGATTTTGCAAAGTTTTTTGCAGATAAAGTCGCTCAGATTCGGGAAGAGGTAGACTCCACCGTGGGAGCAGGGCCGGGGCGGGGGAGTGCTAGAGTCCTGTCTAGTCAAGTTTTGTGGGATCAATTTCAATCTGTTACCTCCGAGGATGTGGACAGGCTGCTTAGACGAATGAAACCAACCACCTGTCTCCTTGATCCTTGCCCATCCTGGCTTATAAAAGCTAGCCAGGAAGGGCTGGGCGATGGGCTTCGCGGGTTGGTAAATGCTTCTCTCCATGAGGGAGCCTTCCCAGACCCGCTGAAAGAGGCGGTTATTAAACCGCTTCTTAAAAAACCATCTTTAGATCCGGCCAATATGGCCAACTATCGCCCAGTCTCAAATCTTCCATTCTTGGGCAAGGTGATTGAGCGAGTGGTTGCGGAACAACTCCAGGCACGCCTGGAAGAAGCGGACCATTTGGATCCCTTCCAGTCAGGATTCAGGCCTCATCATGGGACTGAAACTGCCTTGGTCGCACTGGTCGATGATCTCCGGCGGGCTAGGGACAAAGGTAAGAGCTGTTTCCTTGTTCTGCTGGATCTCTCAGCGGCTTTTGACACCATCGACCATAACATCCTTCTGGACCGTCTAGAGGGCTTGGGAGCTGGGGGCACTGTCATGCAGTGGTTCCGCTCCTTCCTCCTGGGCCGTGTTCAGAAAGTGGTGGTGGGGGATGAGTGTTCAGACCCCTGGGCGCTCACTTGTGGGGTGCCTCAGGGTTCTGTCCTCTCCCCCATGCTTTTTAACATCTATATGCAGCCGCTGGGAGAGATCATCAGGGGGTTTGGGCTGGGTGTCCATCAGTATGCTGATGATACCCAGCTCTACCTCTCTTTTAAATCAGAACCAGTGAAGGCGGTGAAGGTCCTGTGTGAGTGCTTGGAGGCGGTTGGAGGATGGATGGCGGCTAACAGATTGAGATTGAATCCTGACAAGACAGAAGTACTGTTTGTGGGGGACAGGAGGCGGGCGGGTGTGGAGGACTCCCTGGTCCTGAATGGGGTAACTGTGCCCCTGAAAGACCAGGTGCGCAGCCTGGGAGTCATTTTAGACTCACAGCTGTCCATGGAGGCACAGGTCAACTCCGTGTCCAGGGCAGCTGTTTATCAGCTCCATCTGGTACGCAGGCTGAGTCCCTACCTGCCCACTGACTGTCTCTCCAGAGTGGTGCATGCTCTAGTTATCTCTCGCTTGGACTACTGCAATGCGCTCTACGTGGGGCTACCTTTGAAGGTGACCCGGAAACTACAACTAATCCAGAATGCGGCAGCTAGACTGGTGACTGGGAGCGGCCGCCGAGATCACATAACACCGGTCCTAAAAGACCTACATAGGCTCCCAGTACGTTTCCGAGCACAATTCAAAGTGTTGGTGTTGACCTTTAAAGCCCTAAACGGCCTCGGTCCGGTATACCTGAAGGAGCGTCTCCACCCCCATCGTTCTGCCCGGACACTGAGGTCCAGCTCCGAGGGCCTTCTGGCGGTTCCCTCATTACGAGAAGCCAAGTTACAGGGAACCAGGCAGAGGGCCTTCTCGGTAGTGGCACCCACCCTGTGGAATGCCCTCCCACTAGAGGTCAAAGAGAACAATTACCAGACCTTTAGAAGGCATCTCAAGGCAGCCCTGTTTAGGGAAGCTTTTAATGTTTGATGGATTTCTGTATTTTAGAATTTCTGTTTTTTTTTTAAGCCGCCCAGAGTGGCTGGGGGAACCCGGCCAGATGGGCGGGGTATAAATAATAAATTATTATTATTATTATTATCAAAACTTTGCTGCTCAGGCAAGGCTCAGGATGAACCAGGAAGACCTTTAGGCCTACTGTCCAGGAGCAGGTCTGGCGCAAGGCAGTTGGGCACCTAAGGAAAGCCACAAAACGACACACACACACACACACACACACACACACACACACACACACACACACGCTACCCTAGAGAAGAAGGGGTGAGTAAAGATCTATACTGTATCAGGATGAAGGGGGAATAACGATCTGCCTGAGGCATTCTCCTGACTTTGCCTCATAGGTGGGCCGGCCCTGTCCTGGAGGATCCAATAGCAAACCTGGGTGGGCATGGGCATAGCCAGGTTTTTTGTTAAGGCGAGCAGACCTTTTGTTTCGGGGGGGCTTTTGTTGGGGGGGGCAGAACCTCAGTTAGCTATGTATTTATATTGACACTTATTGTTTTAGGGGGGGCAACTGCCCCTCCCTGCACCCGCTTGGCTACACCCATGTGGGCGGGTGACTTCACTCCAGGGCCTGAGGGCACTTCACTATGAAACTGTTACCTGTTACCTGAGTGTATCTGAAGAAGTGTGCATGCACACGAAAGCTCATACAAAAATAAAACCTTAGTTGGTCTTTAAGGTGCTACTGAAGGAATTTTTTTTATTTTGCTTCGACTCAGACCAACACGGCTACCTACCTGTAACTGTTACCTGTAGTTCAGTTGTTCACCACACGGGGCAGCTATTCCCAGCTTCTGTTTATATCCTGATAGTTATTAAATTGCTCTGCCATGAGCACTATTTATTTTCATGTAATACAAATATCAGGAAGTAAACATGGTGGGAGATTTGAGTGAGGATGAGTGTGTGTTAACTCCACCCTTCTCCATTGACATTCTTCTCACAGCTTGTGTGAAGCACTCATGGAAACTCCCAGCACGTTTTGGAACCCTTCCTGGTACCGTATTTGTAATGACTAGAGAGTTCTCTGGCCTCCTTCCAATCAGTTCCCATTGAACTTCCAGTGGAAGGATCTCTACACCTGGCATGACTAGACCTTTCCATCACTCATGCAGCAGCATTACCAGTTGTGTCAGAGGAGGCACGCCTAGAATGTATTTCAAAGGTAGACCTTTTGGGATATAAGCATGATGCTGTGTGTCTCATTCTAATGCTGAAACACTGGGGTTTCTCAAGAATTATCCATCTCATTTCCTTTATCATGAAACTGAGGCAGCAAATTCAAATAGACAACTAATTGGCCATCATGCCCTTGGCTTTCTGTTGTCAGTTTGCTCAATTAGATGTGTAATAGTTTCATGTAATAGTGGCCAAGAGTCTGGTATTCTCAGTTTGAATGGGGCTTCTCCTGGTGGTTCTGACAGGTGACAAGGTTAACTTGTAGCCCAAGGAGCCAGATGGTCCTTAAAATTTGGGATCTTTCCTTCAATCCGGTGAATATAAACATGATCAGAGTTTGGGAATGAAGGGGAGGGAGACACCATTTGTAAAGTGACAGGGACCTAGTTCTCAGGGCAAATGTGGTGTAGTGGTTAGAGTTTCAGGCTAGGACCTTGGAGATCAGGCTTCAAATCCCCACTTGGCCATGGTGGTCATTGGGTAACTTTGGGCTAGTCATCAACTCTCAGCCTAACTTTCCTCACAGGTTTGTTGTGCGGGCCATATGAGATGGGGAGAGCCACGTACACCGCCTTATGTCTGGGCAGGATCATGTCAGATTGCAGGTGGGGGTCTACTTGACTGAATGCTCCTCCTAGGGCAGGAATGGGGAACATGTGTGACCTTCCGGACGTTAGGCTACAACTCTCGTCATCCCTGACTATTTTGCCATGACAGCCAGAAAGGACTCACCAGGTGACATTGAGCTGCTATGCTAGCTTTCTAGAAGGTACCGTAAATGTCTCTTGCTTACCAAATGCGTGAGGGCTGATGTGACAGGGAGGTCAGCATGGGGACATATCAGCATGAGCAGTGGATTGGCTCCACCAGTCTGTTTCCACCATGCTGCTCTCTCCAGCGCTCCCCTACTGCCCAGTAGCAGCAGCTCCACTGTACCCAGCAAGCCACTTCTGAAGCCAACAACATCTGGAGGCACAATGGTTCCTTACCTCTTGGCAAATACAAAAGAGGACAGAGTCCTGGGTTTTTAATACTTATGTTGAAGAGGGCATTTCAGCAAGTGAGGGAATTTCACCAACTGAAATTCTTTATTTGTCACAACTTTTAAAGGTGTGGGGGGCCTGCTTTTTTATTTTTGCAACCCTACTTTACAAAAGGCTGCTGGTGTATGTGTACAACAATGCAAAATTCCAGGAACATGTTTCCAAAATAGCCGTAAGGCTGATGGTGGAGAATGAGAGGCGGCTGAGGACTGATGAATAAATTTTTGTGCACCTAACAAAACCCTGATCGTTTCAGGGTTTGGCAACCCCTCAAAAAGCTCATTCCACAGTTTATCCTACAGTTGTACCTTGGTTCTCAAACTTAATCCGTTCCAGTAGTCTGTTCCAAAACCAAAGCGTTCCAAAACCAAGGCACGCTTTCCCATAGAAAGCAATGCAAAATGGATTAATCTGTTCCAGACTTTTAAAAACAACCCCTAAAACAGCAATTTAACATGAATTTTACTATCTAACAAGGCCATTGATCCATAAAATGAAAGCAATAATCAATGTACTGTACTATAAAATAAATAAGGCAGTATTGTACTGTAGATGATAATTTTTTTAAAAAAAATATTGTTTTCTAACCTGCACTGATGATCGTCAGTTTGGAAGGGTGGCTTTTATCCATTTCTGCAGTCACACAATCTATCGATCAGTAGCTGAACTGGGTTCCACACAGTCACAAAAACAAATTAACCGAAAAAGCCTCAAAAACAAAAAGGCAAAATAAATAGCAAAAACAAAAGCACCAAACTTAATCCATTCCAGAAGTCCGTTTGACTTCCGAAATGTTCAAAAACCAAGGTGCAGCTTCTGATTGGTGCAGGCGCCCCGGAAACAATAGCTGGCAGCCGCATCGGAGGTTCAGCTTCTGAAAAACATTCGAAAACCGGAACACTTACTTCCGGGTTTTTGGCGTTGAGAACCAAGGCGATTGAGTACCAAGGTGTTTGAGAACCAAGGTACCACTGTACCTGAAATGAACTGAAAGCAACATACAAAACTCATAGGTGTCTATTGCCACCTACTGGTTGAGATTTTACACTGATGACTCTTTGTCTTCTCATTTGGAACCTTCAAAATGATTCACAAAATCATTTTATCTTGGTGTAGTCGTGTGAGCTACAATCAGGCTTCCATGTTTGACAAGCTTCTCAGATGCCATTTATAATGAAGTAGGTGCATTTCTCCAAATAGTGTTCATAATATAAGTCTATTCCTCATAATATTTCCACCTTAGTCCGGAATAGGCAGAAAACTACTTAGTTCAAGTAAGTTCATTATTTGGATTCCCACCTTTGCTTCTGGCATTTCTGTGGTCTTTAGTAGTGTATGAATGGGATCATTTCCCCCAGCACTGAAATGCAATGATGTGTACAGTTGCCAAACTGATCAGAATTCAGGAACTGATCTGTGGTCAAGCTGACAGAAAACTCTCTCTCTCTCTCTCTCTCTCTCTCTCTCTCTCTCTCTCTCTCTCTCTCTCTCTGTGTGTGTGTGTGTGTGTGTGTCCGTGTCCCTGATTGTCAGGATAATTGAGGCATTTATTTATTTTTATGAAGCCCATAAGCAGAACCTAAGTGCAACAGCACTCTCTGCACTTGTGATTCTCAACAACTGGTATTCAGAGGCATACTACCGGTACCTCCCGCAATGAAGGTAGAACACAGTTATTGTAATGAGGAGGAGGAGGAGGAGGAGTTTTATTCCAAGCCCACATTCTCAGTATGTTCACACTACTGTCTCAGCAACGTCTACGCTGGCTTGGTTATGTCCACAAAATGGAAGATGGCAGGATCCCCAAGGATGTGCTCTATGGGGAGCTAGTTTCAGGCACCAGGTCTGTTGGCAGACCAGCTCTGCATTACAAAGATGTCTGAAAATGTGACATGAAGGCTGGCAACATCAACCCCACCATGTGGAAATCCCTTGCAAATGACTGCAGTGCCTGGAGACAGACAGTCAGATAGCAGTGACTAGAGGGGACGTGACTGCTGGGAGGAACGCAGAGAGAAGTAACGCCATGGTGCGTCTGCGGCAGCACAACTGGATGCCTTCATCTGCCCCAGCTGCAATGAAACATGTCTCTCTCATATCAGTCTCTACAGCATTGGTCGGCAAACTAAGGCCCATGGGCTGGATCAGGCCCAATTGCCTTCTGGATCCGACCCGTGGATGGTCTGGGAATTGCTGTGTGGATTGCCAGAGCGCGCGTTCTTTCCCTCTCCCTCACACGGTGGTGGCGGCACCTCCCTCCCTCCTCCTGGCTTCTCCCCACCCTGCCTAGAGGAGGAAGGGGGCTGGGCTTTGTTGGTGCCAGCAGCAGCAGTGCTCGAGCGGCCCCCATTTTAAGCAGCCCCTCTCCGGAGCCCTTTTGTGCACCGTTCATCATCCCTCTGCCGCCGCCAGCCCCTGCTGCTCGCAAGACGCAGGTAAGCAGCCACTGGGGCTCGTCCAGTGTTGTGGAGAAGGGAGGGGAGAGTCGTGGGGGGGTGGCTTATACTCTGGCCCCCCACAATGTCTGATGGACAGTAGACCAGCCCCCTGCTGAAAAAGTTTGCTGACCCCTGCTCTACAGGCACAGCCGGCGCTGTAACCTTCCAACAGTTTGGCTTCTCCCACAAAGGCACACTCCACTCCACCATTGTCTCCTGAGACAGACGGATGCCAACAAACAACAATTATCAGTTTTATTTATTTATTTACTACCCGGCCTTCACCCTAAGGCCCCAGGGTGGGTTACAACATTAAAAACAAGTAGTAGCCATTGATAGCTTTATCCACCATGAATTTATCTAATCCTCGTGAAATGCCAACTAAGCTGGCGGCCATTACTACTTCTTGTGGAAGTGAATCCCACTGTTTATGCATTGGGGACAGGAAAGCTACTCAGGGCATCTTTCCCAAAATAAGATCTAGAAACAACACTCCTCCCATTCCTGTCAACACATTTTATCTCCAGAAGCATGGGACACAATCTTGGATCAGTAGCTGAATCTAACTCAGGGCTACAGAAGCCAACCTGGAGTGGAGACCAGGAACAGGGAACATGACAGGACATTCATAAACAGCTGTCATTCTGTCTCACTGCTCCCTTCACCTCTGTCCAGTATGACACCATTTGTGTTCTTTTTATGGGTCTTATCCTAGAGCAGGAACCCTCTGGATGTTGCTGGACTTCAACTCCCATCAGCCCCAGAAAGCATGGTCAATGGCAAGGGATGATGGAAGTTGTAGTTCAGCAGCATCTGCTGGCCCAAACGTTCCCCAGTCTTGTCCTGGATGTTCTGCTTGCCAAAAAAAGGGAATAAGAATTATTGATCAGTTGGCTAATTGCCCCAAATGACCAGCATTTGTGTTACTGTGAGTTCGGTCTATACAATAGGATAGTTTTTTTAAAAAAAAATTTATTATGAAACCATGATCTGAAAGACCTAACTGCCTTTTGTCGGTCCCTTTTGTAAGAACACACGGAAACCTTTAACCAGCCCTTAACTATGTGTTCAGATCCCAGGGATGTTTCAGCAACGAAGATCTTACGAAGTGAAGGCTTAGGTGGAACTGGGGTGTGTGGTTACATGTGTGGGTGACAATTGTGACTTACATAATTGCATAGTTAGGGTATAATTAGTTAAATCAGTATTTATTGAAGTCTCTGATTCATCTGATGTCTTCTAAAGAACTATGTGTTTACCCATCCGATTCATGCCATGTTTGACTCCCTGTGTATGCATGGAATTTTGTTGTATTAATTTGAATATTCACGGCCTGTATCATTATTCTTGACCTACCTGGTGCATACCTTCTGCCTGAGATGTAGTAGCCATTCAAGGGATTAAGCTTCCATTTCTCATGCTTCTTTGTATTCAACATCATAGCAAAAGCAGCCCACCTTTGCAATGTTTAGCTTCGTTTCATCCGAATCCTCACCAGATAGTTTTGTATCCAAGTTGCTACCTTCTTTCTCATCAACCCGATTTTGGATACAGGTTGGATACAGATTTAGCTATAGATCGGTTGCCTCTTGAGGTGTAAGAACTGAGGGCTATCATCTCATTTAAGGGGAAATGTTTGGGGTAATAGCAAATGGGGAAACTAGAAGAGCTGTTTTAGTGGATATGGGAACTCTGTTTCTTCAGACAGTTTTGGTAGGTGAATGGTGGGTTTGTTTTAAGTTATTTACTGGGTGGCAAGGTTTGGCCCACCTATGAGGCAAGGTAACATGACCGCTTCAGGCAGCAGGATCCACAGGTGCAGCAGATCCTGATATAGATCTTTATATCCATCTCTGGTGCACGTGCTTGTCCCTTCTTCCCTGGAAGGCATAGGGATGCTATTTTGTGGTTCGCCTCAGGTGACAAAATGTCTTGGGCCAGCCCTGCTGGGTGGGCATTGTACTCTGCACTTCAGTCTCTTCTATATCGGATGATATGGTTCCAGGCTGTGCAATGCCTATGCTACCAAACAGTGAAATCTGGTAATTATTTTGAATCAGACCGGACACGGGCTAGAGCTCAACTTTGAGCCTACCAAGTGGCAATGGCGACAGCGAAGAGGACCTTCTTCACCGTCTCCATCACATCTGCAGAAAACAGCAGCAGGAGACTCTTCCAGGTGGTTCGCAATTTAGCGGAACCACCTGCTCCATCCGGGCCCAGTACAGGCCACATGATCTGCAATGATTTTGCAAAGTTTTTTGCAGATAAAGTCGCTCAGATTCGGGAAGAGGGAGCAGGGCCGGGCCGGGGGAGTGCTAGAGTCCTGTCTAGTCAAGTTTTGTGGGATCAATTTCAATCTGTTACCTCCGAGGATGTGGACAGGCTGCTTGGACGAGTGAAACCAACCACCTGTCTCCTTGATCCTTGCCCATCCTGGCTTATAAAAGCTAGCCGGGAAGGGCTGGGCGATGGGCTTTGCGGGTTGGTAAATGCTTCTCTCCATGAGGGAGCCTTCCCAGACCCGCTGAAAGAGGCGGTTATTAAACCGCTTCTTAAAAAACCATCTTTAGATCCGGCCAATATGGCCAACTATCGCCCAGTCTCAAATCTTCCATTCTTGGGCAAGGTGATTGAGCGAGTGGTTGCTGAACAACTCCAGGCACGCCTGGAAGAAGCGGACCATTTGGATCCCTTCCAGTCAGGATTCAGGCCTCATCATGGGATTGAAACTGCCTTGGTCGCACTGGTCGATGATCTCCGGCGGGCTAGGGACAAAGGTAAGAGCTGTTTCCTTGTTCTGCTGGATCTCTCAGCGGCTTTTGACACCATCGACCATAACATCCTTCTGGACCATCTAGAGGGCTTGGGAGCTGGGGGCACTGTCATGCAGTGGTTCCGCTCCTTCCTCCTGGGCCGTGTTCAGAAAGTGGTGGTGGGGGATGAGTTCTCAGACCCCTGGGCTCTCACTTGTGGGGTGCCTCAGGGTTCTGTCCTCTCCCCCGTGCTTTTTAACATCTATAAGCAGCCTATATGAGATCATCAGGGGGTTTGGGCTGGGTGTCCATCAGTATGCTGATGATACCCAGCTCTACCTCTCTTTTAAATCAGAACCAGTGAAGGCGGTGAAGGTCCTGTGTGAGTGCTTGGAGGCGGTTGGAGGATGGATGGCGGCTAACAGATTGAGATTGAATCCTGACAAGACAGAAGTACTGTTTGTGGGGGACAGGAGGCGGGCGGGTGTGGAGGACTCCCTGGTCCTGAATGGGGTAACTGTGCCCCTGAAAGACCAGGTGCGCAGCCTGGGAGTCATTTTAGACTCACAGCTGTCCATGGAGGCACAGGTCAACTCTGTGTCCAAGGCAGCTGTTTATCAGCTCCATCTGGTACGCAGGCTGAGTCCCTACCTGCCCACTGACTGTCTCTCCAGAGTGGTGCATGCTCTAGTTATCTCTCGCTTGGACTACTGCAATGCGCTCTACGTGGGGCTACCTTTGAAGGTGACCCGGAAACTACAACTAATCCAGAATGCGGCAGCTAGACTGGTGACTGGGAGCAGCCACCGAGACCACATAACACCGGTCCTGAAAGACCTACATAGGCTCCCAGTACGTTTCCGAGCACAATTCAAAGTGTTGGTGTTGACCTTTAAAGCCCTAAACGGCCTCGGTCCGGTATACCTGAAGGAGCGTCTCCACCCCCATCGTTCTGCCCGGACACTGAGGTCCAGCTCCGAGGGCCCTCACTACGAGAAGCCAAGCTACAGGGAACCAGGCAGAGGGCCTTCTCGGTAGTGGCACCCACCCTGTGGAATGCCCTCCCACTAGAGGTCAAAGAGAACAACAATTACCAGACCTTTAGAAGGCATCTCAAGGCAGCCCTGTTTAGGGAAGCTTTTAATGTGTGATGGATTTCTGTATTTTAATGTTTGATGGATTTCTGTATTTTAGAATTTCTGTTTTGTTGGAAGCCGCCCAGAGTGGCTGGGGGAACCCGGCCAGATGGGCGGGGTATAAATAATAAATTATTATTATTATTATTATTAATTATCATGCCAGGCAAACGTCTGCTCTCTTGGAGGGTTAGAAATCTGGACAAAGCTTTTAATCCCATGAAAATAACCAGGGAAAGCTGCCTTGTGGCCAAAATTAATAGGATAATCTAGCTTTAGATCAAGTCCCAAGATTCTTATTTCAAGTTGCAGAGGTAAACTTGAAACCTGACTACAGTGTTGAGCTCCCAAATCCAGAAATGAGCAAAAACAAGCCATGCACTTACTGTCTTAATAATGATATTATTCTTAAGCAAACGTTTCTAAATTTGGGGTATGTGTGCCACAATGGGCAATCTAGGAACAAACACAACACCTTTTGCCATTAGGTCTTCAAATTTGTCTGTGCAACCATAATTGATATAAATGACTACAATAATTCCCCAGTCCAATTGTCTTGGACATGTCTGTTGGCAGTTTTTACTTTCCCTCTTCAAGTCCTCAAAAATGAAGGAGTTCTCTGGATTGAACATGACAACGAAACAATCTCAGTCAAACAAACAACACACCCTCCTTCTTACATTTATTTATTTGTAAATACAGTACTGAAAACATTACAAACATGGTGTGGCCCATAAACCTAGAATGAGTCACAGAAGGAATGGGGCCTGGGAGCTTTTCTTCCTAAAACAGGAAGAGCCTCTGGGCAAATACTACCTAGGGTGCTTTCTCAAAACAATGTGCTAATAAATTAATTCCAACTTCACAACACAATGGTGAGGGATGCTGACAGAACATCTCTTCCCTGACAGCTTCCAGAGTTCTTGAATTTGACATGGAACCACAGGAGAGGGGGGGAGTTTTCCACCTTATTTCTTGATTGCGGCATTAGAATCATAGAGTTGGAAGAGACCACAAGGGCCATCCAGTCCAACCCCCTGCCAAGCAGGAAACACCATCAAAGCATTCTTGACATACGCCCGTCAAGCCTCTGCTTAAAGACCTCCAAAGAAGGAGACTCCACCACACTCCTTGGTAGCAAATTCCACTGCTGAACAGCTCTTACTGTTAGGAAGTTCTTCCTAATGTTTAGGTGGAATCTTCTTTCTTGTAGTTTGAATCCATTGCTCCGTGTCCGCTTCTCTGGAGCAGCAGAAAACAATCTTTCTCCCTCCACAGCTCCAACCTTTCTCCCTCCACATTATCCCTTCACAGCTACATGACAGGCAGTTGTAGCTTTTGGCTAGTATGGAAACACAATGTTAGGAAGGCTGCTGATCATAATGGCTAAAAAAGGGGCAAAGGTGAAAAATCTAATCTTTACTGAGACCATGTTTTTTACTGCTCCAGCAGAATTGTGACTCAGTGCTCACAAATACATTTCCTTGCTTTCGTTTGATCTCCTCACTTTTCATGTAACCTTCCATATTACTTATGTTCAGTGCCATAAATGTTCACAGTCAATTCAACCCATTTCAGATGATCTGAAAGAGCAGAGAAGCCACATGCAGAAGCAGGGCCTGATTTAGGTTTGATGAGGCCCTAAGCAACTGAAGGTAATGGGGGCCTTTATGTGTCCAGCTGTCCTTTGTCAACAACAAATTGTCAGTGTTTTTTGTGCTGAATATATGCTATATTGTAATTTATGGACCTAATAGGTATCTAAAGCCATTTGCACATAACAAATAGGAGCCTACACAATACAAAACACTGTTGCTGTATGTAGGTTTTATTTTATTTGTTTTTTATCTTATATTTTGGAAATGTACATCCAGGTGTTTTTTCCCTTTAAATTTTTTGGGGGGCCCCAAGAGAGTGGCGCCCTAAACTATAGCTTGTTTAGCTTATACATAAATCTGGCACTGTGCAGAAGGAACCCTCTTCCATGCGTTGGATCATTCTTCTGTGCATTTTTCAGAGAAATGTGTAGTAGATTTATTTGTACACAAAGGCCACAATCAGCTGACCAAGATCAGCCACAGCAGTTGTCCACAGTTCTTACCTCCTTCGTGAGTTGACAACACAATTTCAGGTTTATCAGAGAAGTGTTTAGGAAACCTACCTTACATGTAACGGGCATGGCTATGCATTCCAAACTTTTACAATGTCTGTTATGACTAGCAGTGTGCCAAAGTTTGAGGAGTTTAAATGGCTTGTTTGGAGTCATTAGACAGACACATTTTAATGTACGGTATGATCCACCTGTTAAAAGGAACAGAGTGTACTTTGTGAAATCAACAATAAAGGAAGAATGGCAGCCCTACTAGAGAAAAAGTCACTATTATATATAACACATCTTGTTGTAATATTGTTGGGTGACATTGTTGCAATATCCTTAAGATCTGACAGCACATTAAATATAGAGAGGTATTTATCCTTGAAAGTTACCTAACAAACCCTGAGACAGAAACCACTCCAATGCTTTGCTTTAGTAACTAATATTTATAGTAAAATAAAAAAATTCCTTCAGTAGCACCTTAAAGACCAACTAAGTTTTTATTTTGGTATGAGCTTTCGTGTGCATGCACACTTCTTCAGATACACTGGAAACGGAAGTGTCAGACCCTTATATATATACAGAGGGTGGTGGGGGTGGGTGGGTAGGAATGGGTGATGGGCTGATGGGAGTGGTAAACCTGTGGATGGCTGTTAATGTCTGATGGCTGCAATTAGTCCGGGGGGGGGGGGGAAACAAGGGCTGAGGCGCTAAAGAAAGCTTGATCATGCATAATGAGATAAGAATCCGATGTCTCTATTCATCACAGGTGGCTCCATGGTTTTAAGCTTGGTAATTAGTTCCAATTCAGCAACTTCTCTTTCCAGTCTGTTCCTGAAATTTCTCTGTAATAAAACAGCTGCTTTGAGATCTTGTATAGAATGTCCTGGGAGATTGAAGTGTTCTCCTACTTTATAGTGAACATGGACAATAATCACAACATACATTCCAATGGAATGAAAGAAAATGTGGGCGCTTCTGTTACTATTCTTGGAAACTAGTTTGTTTGTTTGTTTTTTAAAAAAAGTTAACGGCGTACGATAAATGGATTTAATCGTCTTTTTTTAAAAAAAAAACAAAAACCCTGAAGGTGTTTTTAGGCGCTTCCTCTGCCGTTCAAGACAAGGACTGGCCCTTAATCCATTTTAGTGCTGTAACCAGCCCTGGAGGACCTTAGGGTGAAGAGCGGCTAAATAATAATAGTAATAATGATATTATCTGGAGGGGGGTTTGCCTCCGGGTTCAAAGCGCCTTTGGGTTATCTCCAAAAGCCTCGTCCCCACGCCTCAGTGCTGCTAAGGCCAACGGGGGAGCGGCGCGGGTGGGAGAGAACAGAGCTGCCATTGTTTTGTAATCCGCCCTTCTCGAGCGTTCGCCTTTACTTAGCCTGGGAACTAGGCTGGCTGGGAGGCGGCCCGGGGGGGGGGAAGCCCCTTTCCCTGACCCCAGGAGGAGTCGCCCGGGCTCTGAGTTCTAACTCTGCCTGCTTCTTCCTCTCGAGCAGCAACTCTTGGGGGCGGGGCGGGGGACTTCCTCCTCGGGGCGCGTAAGTAGGATGAGCAAGGCTTCGGCGCTGGGCGTTGCCGGGGAGAGCCAGGCCCCCTGTCCGTCAGGTGACTGCGGCGGCTGGGAGACCTCGGCGCACCTCGGCTGCCGGCAGCCACAGGAGCCATGGAGCTGCTGGCGGTGCTGCTGTGGGTCTCCGCGGCGCTGGCTGCCTCCTCGTCCGCGCACAAGCCGCAGGGGCCGCCGAGCGCGGCTTCCTCCTCGGTCTCCCTGTGGCCGCTGCCCCGCTCGCTCCGCGTCTCCGCAGCCCGGCTGCAGCTGGCGCCCAAGCGGTTCCAGATCGTCCACGGCCCGGGCTCCTCGGCGGGGCCGAGCTGCTCCTTGCTGCAAGATGCGTTCCGGAGGTGAGCTGCGAGAGCTTTCGGTTCCAACTCGGGCAAGGCTGCCTCTTCGTACCCCCAGCAGCCCAAGCCGCCCTGCTATACCGCAGCTCTTGCAAAGTGCCCGCTCGAGTTGTTGTTCTCTTGCCTTTCTCCCGGGAAGGGCTGTTGTTGTTGTTCTCCCGCGGCATGTAAAATCTGAGAGCATATACATCTTCCCTCCTCCTACCACAAAAAGAAAAACCATGGGAATTGTAGCTTGCATAGAGCTGCAGATCTGAGCACTCTCTAACCAACCCCTTGTGTCTCTTTTATGAGGTGTGTGGTGTGCTTTAAATGTGTAGCTTTTAAATTATTGTTATTGAATTTATATACAGTACCACCCTATACCTGGAGGTCTCGGGGCGGTTCACAGAACAGAATCAAAATGTAAAACCACAAAATATATAATCAAAATAAAAACAACAACCCAATAACCCCTGCCCCCCCAAACCCTAACATTTTAAAAGTGCATAAGATATCAATCAAATCAACCAAAGCTTAAAAAGGAACGTTTTCGCCTGGCGACTGAAGGTGTATAATGAAGGCACCTGGCGAATTTCCCCGGGAGAGAGCATTCCACAGACAGGGAGCCACTGCAGAGGAGGCCTGTTCTCCTGTTACCACCCTCTGGACCTCTCGAGGAGGAGGCACACAAAGGAGGGCCTCAGAAGTTGATCTCAGGCAGGGTCAGGGTAGGTTCATGTGGAAAGAGGCGGACCAGGATCGGTGTAATATGCTCAAACCCTCTTGCTCCAGTGAGCAACGGGGCCACTGAATTCTGCACTAGCTGAAGTTTCAGGACCGTCTTCAAAGGCAGCCCTGCGTATAATACATTGCAGCAATGTAACCTTGAGGTTACCAGAGCACAGACAACAGTAGTTAGGCTATCCCTGTCCAGATAGGGGTGTAGCTGGGCCACCAACCGAAGCTGATGTAAGGCTCTCTGGGTCTTACCTTCCGTGGTGAGATGTGTCCGTACATCTCTTTTATTACTAACATTCAGAAGCAATTTGAAAATGCTGCTGTTCACCAAGGCAATTTTAAAATTATTAGATGTAAGGAAATGTGACGCTTTCAAATTATTTTTAAATGTTTTACTGCTGTTATTTATATATAAATTTATTCAAATTGTGTTGTTATGCTGCTTGGATGTTTGCAGTCCTAAGATCTTTTGGGAGGAAGGCCAGGATAGAAATCTAATAGATAATAAAAGAATGACACAAAAAACCCTGACATAAGAAAAAAAATCGGCTACCATTAAGTTGAGAACCGCCCTTTAAATGAAAACAGATGCAAGAGGGAGTGGAGCTCCTGTACCTTTGAGTGTTGTGTATGTAGGCAAGGGAAATCTGACTGAAACAGATCTCTCTCACCTGTAATACTTTGCCATGACAATTTGCACCTGCTCCAAATTCCCTTGCCTGGAGAATTTATAAAGGGGCAGGATTCATGCCTGTCTTCCATCTATTCACTGAGTCCTAAGCTCTTTGGGGAGGAAGGGCAGGATAGAAATCAAATAGATAATAAAAGAATGACACAAAAAACCTTGACATAAGGGGGGGAATCAGCTATCCTTAAGTTGAGAGAGAACCACCCTTTAAATGAAAACAGATGCAAGAGGGAGTGGAGCTATTCCTATCTGATATGAATAGTTGGAGGATCTTTTCTCAACAGTAGAGTTGCACAGAATATTTTTTTACTTTCTAGCATCAAAAATGAAAAAAGAGCTTATACAGATTTGGTGTCAGGGGTATCCATTGTTCTTCAGTGAGCCACCAGGTTCTCTTTTGTTAACCTTACTTGCTCTCTTCCCTTTTGAATCTTTTCACCCAGCTTCATGCTGGGTCCAGCCTTGCGTATGGGGTGACAGCACTGAGCCCAGGCAGAAGAATGATTTGACTCTGTTTAAGAAGGCTACTTCTAATGTTCCAATAACCTTGGTGAAACTCCCGATAAAATTTCAGGATTGTCCAGAAGGCAGCTTGAAAATCTACTTGTCTAAACCATCCTGGAGAGGGGTTATTCTTTCAAAATATGTGAGACCACCTTGCATATTTTCATCTGCTACATACTGCTATACTGACTGACACATGAGTTTGCAAAACATGCCCACCCCTCAAATCACACACTCTTATCAACTTGAAGTCAAGATGGGGTTTAAAAACTGCACTCATCCTACTTGTGCTTTCTGCAAGCCTGTGTAAAGAAGCATTTCTACCGGTGTGAACCAGGGATTGCTAATCTTGTACCTTCCAGATGTTGCTGGACTCCCAAACCCCATCAGCGCCAGGCAACATGGCCAGTGATCAGGGATGATGGGAGTTGCTATCCAGCAACATTTGGAGGATGACAGGTTAGCCAACCCTGATAGGAGCTCAGTCTGTAAGAAATGTAGTCAGACTGGAATACATGGGTGTATCCAAGGGGGGACAGGGAGGGACAACTGCCCCCCATCAATAAAAATACATAGCAAACTTAAGTCCCCCCCCCAAACAAAAGACCTGCCTCTTCTAACAAAAATCTTGTTGGAATATATAGATTTATGCTGTGCATAACATCTTTCTGGGTTCACTTCCAGGTACTATGAATACATATTTGGGTATTCCAAATGGCAGAATGATGAGACGAACCCTCTTTTGGAAAAGGAGCTATCTTCGCTTCAGGTCATTATTACTTCAGAAGATTCTGAATGTGATAAATTTCCCAGCATCACATCTGATGAATATTGTAAGTATCTGATGGTGTGAATGTGTGTAGCGCCTTCTTCCGTTCTAGCTGTGGATTAATTACAGCCTTCTATCGATCAGGGTGGGGAAACTGGGGCCTTCCAGATATTACTGGGCCCCCTGCTCCAATTCCCATTACCCTTCTTGACCATGCTAACTGGGACTGATGGGGTTGAAGTCCAATAACATCTGAGAGACTATAGGTTTCCCACACTAGATCATCTTATTTCTTATACTGGTTTGGCTTATAGACACTGGTTTTTTCCCCTAGCACACACAGCTGGCTATAATAATGAACTTTTATCCTGTGAGTAATTGAAGAAAATAGATTGACTCAGTTAAAAATAAGTCTTGAATATGTCTCACTGGTATTAATATCTGTACTGTATTCATAATTTTCATGCATTTTTCCCCAGCAACCAAGATTGGTTGGGTTCTAAATTATGGGTGTGGATACTTGCATTCTGGAAAATCAGGGACAAATGCCTGACACTTGCTGCTGCTTTATGGAGTAATTCAATATATACCCAGCCACATCGCTGCTTCTTCCTCATCAATTGAAACTGAGTACACCTGTGTAACTGGAAGTTTAGAACAGGGGTCCCCAAACTACGGCCCCCGGGCCGGATGCGGCCCAATCGGCCTTCCAATCCGGCCCGTGACGACCCCCGCCGCCCGCTGCCGCCGCCCGCTCTCACGGCGCGCGGCGCAGCGACGATCTAAAAAATCGGCAAAAAATCGCCGAAAATCCTTTGTGCGCATGCGTATGGGCCTCTCCCGACCCGGAAGAGGTCATTTCTGGTGCACTTCCGGGTCGGGGGAGGCCCATACGCATGCGCATAAGCGATTTTCGGCGATTTTCCCCCCGCCCGTGTGCGTGTGCGCATGCACACGGGCGCGCACTCCCCTGCCCTCCGGCCCGCCGCACGGTAAGTCTGGGGACCCCTGGTTTAGAAGAACACAAGTGGAGCCTCCAGATAATATTTTAGCATGGAACACTCCTAATCAGTATTCCAGCCCTGAGCCATTCCTTCTTTTTAAAATCTTTCTTTTGCCCTGAACAATTTGCATTCCATAGTCAATGAACACACTCCATCCTCATTAGGCTGGATCCCTGCTGAGGGTTTGAGCTAAACATCTTTTGTAATTCTGCAAACCTTCGGGTTCATCCAGACCTGATGAGGCTTCCTTCTCTTGAATGGTTTGTGTTGTTTTGATTGCATAAGAATACACAATTGAGTAAGTTTTGGAGATAGAGGCAATTATATGCATTGGGCTGTCTTGGGGTGGGTTTGTTTGTTTGTTTTGTAAAAAGCATATCATTTGTTTTTATGTTCATTGCTTTATGGAAACTGTTGCATGTTTTATTTCATAAGCTCCCTGGAGAACATGATCCAAATAGTGGGCTAATTTTTTTTAAAAAAATTGCTTTGTGTTATAGTGATGGTTGCTATGAGATAATGAGACAGTCTTGATTTCCAGATTTTGGATAAATAGTGACGATTCTACTGATTTAAATATAGGAGGAGTGTCTTGCAAGTTCTGAAGGTGCTTGTTTACATTTTCCTAGTTTTCCTGTGTTCACAGAAATGGGGCATATTTTGAGGACGACTGTACTGGGCAGATGGGAACAGGGAGAAACTGTTTGTAAATATTACAGAATATTTGTAGGTATGCTGTGCCTACTGGATATATATGATGATGACCCTGATCCAAAGAAAGTTTGTCACAGAAATGCCATTGAAATCAACAGGGTGTCAGAATTACTGGCTTTCTGTTGCCTGGAGCTGCTGAGAGCAGAAATACATGAAGCCAGGGGCAGCTTTCTTAGAAGGCTCTACTTCTCATTTCAGTTCTCCTTTTCCTTGGCTTAGTCATCTAATGTTGTTTGTGGTTACTATCAGTCTCGGGGGAGGGCATTGGAAGGGGAACCTCATGTCCTCACCCAGGGTTTTGAAGCAGACAGAGGTAGCGCAAGAAAGTTGTGCTGCTTTTCCCTGCTCCAGAGCCTAGTAGGATACAAGACATTCCCCCTCCCCAGTCATTTTTTGGAGACTTGGGCTGCTTCTCCCTGCCCCGTGTGTGCATTCAGCTTTACGCCCATGGCAGTTTAAAAAATATAGAAAAATAATAATAATAATAATTAATTATTTGTACCCCGCCCATCTGGCTGAGTCTCCCCAGCCACTCTGGGCGGCTCCCAGTCGAATATTAAAACAAGACAGCATTAAATATTAAAAACTTCCCTAAACAGGGCTGCCTTCAGATGTCTTTTAAAAATAGGATAGCTGCTTATTTCCTTGACATCTGATGGAAGGGCGTTCCACAGGGCGGGTGCCACTACCGAGAAGGCCCTCTGTCTGATTTCCTGTAACCTCACTTCTCGCAATGAGGGAACTGCCAGAAGGCCCTCGGCGCTGGATCTCAGTGTCCAGGCTGAATGATGGGGGGTGGAGACGCTCCTTCAGGTATACAGGACCATTTTCCACCTGGGGGAAAGACTTTGGCAATCCCACCCACCATTGCACCCAGTGTGTTTGGACTATATGCAATTTGGCTTTAGGCACGATCCCCAATACATCGCTCCCATGTAAATTGAGGGATTACAGGGTGGCATGAAGGACCGGGGCAGCAGCAGCAGGGATTGTCTTCTCCTGATGTGCTGAGCTTTGGAGCAGGAAGGGTGGAATTGAACCAAACAGTTGTGCGTGCAAGGATTAGCACGAGTGCAATAGGACTTTCTTGCCTCCTCTCCCCAAATCTGCTCCAGAACAGATTAAGGGGGGACGTTGGTGGAGGAGAGGTGGAAAACGTTCCGTTGCGCAAAGAGAAATCCTTGCACCGATGGAACCAGTTACTTAGCTCTCAGTTACACTGAGAGCCAGTGTGGTGTAGTGGTTAAGAGCGGTAGACTTGTAATCTGGTGAACCGGGTTCGATTCCCTGCTCCTCCACATGCAGCTGCTGGGTGACCTTGGGCTAGTCACACATCTCTGAAGTCTTTCAGCCCCACTCACCTCACAGAGTGTTTGTTGTGGGGGAGGAAGGGAAAGGAGATTGTTAGCTACTTTGAGACTCCTTCAAATCCAAACTCTTCTTCTAAGGAGCCAGTGTCGTGTCATGGTTAGGGGGTCAGACTAGGACCTGGGAGACAAGGGTTCAAATCCCCACGCAGGCATGAAGTTCACTGAGTGGATTTGGGCCAGTCATTGTTGTGTTTTTATATTCTGTCCGAAGCCACCCAGAGTGGCTGGGGCAACCTAGTCAGATGGGCAGGGTAACAACAACCATTTCTGCACCTACTTTTGCCTCTGGCCCTACCCACCTCTGGCATGCTGCCCCCAGAAGAGAATGTAGCCCTCAAGCTGAATAAGGTTCCCAACTTGTTTTAAAAGATCGCTGGCTGTGCAGATGAAATGGTGTTTGGCTTATTTTAATTGAGAAGCATGCTTTGTCAAGACACTTAGGCAGCCAAGAGTGATGGTGCATGCTTCTCTCTGACACGGGAAAGAAGTGACTTCTAAAATAACGGCACACTTCCTCTTGCATTTTTGTTCAGCAGTGTGGCTGTTTTTAAGGAACTGCTCAGAGTAGGCCTGCACAACTTCATAGCCCTTTTTGTAGCCCTATCAGGGCTTTTGCTGCTGTTACTGCAGAAACAGAGGAGTTGTTAGTGGCATTCAGGTGGCTGAAGTATGTGGCTCGGGATGCTGTGTTGGGGCCACAAGTGACGCAGACCTGACTTGGAGAAATCCTTATTCCTACAAGTCTTTTTATAGTTACATGAAGACCAGAGGTGAACTGGAATTAATTTTCACCTTTCCTTAATTGCCAATGGTCAGCTTTACTTTAAAAAACGCACCTGGGACTTAAAACGACTAGCTTATTATCAGTGTTGCAATCCACCCCCATAGGTTTGGATCCTAAGATGAGCTAACCTAGGGAGTTCCTGCCACACTGGCCACCCAAAAGCTTCTCTAGAAGACTTGGGGGCCCTCTTGAACGATGGGTGGGTAGAGGAAAGTTGCCTGAGATTGGGTTTAGATCAGGCATCCCCAAACTTCAGCCCTCCAAATGTTTTGGACTACAATTCCCATCATCCCTGGCCACTGGTCCTGTTAGCTAGGGATCATGGGAGTTGTAGGCCAAAACATCTGGAGGGCCGCAGTTTGGGGATGCCTGGCTTAGATCCTGGTGCAAATTCACTTGCAGAAGTTAATGAAAGAAAAATTTCCCATGCCCTCTTTTCCCTGCAACTTCCCACATGCCATCCCACATTCTCTGGAGGGGAGGGGCCCCTCTTGAATAACAAGATGGTTGCTGAAGAGGAAGCAGAGGATGGCAGACTTTCCTTACGTGAATGTATTTTTAGTTCCAAGCCAGAGACTGCTTAAGTCCCCCTGACTTCATTTGTATACAAGCAGCTTTTGTGCAGGACTGCTCCCAAATTCTTATAATTGGTTGTCTTTATAAGTAAACCAATATTTTCATTACTAAAACTCATAATTAATTGTCATTTTCTCTCTTAAAGATCAGCTCCAGGTATCAGGACCTACAGCTGTGCTGAAGGCAGACAAAGTTTGGGGAGCATTGAGAGGTGAGTAATGAAAGGTCTTCTCCTTCCATCAGGCCCTCTCAACAGAGGGGGCTCCCTTCATGTTTCCATCACCTTCAGAGGTGATGGTGTTGGCCCAGGAAAGGGCATTCTCCTTGGCGCCCCCCTAAGCTGAAGAATTCTCCTTGGCACCCCCCTAAGCTGAAGCGGGAATGACATGACCTGTTTTGCAGTGGTGTCTGTTGTAATCTGGGGGAACACAATCTCTGTCTTGGTTGGAATAGGAGCCCCAAATTTTCTTGTGTAAATCAACCACAAGTGGTTTGTGTGTTAGAGATATTTAATCAGTGGTGGCCATCATCTCATCTTTATGACTCAAAACAAAACAAAAAAAGGGTGGAGCTTCTCCAAGCGTTTAAAAAGTGGTGAAAAAGGAAGCAAGTTGGGAGACTTAAACTTTTGGACTTTGTCCTGTGTAGAGACAAGTGCATATTCCTTGCAGGGAGGTAAGAGCCATGCTGGATCAGACCAAAGGCCTTTCTACTTCAGCATTCTGTTCACACAGTGTACAACCAGAAACCTCTGGGAAGGCCACAGGCAGGACCTGAATGCCTGAACAACACTCTTCCCCACTCTTGATTCCCAGCAACTGCTGTTCATACTATTCCTGATACAGGAGGCAATGGAGATAAACATTCTGTCCCAGAATAAGAAAAGCAAACAGAATGTTTATCTTCTCCCACTGGCCAACCCTTGGAAGGCCCAGCCTAGAAGCTAAGTTAGAAAAAAGTGCTAGTCATTTGTGCTCTCTGCTTCTTGGCACTTCCTTGGAACATCCAAAGTAGCTGTTGGATGACATCCGTTTTACTTTGCCAATTATGGATTACAGTTCAATCTCTTTTGACTTCCAGGTTTAGAAACATTCAGTCAGTTAGTAAATGAAGACGACTATGGAAGTGTGAGTATTTCTCTTCATGGTACAGTGGGCTAATTTGGAGTTTTCCCCAAGTTTGGACTTCAGCAACTGCTTATTAAATTTTTCACTAAGAAAATTCTACCTGTGCTGCTGATACAGATAACCGTATAATACATGGGCGACACACAATAATCTCCAAGTCAATTATACATTATTCATCATACATTATTCATCAAGCTTCTGAGAAAAAATATAAAGCCTTATGCAAAAGCCACAGAGACTTACAAACTAACAAATTTGAAAACAAACTGTTGATATCTAATTCCAATGAGCTTTTCAAATGTTTGACTGTTTTCCAGATGTTTAGCTCAGTCTTTTGATTTCCTTTAGATAAGTTCATAAAGATATCAACAAAGGTAAGTTCGATGTTATTCTCAATACCGTGAGGTGATGACGACGTTGTAAACAGATGTTAAAGAAGGTGTAAATGAAGAGACAGGGTGCTGGCGTTTTCCACCTGTTTCGCCCTGGCAGTCCTGTTTAGGATACCGCTGTTTGCCCCCAATGGGGCCCTTTGACTGGGGTTTGCAGATAACTCACTCCCATGATATTTTCTGGGCTTCTTTGGTGTTTCTTGAAGCAAATTTAGTTCTTCAGCTTAACCCAAGAAATAGTATTCTTCATGAAATTGAATATCAATATATGTATCTAAACTTTGAGAACCACTGAAGAAGCCCAGAAATTTAACAACGTCATCAGCACCTCACGGTACAGTGGTACATCGACTTACGAATAACTCTACTTACGAATGTTTCTACTTACGAACGGAGCTCCGTCCGCCATCTTGGATGCGGTTTAGATAGGATTTTTTCCACTTACGAATTTTTAGATAGGGTTGCTTCCACTTACGATTTTTTCTCCCAATGCAGTCCTATGGGATCCGACTTACAAATTTTTTCTCGACTTACGAATGTGCGTTCGGAACGCATTAAATTCGTAAGTAGAGGTACCACTGTATTGAGAATAACATTGAACTTACCTTTGTTGGTCTCTTTATGAACTTATCTAAAGGAAATCAAAAGACTGAGCTAAACATCTGGAAAACAGTCAAACATTTGAAAAGCTCATTGGAGTTAGATATCAACAGTTTGTTTTCAGATTTGTTTTCAGATACCAACAGTTTGTTTTCAGATTTGTTAGTTTGTAAGTCTCTCTGGCTTTTGCATAAGGCTTTATATTTTTCTCAGAAGCTTGATGAATAATGTATGATGAATAATGTATAATCGACTTGGAGATTATTGTGTGTCGCCCATGTGTTGCATGTATTATTAAATTTTTCAGGCTGCTCTGCGTCAAAGGTTGCCTCATGTTTAACTCACTTGCCTGTTTTGACCAATAGCTGACTGCATGGCTACATTTGCATGTCAGACCATAGAACTGGGGTTCCAATGTCATATTCTGGGTATTAGCCCATTTTCATTTCGAATTCTAATTGCATCTCTTATTCCTTACATTTTTCTTAATGTATTGCACTTTGAATTATATGGAATACAATAAAATACAATAAAAAGCAATAAAAATACTATTAAAAACCATACAGCACCTAGCACAGTGAATTACAGTTGCTGCCACAGGCAGAAAAATCAATAGTTTTCAAGTTGTCCTTGCTGAAAAAAGTTTGGGAGCCGCTGCTACAGTATCATATCACAAAAATTAATTTGGAAACCTGTTGAACCTTCTCTTCCTCTCTTATATTTTAATAGCTATTTGTCAATGAATCTGACATTACTGACTTCCCAAGATTTGCTCATCGAGGGATCTTGATTGATAGCTCAAGGCATTTTCTGCCTTTGAAAACTATCCTAATGACTTTGGTAAGTTGGCAATCAGCATGTTCTTGTTAGCATTTGTCGCCCGGGGCAGTTGTGAGACTGCCTCAGAGCTAGGACAAAGCCTCGTGCACACATGCCCCGGCTACTATTGAGTCCGGGGGTGCAAATATCTGCGGTTGCTCTCAGCTTGAAAAACAACACACACAGGTAAGCCATTGGATAAGGTTAAACTATTTTATTGTGGCAAAATGCAGAGTCTTTCTCTGTTTGCCCAGCTCAGACATTCAGAGCTGTTTAGCATGGCTGCCTCTCCAGCATAGCAGGCAGTGAAGAGAGAACAAAAGAAACAACAGTTCCACTCTACTGTCTACGTCACATCCGCTCTGTGGGAACAAAACACATACAGTCATATGATAAACAATAGTCCTATGACTGCAGGACAGGGAATGAATCTCAACAGTTCCCCCCCCCCGCCTGTCTTCCGCTACTGTGGCAAGTTTAAATGAAACCACCTGTTCCCTTACCAAGAAAAGGATTAAAGTTCAAATCACTTGAAATACATGATACTAATAGCCTTGTACTTGGTGTTGCTCGGGAATTCTGGGAAGCAAAAACATCAACCAAGTTTCGTAATTGGTGGCAAAAATCAGCCAGGTGGGAGAATGGCTGTGTTCCTTGTTGCTGACTCCGAAGTAGTACTACTTTCAGTCCATTGTTTGAATTGAATCCACCCATGGAAGTTCACACGCCCCTTCTCTCCTTGACAGCCGTTGAGTCTCATCCCTAACCACCACCACCCCCAAAGACTGAATGGGGTGGGAAATGGTGCAGGAGACTGAGGAAATCACGGAAAATCAAGGCACAGGCACCTTCTGAGCGGGGCTTCCTTTCAGTTCAGCATATTTGTCTTTTCTGGGTCAAGGATAGCTATTTCAACCACCTGGGTTTTACTCAGTGCTCGGAAACGGGAAGTGCTTACTCTAAATGTCTGGGTGGCTAGTTAATGGCTGTGCACTCCCACCTCAGCCTGCCACAGTATCTGGAAAGGACCTTGAATGGTTGCTTTAGCAACTATATTAAAGGTAAAGGTACCCCTGATAATTAGGTCCAGTTGCGGACAACTCTGGGGTTGCGGTGCTCATCTCGCTCTATAGGCCGAGGGAACCGGCGTTTGTCTACAGACAGCTTCCGGGTCATGTGGCCAGCATGACTAAGCTGCTTCTGGCGAACCAGAGCAGCGCACGGAAACACCGTTTACCTTCCCGCCAGAGTGGTACCTATTTATCTACTTGTACTTGATGTGCTTTCAAACTGCTAGCTTGGCAAGAGCTGGGACTGAACAACGGGAGCTCACCCCATCATGGGGATTCAAACCACCAACCTTCTGATCAGCAAGCCCTAGGCTCTGTGGTTTAGACCACAGCGCCACCCGTGTCGGCAGCAACTATATTACTGCCAGGCAATTACAATCTTCTTCTTTACTAGCTGCTTAGTAATGGAACCATGGATGGTGAGGAACAAAGAGCATTGCAGTGACACTTCCTTAACAGCAGATTTAATGTACCTTTATTTAGGATTGGGGGTAAAGGCTTCACTTCATTATGGTGTTTCAGAATAATGTAGGTGTTGGAGAAAAAATAGTAAGGTCACTGTACTCTGATTTATGTAGGGTTGCCATATTTCAAAAAGTAAAAAATCAGGACGCCCCAAAAGTTGTTGAGCTTTTTAGGAAAAAACGAAAGCTTTTGAGCTTTTTTAAGACACCAAAGCAGTTGACTTTTTATTTTATGAAAATGCCAAAAAAAAGAAGCCACGATTTCTTGGTTTACTTCCTGAAGATCCAGGATAAACAGCCGACAGGACGTCCTTTGAAATCCCAGTATTGTTCAGAAGTATGGCAGCCCTAATTTATGGCACTGAAGAACACAATTACTGGGGGCGGGGAGACTTTGCTAAGTGCTGTGTAAAAATCCCTCTTTAAAAACTACTAGCCTCTCCACTCAGGTTACCTAACTGAAACACCATCTTTTTCCCCTCTTAGGATGCCATGGCATTCAACAAGTTCAATGTCCTGCATTGGCACATTGTAGATGACCCTTCCTTTCCTTATCAAAGTATCACTTTTCCTGAACTGAGTCGCCAGGTAAGTAAATAGTCCCGTAGTAGAACATTCTGAAAATTTAGTGCCCCATAAAATTATTTTTTTTAAAAAAAATAAAGTGCCTTTTCCAAGCATGAGTCTATTATGTTGTATTAGTTGCTGTTTAAAAGCCACAATACAAGGAAGAGGAACCTATGGCTCCCTGGATATCTTTGGGCTCCAAACCCAATCAGTCCTTCCCAGCATTATCAGTGCTCAGGGATGAAAGGAGTTGTACTCTCAACAGCTTCTGGAGGGCCACGGGCTCCCACTCAGTGGAAAAATGAGAAAGTTCTCAGCACAGAAGGTTCACCTTTCTGAGAGGCAACCATGTTAAGTCTGTTGGAGTCAGATCACTGCCTCTGGCTCCCTAGCAGCTCAGCACTTTGCAGCCTGCCTCCAAGAACACCACTGTAATGGGCTGCTGATTTTTAAGATTCATTTCCTTTGGGAAATAGTCACCTAGCTGCTTTCCTCATGATTGGTACCTCCTCCTAGATATTAAGGACATAAGTGGAGCCCTTTAACATCAGATTGAAGGCCCACCTAATCCAGCATCCTATTTCCCACCAGGGGCCAACAGTTCAGGTTAAATAACCCAAATAGTCTTGGTGATTCCCGTTCTTGCTTTGTTTTCTCAGTCTGCTTTATATAATATACTGGCATGGGCTACTGTTTTGAACCAGTTGTCACCCAGGCCTTTGTACAACATTATCCAGCCTTGGAACAATACCACACCGAGGCCAATAGCAGCTACAACTTTATTTCAGACTGCATCGGCAAAGGTGCAGGCTTATCCCCCAGATGGGGACACTGAATCTGCTGAAAAGCTAGACTACATTGCCAGTAGTCCTTGGGTGCTATAACACGACACGGTCAAGTTTAATTGGCATATTCTTGGCATCACATTGTAAAAGAACTACATGTGTGGACATTTTCACAGGGGGCCTATTCATACAATCATGTTTACACTCCCACTGACGTCCGTATGGTGATAGAGTATGCTCGGTTACGGGGGATTAGAATTATCCCGGAATTTGACAGCCCAGGACATACCCAATCTTGGGGGAAAGGTAAGATGCATATTATTCTGAAATGCTATTGATATTGTAAACATGTTGGAACTGGCTTTAGTTGGGTGCATTTATTTATTTATTTATTTAACCTGCTTTGTTCTTATTTTCAAGATGCTTCTATTGTTGCTATCTTATTCATTTTTAAAAGCTTGAAAAACATTGTTTTCTTGACCATATTGGGGGAGGGGAATCCCATGTATTTAAGTTCTTGGAATTGTTTTTAAAACATGCATAATAATGCAACTTTATATGGTGCAACAACAACAAATGCACCTTTTGAAGCTAATCTTGTTTTGATGTATTTTATTTTAGGACAAAAAGGCCTCCTCACACCATGCTACAATGGAGCACTTCCGAGTGGGGCTTATGGGCCTGTAAACCCCATTTTGAATACGACATATGATTTCATGGCTAAATTATTCAAAGAAATTGGCAGTGTATTTCCGGATGATTATATCCACTTGGGAGGAGATGAAGTGGACTTCAGTTGTTGGTACGGTATAACATGAAGAGTCTACATTGCTTATTCACCTGAAATCTGTTGAGTTGGAAACTGTGACAGGAAAGGTAATAGGATAGGCAAGGATCCTTCAAGCCCTTCAAGTGTGGCTCTCCCACCCCGCTCCAGACTGTAGCCCTTTGCACTAGGTTGGGGTCCATGTTCTTCCAAGCTCGTGGCTTGTTAGACAAAGTGGAGGGTTGTACAATTGTGTTGTACAATACACGGGAGGGGTGCAACTGATGGTATATAGTGGGACTTGCCAGTGGCTCACTTTGGATGAACTGAATCCTGGTCTGGGTGTGGCTAGCAGATTGGGGAAAGACTTCGCACAAGCCAGCCCTACATGGCTTCTGGCTACCTTAGAACTTCTGTGTATACTGTTGAAAGCAGAAGAATTGCAATACTGGAGCAGACTACTGATCCATCTAGCACAGGGGGGGATGATATTCATTTTTACCCCAAGAACAAATTCATCATTGACCAGCCCTCCAGGGGCTGCTTGTCATTGGTGGGCGTGACCAAAATTGCAGACCAGCTGAAGGGGAGGAGGTTATTGCCCCCTCCCCTGCTCATCTAATGGTTGATTTGATTATTGGAGAGAGGATCATCCTTTAAACTGTTGGGCTGGGACTGGGAGGGGAGAGGTTTAAGCCTCTCCACCCAACCCAAGGCCTTGTCTGCTTTAACCTTTCATTTTGCTGCTGCTGTCTTGGGTGGCCAGAAAAATAAATTGCCTAGGCAGCCAGGTGAAGCCCCTGGCAGGAGCTGAACTACTGCTCATCTAGCTCAAGATCCTTTCCAGATCCAATAGTTTGGATCACTTCACTAAGTAGGGCATGTTTGCAGTGACTTGCTAGCATTTGATAGATGCTGGGAAGAACAGCTTCAGTGTTTGGTTAAGGCACAGCAGGCATGTAGAAGCAAAACACAGCCAGGTGTCCCGAGAGACGCTGCTCCCCCCCCCAACTCTTCTCCCTCTTTTGGAGCCTACCTGGTACTGCAACCACAAATAGGCTGCCATACATGTCAGGTAGACAGTGTCTTAGCTTGTTGGGTCACAAATCTGGTCATTACCATGGCTTACCACTGATCAGCCTGCCTCCGTGTATTTATTATCCTATGCAAGTTACAAAATCTCATCATAAGCTAACTTTATCTGAATTACTTAGTTTTTGTTCCTCTTGCTCATCTATTGTGGAGATGCAGGGTCACTGCCAATACCTCAAGGGCCGCCTCTCCCCATATGAACTGACCCAGACCCTGTGCTCATCTTCTGAGTCCCTTTTTCGTGTGCCCCCTCCATGGGAGGTCCAGGGGGTGGCAACATGAGAACAGGCATTTTCTGCAATGGCTCCGTTTGTGGAATGCTCTCCCCAAGGAGGCTTTCCTGGTGCCATTCTTATATATATTTAGGCGCCAGGCAAAATCTGTGCTCTATTACCAGGCCTTTGGCCTTTAACTATCTGTGGGTTTTTAGAAGCGGGCAGGATGTTTTTAATGCATTCCTTTTTTAATGTATATGTGGGGGTTTTTCATCTGCCTGGTTGGTTATAAGTTGCTTTGGGTTGCCCTGGGTAAGATAAAGCAACTAACAAATTTAATGAATAGTAATCATTTAGTTGGGGACGCGGGTGGCGCTGTGGGTTAAACCACAGAGCCTAGGGCTTGCTGATCAGAAGGTCGGTTCAAATCCCCGTGACGGGGTGAGCTCCCATTGCTCGATCCCAGCTCCTGCCCACCTAGCAATTTGAAAGCACGTCAAAGTGCAAGTAGATAAATAGGTACCGCTCCTGCGGGAAGGTAAACGCCGTTTCCGTGTGCTGCTCTGGTTCGCCAGAAGTGGCTTTGTCATGCTGGCCACATGACCCAGAACCTGTACACCGGCTCCCTCGGCCAATAATGCGAGATGAGCGCCGCAACCCCAGAGTCGGGCATGACTGGACCTAATGGTCAGGGGTCCCTTTACCTTTAATCATTTAGTTATTGTTTAATTTTCCTTCAGTAAAGCCATTGCCTGTGGCCATCCTCTGCCAGATATTTCCTATTCATAAGGGGGTGAGATTTCTGAATGAATGCAAATTGGAGGGTTCTGGTGGTCAGTGGGGAACATGTTATTTCCTAGCAAGTCTTGGTGCAAAATCCCTTTGGTTCTTCTGTAGTATGCTGCTGATCTTGGCAAGAAGCATAATTGTGTTTTCTCTCTTCCCTTACAGGAGGTCCAATCCTGATATACAAGAATTCATGAAGAAGCAAGGAATTTGGTTTACCTATGATAAACTGGAATCCCACTTTGTTGCAAAGTGAGTTTCTCTTTCAGGCAAGAGACTGCTTATTGGCTGTTTCCACACAATGCTAAGCCATGGTTTAGTAAGCCCAAGTGAAGCTTCCCTGCTGTGCGGTCAGGACAAAGACATTTGCCGAGTTTATTTTCAGTTTCAAATAATCTTGGTTTCCAATTATGTGTGAACCAGAACTTCTGGTTTAAAACAAATAATGGTGGGTTAGCCTGGCTTGTTTAGACACTAAGTAGTTTGTTTTAAACCAGGATTCCTGATTTGTATGTATCTTCAACCTGTAGGTTCACTAAGTCATCCTCCCAGCTGTGTGGGAGGGTGTGTGCGCCTGAGGAGCTTCAGCTGGTCACACAGAGACACATCCATGTAGCACTAAACCATGGTTTAGCATTACACAGCTATTGCATTCTTGCTGTTTTTCCCTACTCCTTTATCCATGCAAAAACCACCATTGTTATTGTCAGCAACGCATTCTTGTAGTCAAAGACGTGATTCAACACTTTATCAGCATAACGCTCACACCTCCTCAGTTCCACACTGGAGCTCATTCTGTTCACATTAAGCACAAACAAAACCTAAAGGCCACAATCCAACACAGAATTAGGTACACTCCTTGACTTAACTGTTGGCTTGCAACCAATTTCTGCAGCAAGATAAAGTTGGACAAATCAATTCCTATATTGGCCCAAAGTGTTTCTTTTATTTTTTTAAAAAATAATTATTTTTTGTGCTTTATTTTTAATACAATTTTTGATGTTTGGCAAGCAGCAGTGTAGTGGCTAGAAACAGAGATGTTAAGAAATAACCACCAGAAAAGGCAGTGCAGAAAGGAGTGTGTGAGAAGGGGGGGGGGGTGTCATTTTCTCAGAGGCTCCTTTCTTGAACCCTGGAGACTTTGGCAGATACTCCTTGCATGTTTTAAAGTATATCACAGCCACAATTAGTGCTAATAACTTGCTGTTCTTAATCATTTGGAGCCAAACATGGCTGAAAGGGGTATAAATGAAACAAGTAAATAGCACGTACATAACATCTTTAAAATATTATTACTTCTAGAATATTGGACATGGTGTCTTCTCTGAACAAGAAATCCATAGTGTGGCAGGAAGTCTTTGATCATGGAGCAAAGGTAAGGACTGAGAGATGATCTGTGCTGTTCTGCGAAAACTTGATTTTCATGTGCTAGAGTAACCCAGAAGACACCTGCAGCACTATCTGAAATGTTTAAGCCTTTCAGAATTGTGTGATCTGATCTAAGGATCAGTTTCATCAAGGCAATATAAGAAGCAAATACATTATAAGTCAAATGTAGTAGAAATTTGACTTTCCTGTATATTTCAAAAGTACGTATAATATGTTGCTGGAAAGGTGACATACTATAGGCAGCTGTATCATAGCTTATGCCTTTCTAAAATTGCATCAGTCTTGTAGATCTTAATACAGCAAAGCAACCCTTAAAAAGGCAGACTGTCTCTAAGCCTGCTCTGTTTTTATGTTAAGCTCCATTACTGTATTTTAGGCAGTACCAGTTTAGTTTCTTTTACCATTTCAAGTGCTCCAATAAACTTTGTGGGGGTCTCTGTAAAAAATGGAATAAATCTTAGCACAACTAAATTCTCTTGGCAAACCAGTCACTCAAGTGGAACCTGCAACACTAAATTGCTGTGGATTCTAATCTCCTACATGAGTGTTTCTGTTTAGCCTACCAGCATGCCAGCCTTCTTTTCCACAGTACTTTAAGTTGGTGGTGGGGAGGAGGGGTTGAGCAAAGCAGCAGTCAAAGTGGTTTGATCACCTGCTTCCATTCCTGCCTTGACCTCCTCCAGGCTTGACAGCCCTGTCTCAGCCATCTGTATACTCCTGTTTCGATACATAACCATCGGCCTTAGCAGTCAAAATGCTGCTTGTTCTGTGAGTAGGTAGCCTTAGAGACTGGCCACTTCCCCTCCAGTCCACATATTAGGATTTCTAAGGTTTCTTTGTACTTCTGAAATCTTGTCACAGGGGTAATTAATTGCAAAGATGCTGTAATTACAATGGAACAAGTTGATGTCACACCAATATGTGGACAAATCACAATGGGACTCGATAGGAGTGACATTAGTTTTCACGTAACCATATCACATACCCTGGTATGCTACGATCTGCATATGCTTTGGAAGAGATACCTGTAGCTGGACAGATTTTCATGCTGTCTGAACCCCATGTTTTTTATGTCTTCAGCTACAGTCAGACACAATAGTTGAAGTGTGGATTAATACCTTGTATAAAGAAGAGTTAAGAAGAGTAACCAAAGCAGGGCACAGCGCCATCCTGGCAGCACCATGGTACCTAGACCTCATTAGTTACGGCCAGGACTGGAAGAAATACTACAGCGTGGAGCCACTAGACTTCCTTGGTTTGTAGTTTCCTTTTTCTTTAAGTATTATCCAGGCATTGGTTCCAGTGGGAAAGTTGCATGGCCTTGTTGCTGTGTCTCCCAGTTTTAATGAATGATAAAATTATATTCCTGCACACTCCTCCATACTCTCCTTTCACCCACGTTTGTTGGTGGACATGGCATTCTAGACTGTTAATAAGGGGCGACAAATTCTTGATGTGTATTTTTTTAATGAACAATTTCCTTTTTTTGCTTTCAGTTCTGGTTGCAGGGAAATGAACTTTGTATTTATAAGCTCACTATCTTTTATTTAACTCTACTTCGGTGACAAAGAATATTACTATGTTTGGTCATATGGGCTTTTTATGTTAAGTATTTAATATAATAGTGTATAGGCTGCAACTCAAATCATCTGGGTTTATTTTAATAGTCATGACATTAAGATTTGGTATGACTTAATTAACACCTAATGACTATTTCCACAATACCCAACTTGCAAGTGTAAAATACTGTACCTGTATCAGACTGACCCTGCTTTTAAAGTAAGACACAAGCCAATACTACTTTTCCTTAAACACAGGGTGGCAATCCCAGAAAGAGTTGGTGCTTGGTGGAGAAGCCTGTCTCTGGGGAGAATATGTGGATGCAACTAATCTCACACCAAGACTCTGGTATAGTTAATCACTCTTATTTTTTTCAACAGAAATGCTAACCATCTTGATCTAACCTTACTGATACTGACAACCGACAAAACTACGCTTGCATCGTGATTTTTAAACTTCACTTTCTCAAGTTGTCTTCCTCCCTTCCTCTTACAGTAATTCTGCCTATATATCCTTGAAAGGAGCATTAGTGATTGACATAGCTTCCACTTGCCCATGGTTCCTGCATGGCACTCAGGTGTACAAGGGCCAGCTGAAAAAGATGGCAAGGCTCTTGCTTTTTACGAAATGGTCGTAGAAAAGTGAGGTTTCTGTGGAGTGATGCCCCACTCTCTCACCTGCCTGCATTGAGTTCCTGATCAACCAGCAGAATTGCAAGATTCAAGGCTGCAGTACATAATTTAGTGCAGCCTTCTCCAACCTAGTGTTCTCCAGATGTTTTAGACTACATATCCCATCAGCCCCAGCAAACACGGTCAGTAGGCAGGGATGATTAAAGTTGTAAAGTCCTGGAGGCCACCAGCTTGCGGACGGCTGAGCTAGTGTGCCGCTTTTAATATTATATCTCACTGCTTTGCTGTCATTTTGCACAGAACAATGCTGTAACTTGGTGTGCTTGATAATGTGGGGGAAGGGGGGTTGTTTTAAGAAATGGAGTACTGGCATATGTTTGTGTTGCAAATACTTTTAAATCAAACTATTTTGAAGGGACAGTAACGACTTAATAAAATCCAATTAAAATATTGTCTTCTATTCATATTCCAGGCCTCGGGCAAGTGCTGTTGGGGAGAGACTCTGGAGCAGTAAAAATGTAACTGATATTGAAGATGCTTATAACAGGCTTACTGAACATCGTTGTCGCATGCTCAGGTAAGAAATACAATCTAGTACAGCAGGTACAATCCCATCAATAATCTCTGTAGCTTTCTTGCATCAAATCTTGTAAGTTTATTCATCTCAAAAGGTGAAAGCAAATCACACTTCTCACCCCCACAGGCGTGGAATAGCAGCGGCACCTTTGTTTGTTGGATACTGCAGGCACGAAGCAAGAGACCCCTAACAACTGTAGGACAACGTTGCCAGAGGTGCCTTTCGGGGAGAAAAACCTGCATATTTCTAGTTGAATACTGCACTGAAATGCTGAAGTTAATTTCTTATAGATGTGGGAAAAATAAATGATGTTGAACTTTTTAAGAGAAAGTAGCTCATTTGAAAAAGGAACCTGACAGATGTGTGTGTGTTTGTTGCAGATGGATGGGTTGATCTAGACGACTGAAAGCTTGGGCCAAAGAAATGGGGGGAGAATTATCGGTATTGAGGCAAGGACTCTGGCACTATAATTCAAGGGTTAGAATGCGTATAATGAGGAACTTGTTCCTCTGAGTAGGGAACATAGCATACCGTATTTTTTTGCTCCATAAGACACACTTTCTTCCTCCCAGAAAGGAAGGAGGAAATGTCTCTGTACAGAGTGAAGGGTACCAGCTGCCCGCGGCTCTCGCTCAAGCAAAGCGGGAGCCGCACGCAGTGGGTACAGAACCCAAGCGGCTCTGTGTCTACCTGCTTTACAGCTGTAAAGCGGGCAGACCCAGAGCCACTTATCCACTGTGCGCAGCGGGAAACTGGCTCCGGAGGGGGGGCAGCGCGGTTGCCCCTGCCTTCTCCGACACCAGTGAAAGTGGAAGCCCGACAGCATCGCTACAGGGCTTCCCCCTTTTGCCGGTGTCGGCAGGGTGGGGGAGGCAGAAGCCCAGTAGCATCCGCTGCCGCCTCCAACCCCTCCTCCCAGCCGTTTAGAGGAGGAAAACCAGGGAAATTTTTTTTCTGGTTTTCCTCCTCTAAAAACGAGGCGCGCCCTATGGAGTGAAAAATACGGTATACATTTGTCATTGTAAATTATTCGGAATGAGACATATGCACAGTGTTCTACATAATCACTGAAGGTAGACAACAGCAGTAATGCAGTAGCCTGGAAGAGGTAGTTGCTTCTGTTTTACTACTCTGCTCAAATTTTGTAACTAGCAAGTATTTTACAATATACTCCCACTGTGTGCATGCTAAACTGAAGCCACATGCTTTGACAGTAGGAAACCTACAAAAATCCACTGCTGCCTTGTCAGAGGCAATTCCTTGTTCCTCCATGTGATACTACTGCAAACCACTCTTCTTAAGCAGAGCAGCTTGCTCCGGGACACTCATCACTTGATAGCTTGCCAGTTCTAATGTAAATGTTGCAGAGCCAGATGTCAAAGAGCGCAAAGCTGTTGAATAACCCTACAACAAAAACCAATAGATAATAATTACTTTTATGGCAGCTGATCCATACTAGCTTACATAACTACCACCTTAATTTTTTTAAAAAAAGCATTCCACTGGAACCATTAAGTAGTTTAATTGCTAAAAAAGTAGCCACTGCTCTGGTTTAACTCCAGTTAAAGCTCTCTGCTAAAGCAAGACTAGGAATGTCTGCCTCTTAGTACGGTTGCCAATCAAACTGGACAGCACCATCAAAAATTATAGTTCCTGCTTTTCATGAAAAGCAAGTTAAATTTCACACTTGTAGTGTAGGCATGCCTTGCTTTGTTCAACAGAGCTGCAAAACACCCTGGTAACACAGAACAAAATAAATATGCAACATCCGCTTTGAGCACCTTATGCACATACCATCATTTCAGCCAATGGAACACATGCAATTACAACTTGGTTGTCTTGGCGACCCTGAATTTCCTGAATGCTGCCTCTTCTCTGTGCAAGGTCACCCAGTACGGCACCAAGGTGATCTCTGCCCACTGTTATTTCCATGTTCATGAGAGGCTCCAGCACTTGTTTATCAGCTTTCTTCAGAGCCTAACAAGCAGAATAAGAACATTCTTAAAGGCAAGTGCTTATTCATTACAGTCATCAATATACATGACACTAACATATCACAATATTAATTTGTAATCGCACATTTGCTGGTTGTGCATGAGAATATCAACAGAAGTAAAGCAAATAAATAACGAAATTGAATATACAATAGGCCTGGAACTTACACGCAGTTTACTTATGCCATCGCAGCCTTGTGCTTGTCATCAAAAAACAGAAGGGAGAAACCATTGGAAGGGGCTGTGTGAGATCTCACGAGAGCCTCCAGAAGCTGCTAAGCAAGGCTTTAAAAACTCTTCTGTGGCAGGCAAGGCCTTGCTCAGAAGGCTCTGGGAAGGATGCAGTAATCAAGGAGGCGCAAGGCCTGCTCCAGACAGGTAGGGGTGCTTGAGCAGTTGTTTCCAAGGGGTCTTCCTGACTTTACATGATTTTGCCTTTTCACATGGACCCCTGGAATGTAGCCCCCGTGTAAACTCTGGGCCTCCTGTGCATTGGAAAATGGGCATATTACGGTCCTGAAGATGCCACCAACAGACTATACCAGTGGTTCCCAATTAGCTAAGTACTGCAGACCCCCTGTTTTTCAAAAGCCAAGCCATGGACCCCCTACTTTGGAAAGTTTTGATATCTCTATGGTAGTTTTTGTTATGTGAATGGTGCCACGGTCCGCCTGGGGTCCGCAGACCACCAATTGGGAACTACCGGACAATACCATTAAGGGAGACTCTGTTTATAACCCCTCTGTAATTCTGTTACTTTGAATGAACACTGCTGCAAATGACCTCAGAAAGACAGTTGGACTTCTATACCTTTTGCATGCAACGAGAAACACAAGCAGAAACCATTGTCAGAGATGTATCGGAGTTTACAGTCACTGCATGTACTGTCACTACTACATCTTGAACTGGAAACCCCAGCAGTGGTCCTACAACATGAAAATACAAAGAATGCATTAACACCAAATGAACACTTCTTGGGAAGCTAGGAAAAGGGCATTTCTTAACGTTTGCATAACATTTAGTTGACACTGATAGTAGCCAGGAACACAGAAATCAGCATTTCTCCGAGTTAAACCATTGGCCATCAAGCTCAATACTGTCTACACTGACTTGCAGGGAATCTGTTGTTTCGGTCGTCTTACTAGCCTTGAAAAAGTAAAAGCACCCCAGTCACCACTAATGATAATCTACCTATCATTAGGTGAGGAAAACACTGGCAAACAGCACCCGACACACAAGCTTTGTTCTTTTTCTTTAAAAAAAAGAAACTGAGTAACCAAACAAAATAGGGGAATATATATTTACGTTAATTTACAGTTTCTAATTTTTCTACTAACCCATGGAATGGGAAAATAATAGGTATGAAGAATTCAATATTTAGGCAGGCTGAACTGACTTGTTACACCACCAAGAGAACACCAACTCTGATCAGAAACCAGAACTGACTGTCATGATTCAGCCATCAACTAACTGGATTGAGCTACCTCAGGCAACTAAATAAACATACTTAAAATCTCTTCCACAGAATTATCAGGGTTGCAGAGCTCAGATTCCAGGCCACGCTGCCATATGTGTTTTGTTTGTTTGTTTAAAAAAAAACTTAAAAGATTTTCAGCTACAAATTTCCGAACACTTATTTTTTGCAGTATTTTCTTCATAACAACTCATAATCAAACCCAGAACAAGGGGGTCGGGACAGGCAAGTGGGGTGCAGATGGAGAGGAAGATTCTGATCATTATGTTGGATCCATTTTACGAAATGTTCTCGGCTTGGGCTAGGCACTCAGAAAACAATTCTAATAAATTCAAAATAAGGACTGAAGTGGCTCTTTTAACCTTGAAGGTACGATGTATGGATTCCATTTGCTATAGCTTCTCGAAGGTCTGGCTGGAGTGAGTCACAGACGTTCTCCGCATACTCAATGACTGGGGCTGTTGCTGACGTTTCTCCCGCCCACGGTCTCACTCCCAATTCTACAGTCACCTGGTGCCGTTTCTCTCCTACAGTTCTGTCCAGTGTATCTGTGACAAAATAATGAAAATCCCACAAATCACACTGAACTTCTTGGCAACAAAATTTTAAGTCATTCACTTGCAGGTCCAAGATGGTAGTTACTTTACCTATAGCCTTAGCAGAGTTTTGGATTGTTTCTCGGTAAGCTATCTGAAGAGGTCCTAGATAAGTCTCGAGTTTATGTTCACGTTTGATTCGGTCATGAATGATCTCAATGTGCAGCTCTCCCATGCCACAAAGGATAGTCTGGCAAAAAATGTGAAAGTATTCTTAACAGTTTCATCAAAGTCATGGAGTACAGAGGTGAGCTACTTTCTCTTTTTTTCAAAAAGGGTAATTCAGATATTTTAAAAAACCTAGATCAAGGGGAACAGCAACACAGCAGGAAGCAGATTGCATTTTTCAGTGACTTCGGCCTATGTTGGTTCATTTAACTCAACTGAGAATAGTGGGAAAACTGCAAAATAGATTAGCTTAAACTATATTGTTAACAGATCTCAAAGGTATATAAAAAGTATATGGCAAAATTCAATTTGCAAGCCATAAATGAACTATGGGTTGGAGAATTAAAGGCATGGAGAATTAGCAGCATGTGAAAAAGTGACATAAAGGGGATATACGAGTTTATAAAATTTTCTGGATTTAAAAACAGAATAAATAAGGACAGCTTCATAATCTAAAACAGAATGCAGGTCATTATTAAAGTTACCAGTTTGAGATGCATGTTTTTTATGCCACAAAACAAGGCAAAAGAACCCTCAGAATATCCTTTACACTGGTAGCATTCATGTGGCTTCGTTTATATTTTTCTCAATATTTAAAGAAATATTATCACACGTTATAAACTTATGGCCTCTTAACATATCAAAACAACTTCCCAATGAAGTAAGCCAGTGCTGAGTCAAGCTGTGTGCAGTTTACAGGTAAAAGGTCACAGCTTTTAATGCAGCTATAAAAAATAAAGTTGTAAAATTTGTATCACTAATACTTGCTTGTTAAATCTCTGTTTTTCTATTTTTAAAATCACATCTTAGTAATAGATGTTTCTAAGGTCATGTTACAAACCCAAATTGGTTTTAAACCAGTTTAATCATAATGGCTTCCACAGAAGCAGCAGTACTGCATATTTATGAGAGGGGAAAATAATACTGTTACAGAAAACAAATTCCCAACGTTTCTCATTGGAAAGCCATGGCATTTAGGATATATCTACGTTACAGACCTGAATTGGCCTAAGCACAATAGTTGTTGCACCCACAGACATTAAAAACAGTCAAGGAAGCATTGACATTATAATATTGGGAGAAGTTTAGTAATTGGCACTAAAGGCCTTACCTGCCCGGTGTCTGAATCTATCTTGACTTTCAAACTTGGATCCTCACGTTGCAAGCAAGCCAAGGCATTATCTAGATCTAAAATAAAAGTATTGGCTATATATTAAGTATGAAGAGCACAATTGGGGTTTAAGTAGAGACTGCTGAGGATTTAAATAATCTGTGGAAATTAAAGGTAGGAGAGGGAAGAGGCAGCTGTATTGCTGTGTCCCTGCTCCCCTTCCATCAAAGAAAGGTTGGCATAAATAGCAATATATAGGAATAGCAAAGCCTTCCAAATACAGCTAAAGTATCTTTAGCTGTAATCAACCTATTAATGTTTTTGTACTGCTATACTAAAAGATTCTAGCTTCCAACAAAAGATAGATCAAAACTCCACCGATGTGATGAAAGGAAAATAATTCAAATGCTTATGGTCCCACTGATAATTTCTCTCTCCTTCACCTCCCCCTTGAACACTATGTTGCATCATATGCTGCTTTGGAAACCCCTGAATTCATTTCAAGAAATCTTTTGTCACACAGGGAGCTGCCAATCATATCCATGCTTAGGAGTACAGAAATTGTTCCTAGACCAGAGCTTTCCAAACTGTGTTGTGACACATTATTGTACCGGTTGCAGTGTGTGTTGCATGAACACTCCCAGGGCTTGAAAGGGGTTCATTTAACCTCTAGTTTGCTAATAAAACTAAATTACTGTGTCGCAAAATGATGCATGTCAAAAATGTGTGTCACCAGCATGAAAAGTTAGGAAAGCGCTGTCCTAGACTCTGAATTAGGCAATACAGTTGTACCTTGGAAGTTGAATGGAATCTGTTCCAGAAGTGAACCCAAGCGCAGCTTGTGATTGGCTGCAGGAGCTTCGAAAACCGGAAGTGAGTGTTCTGGTTTTTGAATTTTTTTTGGAAGCCGAATGTCCGACGGGGCTTCCATGGCTTCTGATTGGCTGCAGGAGCTTCCAATCAGAAGCCATGGAAGCCCCGTCGGACATTCGGCTTCCAAAAAAAATTCAAAAACCAGAACACTCACTTCCGGTTTTCGATCATTCGGGAACCAAAACATTCAACAACTAAGCCGTTCAAGATCCAAGGTACAACTGTACTTTAAACAACTTTTTATAAACCGGCAAATCATATTCATCCCCTCCCCCATCCTGGATCTAAATGAGAACACTGGGCCTTTTTAATATGTCTTCTTAAACACATTGTGCATATTGAGAAACCACAGAACGTTCTATTTCTTCAGGACTATGTATGAATTAAGCACTTTCAGTAATTGCATCATACCTGGTTGCCTGGCCATGGAAGGCGGCTCTATGGTACAAAAGAAGACTGGCTCTGGAATCTCAATGCCGGCCAAGATAAGATTCTCTACTTCGGTGCTTTGACCGTGCTTTGACCCCACATTTCTTCCAGCTTGTTGAGCGGCAGCCATCGCTGAAGCCTTTGACGAAACAATAGTGTCGCCAGTGGCACTCTGGTGGATGCCAAAAAGCACATGGCATGTCGTTTGTCAACATTAATTGATGTTCATCATTAAAAAGCACAGAAAATTAGCCAATTGCCGAAGGCAGTCTTTTCCCAGGCAAAAGACAAGCCAATTTGGGATGGCAGCAATTAGAGCAACTTTTTGGTTTTCAACTCACCACCTCTAATTGTTTTTCTTTGCCAGTAGACAGAACCATATTGAAAAAACTGGGACAAAAGCTTCTTTGATGACACATTGTTCCTTACTACAACTACAAAGTGAACCCTTTGCTAGTCAGCTTATAGCTGTAGAGAGATTCCCTAACAGAACTAACAAAAAACTTATGTCATTAAAAAATAAAGAAGTTACTAGAGAATTGGTTTCACTTTTCCCCAGTGATATTGGCAATCAGCATAATGGTAGTAATTCTCCACATTAATGTTGATGCAATTTTTCAAAAATGTTTGGGATTCATATTTCTTCACCTGTTTCAATCCAACTGTGAGGGCAATATTGCCAGCCGTTAGCGAAGAGATTTCTATTTGCTGATCAGCGAAAGGCAGAAGCAGGCGACTCATTCTCTCCCTGCAAGGGATAGCTCAGATTAAATGCTACTCCTATTGAGGAATCCGAACAGTTACACTCACAATCCTTTGCTCACCCTTTTTTACTTACGTGCAGCTTTTGGTAATATTATAGACAGCTGACTGAGGCTTCATTGTGCCAGAGTAAATACGGAAGAAAACCAATGGCCCACGTTGTTTGTCATGAATAACTTTAAATGCTAGAGCGCACAGGTCACCTTTATACCACTGCCTGCAAAAAGTAGTGAAGGAAAAATATAACATTAATGGATATTTTGAATGATAAAAAATAGGGTATTTTCTCTGGCTAAACCACAAAGCCTAGGGCTTGCCGATCTGAAGGTCGGCGGTTTGAATCCCCACGACGGGGTGAGCTCCCGTTTCTCAGCCCCTGCTCCTGCCAACCTAGCAGTTCGAAAGCACGTGAAAGTGCAAGTAGATAAATAGGTACCACTCTGGCGGGAAGGTAAACAGCGTTTCCGTGTGCTGCTCTGGTTCACCAGAAGTGGCTTAGTCATGCTGGCCACATGACCCAGAAGCTGTACGCCGGCTCCCTCGGCCAATAAAGCGAGATGAGCGCCGCAACCCCAGAGTCGTCCGCGACTGGACCTAATGGCCAGAGGTCCCTTTACCTTTACCTGTATGAATAATCTGTTTATTGGTACTAGTTTAGCTGAGCTAAAATAAAACTGCTTAATAGAAAAATGAGGGGCATCATGTACCCTGCATGCTTTTAGGAATCTGCACAGGAATTACTAAGTCTTGGCTATGAATGCACATTGCAGCACACCAGCTGCTACTTACAATGTGTGGTCTGTGCATGCTTCCTAGATCCTAGAGCCTCTCTCACCTCCCCAAGAACCCAGCCTATTTTTAATCTCCCATAAGATGTTAATAAATGGTTTCTTTTTCATGGCTTTTCTAACACATGCTTAAACTTATTAAAACGCATCATCTTCTTACTCACACGAAGTCGTAGCTGCGTTCATCCGGTGCTGGCAAATACTTTGTGACACCATCCAATAATGGCTGAACACCTTTGTTTTTCAGTGCACTTCCACAGAATACAGGTACAGCTTTCTGTGCTAGGGTTACTCTTCGTACAGCAGAATGCAACTGCAGAGGCACAAGGATTCATAATTTTAACAATGATCTACTTAAGAGTCAAAGGAATAGTATATAGCTCAAGCATTAACTGAGTTGCACATTTGGATAGTATTTTGTTTTGGTCATAAGGTGTTTATCATATACATTATTCCAGGTCCTAATGAAAAATACTTAAGTTATGGGCTTCTGCTTGATATGCATTATGTGATATTTATCAAAGACCTCAGAAAATTTCTTTTAGGGCATATTCTTTTCTGAAGCCACCCTAAAAAACAAAGCAACTGATGAGTGCTATGGAACAGGCTTTCTGGCCATATTCTTCAGTCTTCACCTTGCAAGCATTGCAAACACCTTCCTGAATATATCCTTGACCCTCAGGGTTTATAATATTGCTGCCCACAAAAAAAACCCTATCCTTTCTATGGCTTTTTAGCTACCATTTGGTGTTATGGCTTATGGCTCTTGTTTCAACCTAAGGATTGTTTCCCATTATAAACAGAACGTATTAGTAGGGTATCATTTTAAAACATTTTACGATCAGGTCTTCCCATAAAACCATGCAGTTTCTAGAAAGAATTGCCTTCCTTATTAAAAAAAAAAGAGAAAATGCTTTAATACCAGTAATGCAGCTTAACATTATGCACCCCAGTGCTGCCACTTTTAAGCATTCGGGCTAGGAGAGTGCTACATGAGGTATGCCCAAAGACTTAAGTGAACCCAATAGCTTTTTAAAAACTACCAGTATTTTTATTTGTACAGTGGGCCCTACCCACATCCACTGTGTCCCAAGCTGCTTGTGAAACTTTTCTCACCTTCAAAATTCATGGGACTGTATGGATGGGGTGCAGGCAACTGTTTGCAGCCTGCCAGTTCAAAGTTCACCTGGACTCAATGAACTAGTTGTGTGGCTCTGCATGTTGACTTGTATCAATATTTTGTCTGGACTAAAATACTGACATGGAGCAGAAGATCAACTCCAGTCAACTGCAGGGGGGCAGTACCCTTTTATTAACTATTTCTAAATATACTGTCAATACGTGTCATACACCTACTGATTTACAACAGCTTTACTATCGTCTTCCTTCCTTCCCTGCCTGCTGCCATCTCATCACTCCCTTTACCAAATCACATTCCTGCAGGTTTGCCACAGTATCCTAGCATTCTCTACCAAGCGTTAATAATTTGGTTGCATCACACATGCAGGAAAAAGGCACCCTACCCTGTTATGTACAAATACAACAAAACTGTAATAATATGCAGTTCATATAATAAACAACCCCCCCAGAGCCATGTACCTTATCAGCTGGCAATTCATCAAAATTCTCACTGAAATCCCCAAGGACCAGCTCAGCAAATTCATCATCCAGGTCTGCAACCTTATGAAGAGAAAAAATATATACACTACTTCCATTACACAGTATTCAAGTTAGTCCCCCAAATGTCTGTTTGACTATCTGCAAACCACCAATTGTAAAAGAATATATAGAATCTAAAAATACAGAATTTTAGAGTATTCAGCAAAGTGAAAATATAAACTTCCCTAATTATGCTTTGATATTTTTAGCCTCTTTATCTCCAACCCAACAAGGGTTGGGCAAAGCGGGGAAGAAACTCTCTTGGGCAGTTCAGGTTTTCCTTGGAGAATGACAAAGCTTCAGATACCACAACATCACTTAATACTAACTAAACAGGGAACATTTTTTTAAATTGAACCAAAATTCAAAAATGGGTAGGAGTGTACAAATCTGCAAAAATTAAAATGCAGAATGTGTAAATGGAAATATAGAACTCTTATCTCTCCCGGTAGTCAAATGTACAAAATATGATAATTAAAGTATCTAGTGTATCATTATTTAAAACATCCCAATATACAATTTTATCAGAATCTCAATTTGTATGGCCAACAGTATCAGTCACTTGAGTTTTGGTTTTCAGACATATTTGCATAAATCAAAGGTTTCAACTGTTTCATATCATATTTACTTTAGAACTTTACTTGTTCTATTAAGGCATTTCTTGCATCCCTGGCATCCCTCAGCAAGTCAGGATCATCAGTTTCTTCCAAGGGTTTCTGTTCAAAATTCTTTCCATCATCCAACTCAGTTGCGGCTTTTGCTTTCCAAATAATTTGGTTCACGGTCACGACGTCAACTATTCCCCTAAAGTTCTTTCCTTCTCCAATTGGCAACTGGACGCAGTGGGAAGGAGAGAACAATATAAATAAATAAACGCAATTAGACAGTAAAAAATAGTAGTATGAAGGAAACACCAAAGTTAAAATGCATCATGATTTGTAACTAATGCTAATTGTTTAAAAGTAAAAGTTTGTTTTACATTACCTGTAAAAGCAGAGGCTTAGCCTTCAACTTCTGCCTGATACTCTCAACTGCATAGGTGAAACTAAAGACAAATTATTACTCTTAGAGAGAAAACTATGTCCTTATCTTTATCCAATATGTCACTCCTCCCTACCAAAAACCCCCACCTGAGACATAGATAGGGAACTAAATAAAAGCAAAGTGTTTTAGCTAAAAACATGCCAAAAAACTAAACATCTGAGAAAGGATCCAAATGTGGAAATCTCAAGTTCAATAGCAACCCTCCCAACTCATTGAACAGTCTGGGGTTTTTTTTAGCCACACACAAAAGAATTCATCTTTAAATAATATGCACTTGTGAGCCTAATGGTTCATTAAGTTAGAGTGCAAGAAACCACATGCTAATAACCAAACCCCTGGGCTCATACCAGCAGCAAGGCCCATCAAACCCAACACATCCACCACAACATGTAGCTGTACTAACAAAGAAGTAGAACCTAGGCCTGAGCATCAGCAGCCACAGCTACTGGTTGAGCACCAGCTTGCTATACTGGCTAATAGTAGCAAGCTGCTGCCCAACCCCCGTTTAGTAATAGAGGCGATAACCTGGAGTCAGCAGGTAAAGTCATGGTGCAGAAATTGTGCCCATGTACACAGTCACATGTACTGCTCTGGCACGAGAGGCTGCTAGACACACAGGAAAACCAAGGCAATAAATGAATAGACTAACACTTTCACCACAAGGGGTCCCGTTTGCAAGGCAGGGTGCCATAAACATTTGAGACACTGCATCTCAAGCAGCTCAATCTTTTAAAGAAATTTCTAGGTTGCCTGTTAAGGTCAAACTTTCACAAACCAGCTTCTAATGTATAAAACACAATACCAAAACCGAATCTGACAACAATAAGACCAAATGCAATTAACAACCAGCATAAGCACCTTATTAAATAGTTAATTTCCTGGCAATGCAAAGCCTATTTAAAAACAGCTACGCCCATCTCAGTCCAAGAGAAAGCAACTCAAAACAAACTGGGCCTTAGAGCCTTTCTGAAGACCTGAATTGATGGGACCATATGTACGTTAGTTGGGATTTTCCACAAACATGATAGGACTAGGGTGTCAGTTAAGCAGATTAAGTACATATTTTGCAATCATTTAACTTCCTTATCTGAATATTTTAAAACTGTATTGCAAATATCCAGACTTTTTTTTTAACTCACACCATTCTTTTTTCAAGCCTGCCTTTTCATACATACCTATATCTAAGTTATTTGTAGAATCAAAGGTGAATCAAACAAATGTTGTAAAGTTACCCTGTCTGGTGACCAGGAAGCATCCCAGGCAACCAGGCAAGTGACCATTTGTGTAAATTTCACATAAAAGGAATTAAAGCAACCGCTGCACAGTTAACGCTCATGTGTTAAGTCACACGAATCTTGAATAATCAGAAACCACCCTAAAATATAATACAATCTTCTATCAGCCTTTCCTTGCTTCACCGACCTGGAAAGAGACATCTTAGTACCTTGCTCCATTTTTGTCCATCTTGTTTAAGAAGCAAATCCGTGGTATGTGGTGCTTGTCTGCTTGTCTCCACACTGTCAAAGACTGAGCCTAAGGCAAAGATGGAAAAGTGTCAATCCTTTCAGCGAAATGAGTGCCTGCTGTCACCTACAATTGTGTAAACACTTATTTAACACTTGCAATGTCTGAGGCATCAAAATGGGCATGGCTCCTACTCAGAAAGTTTGTAGTAAGGCAGATGAGATAAGATGTGCATAAGTCAAGAGTGACAAATGAGATGGATAAGGAATGGAGGGGGGCGGAGTTAGATGGCAGCTGACAGGCACCTTCAAAGAACTGGAGTCTTAAAAAAAAACACCCGTAGTCAATCTGCAATATATGTCACTGAAATCAGTGTGTCATTAAAATCTCTGGGTATGGTACTTGTTGGGCAAACAACAAGGGATATGCCCACCTTGCATACTTCAAGAAGCATCTCACTGGCTGCTACTGGAGAAAGAATGCTAGTCCAACAAAACATTTCTTATGCTATCATGCAGATGATGCCATTTTGGATCCTCAGATTAGATCCTCAGGATAAACGTTCATAGCTGTGGGGCTTGCATTTTGCAGAAATGGAGGCAGCTTTGACAGATCGCTGACCACCCCCAAAAAGCTCTCGTCTTGCCTTTTCCTCCAACTGATGATGTATAGCAGACATACGCTCTCCTTATACTGTAATGTGAGGTAAGCATTTGCTGGTGGAAGTGAGCATCTAGGCCAGGCATCCCCAAACGCCAGATGTTTTGGACTACAATTCCCATCTTCCCCGGCCACTGGTCCTGCTAGCTAGGGATCATGGGAGTTGTAGGCCAAAACATCTGGAGGGCCGCAGTTTGGGGACGCCTGATCTAGGCCTTAAGTTCTCATCAGTTAAAATCATGGCTATGGAAACAGGACTAAAGTGAGGTAAGGTCACAGCATGCTGTGGTCATTCTTACTTCCACACCAGCCGAGGCATCAAATACAGCCACTGCTCCATCCAGCACTCTCAGGGAACGTTCCACCTCCACTGTAAAGTCCACATGACCTAACATACAATTTACACAGAGAAGTAACAGAGGTCCTAAGAATAGTAATGCTTTAACAATATTAGAAAGGCAGCATGTCTTCACCTAATAAGTTTTTACTGGTTTGTCATGAATAGGCACCCAGTCTAAAACAACAATAGACACTCTTGGATTAAACTTATGATCTGCACCCATTCCAGTCCCGAGAAAGGAACAGCAGGTACATGATCCTGTTGATTCTCCAAGGTCTCTCAGCAGCTTTTGACACAAGTGACCACTTAGATCATCTTTGTGAAATGGGAGGACACCGTTGTACAGTGGCTTTGCTCCTACTTACAGGGTCAGTTCCAGAGACACCTCAGCCCTCTGTTAGCTGATCTGCAGAGTGCCAAAGGGGATGATTTTGTCCCAAGTGATATTTAATATTTATATGAAGTTTTTGAGGGTTGCCGTTAGGTGATCTGAGGGAAAGTGCCACCAGCATGCTGAAAATATCAGATCTATTTCTCTGTAACATCTGAATCAGGAGAGGCTATGCGTGCCCTAAACCAGTCTTCGGGTGAAGTCACGGGATGGAAAATAACTAATAAAACTGAGATCCTATGGTGGGTAGTTCCAAGTTCCTAGAATTGAGTTGTGTAACAGTTCTGGGTAGGTTTGCACTTCATCTGAAAGAGCAGAAGTGCAGCTTAGGGGTGATCCTAAATAAATCACTGTCACTAGCCTGGTGAATTCCTGCACAGAGATAGCATAGCCATTATGGTCCATGCACTGGTTGTTGTGGCTAAAGTCTTTGAGGGCACAAATTGGGAAATACTGGTTCATTCTGGAAAGTTCTTTTCTGCTGAGGCAGCTGGAGATATTATGATTTATGTTCTGTTATCTCAAGGTTACGCTGAACCAGACAGATAAATCTGTGAGCTCAGTGGGCTGGTTTTTCATTCTTACTTTTGTTTTCTAACCCTTCTGAAGAGGGTTGGGTTTTTTTGTAACAAAGTTGGAAAACCTTTAGTAAAATTTCTTCTTTTGCTAATGAACTTTGCCTCTGCGTGATTTATCAAGAACCAGACACATTCATTCCAAACAAGCTTCTGCAGCACTGATATCCACCAGGACATGGAGTACCTTGGAATTTAAGGCCAAATTGTGTCACTGGCAACCTCACAATTACACTACTGTAACACACTGTATGTGGAACTACCCTTGTGTCTGGTGCAGAAGCTGCAGCTGATGCAAAATGCAGCTACTAGGGTGCTTAGTGGGTTGAAAAATCTGCACTGGCTGCCTATTAGCTGCCAAGCTAAGTTCAAAGTTTTGTTGCTGACATTTAAAGTTCTAAACAACTTGGCACAATGATATTTAGCAGACTACCTCCCATGGTACAGACCAAACTGATATTTAAGATCCTCTAAGAAAACCCTACATGTCATTCCACATCAAGTGGATTGTTACTTCGTGATAGCACCCACTCTCTGAAAAGAGCCACAGACAGTAATGCTTTTAAATGTCTGTAAAAAATACTTCTGTCTACCCAAGTTTTCCTGGACTCTGATCCTGAAATAGACAAAATTATAAACACAACATGAATCAAATAGATGATCCAAGAACAAGCATATGGCCTTTCTGGATTTAGCCAGTTACATTATGAAACCAACTTGTTTAATGATGCAAGGGTTTTTATGGTAAGGAATTTCTCCAGCAGATAAATAATTTTTGCATTCTTGCATAGCTCCTATTCTTTTTAATTGACATGACACAGGGGAAATCCCCAGGAGAATTACACTCACTATATAAGTACATTAATTGAAAAGTGGAAGTTTTCAAGACTTCATCAAAATTTTCAAAGCTACATGTTTACTTGGTCACAATTGCCTTGGCTTTATCTTGCTCACTTAAAATAACATACCTGGTGTGTCTATCAGATTTATTCTGTAGCCCTTCCAATCAAAAGTTACAGCAGCAGATTGAATGGTAATGCCACGTTCTCGCTCCTGTGCCATGAAATCTGTGACTGTGTCCCCATCATCAACATCTGATTAATAAAAATAATGTAGCTTTTTCAGTTTGGCCACTGTAAAATGATATTAGCTCTTGATTCATTTTATCAGAATGCAATATATCACAGGGGAAATGCTATAAAACAAAATGCCTAAGGCCAAGGTCTCCTATCTAATGTCAAAGACCGGGAAAGGTGGTTAGGATGCCAAGTACGTGGCCTTGTATAAGGGCAGCAGTATTCCTGCACCAACGGAAACAGAGGTCCTGTCCATTGAATGGATAGGTGAACCATGCAAGGTGCTGGACAAACATCAGGTGGGAGAGGTAGAATGCATTGCAAGAAAGTCATGGCAGGGGCAATGTAAGTAAATAGCTCATCCTTAATGCCACGGTCAAAACCTCACTTTGTATGTGTGCAAGTCTGCATTTTAAAAATGCAAATGATAACTTAAGTCGAACCTTAGTATCAGTGCAGAGCCCTGTACAACAAGCAGAACAGATCCTCCTACACACACAGGACATAGAACAACAACAAAAAAACACCCTGCAGACATAGTCCCATAACCTCCATGGACATGCCCAGAAACTCTTCCTGTGCCAAACACAGGACAGGGCAGTGAACAGACCTCATAGGGAAAGCACAAAGATATTACTCAGGAACCCTGGAAAGGGACCCCAGAAAGGGAAAAATAAAATGACAACTAGGCAAGTGGAAGGATAGGAGACTGCCCAGTCTGCACCAGCACAAGAAAGGTGACAGCCAACTTAACCTGGGGCAGAAGCTTGAGTGATGCAATACTTTATATGTGTGTTCTCCCTCTATAAGAATGATAACACCCATTTTTTAAAAACCGTAGCAGATTTTGTTAACTAACCTCCAAGGTTTCTTGTGTACCCAGAATAATACAGCATCCTTTCGGTGGTAGTTGTTTTTCCTGCATCTATGTGAGCCATGATGCCAATGTTGCGGATTCTGTTTAAGAAAAGCAAAGAATTCCCATTTAGCACCCAAGTATTTAAGACAATTATAACTTTACAAATAATACATAAAAAATAACTTTGCTCATCTGTACATGTACAGCCTTTAAACCCTAGGGGCTGCATTCCAGTGGTGAGTAGGATCAGAGGCACAAACAGGCAGAGCAATAGATTTGACTTTTACTTTTGTACCACAGCCATGCAGAAGTCGAGAGGTTTCTACAAACCCATTTCTTCATCTGGGCAAGTAAGAGGCATTATAGTTCAATTACTTTCCAGCCAGAGAAAACACAAAGAGAGCATGGAGCACGGCTGGATAGGGGCTTGACCTACAGAGAGTTGCAAGGGGCAAATAGAGAGACCTGGAGGGCCACATCCAGCTGCTTGGCCTGGTTCCCAGCCCTTTTTTAGTACAATATTTCTTATGGTTTTACTGAATGAATTCTTTTCTGTTGAATTTTAATGTAGCCTACCCTAATACCAATGTGTGAAGGGCAAAAAATAAATAGGAAAATAGAATATATGAAATTTTATTACTTACTTAGAGACAGGTGGAGTGATAATAGAGCGCAAAGATTTTACTTCACCTATTAAAAGAGAAGTGGCCAGAGCATTTATAATGTTTCCAATGAGTAGAAGTTATGTTTCACAGCACAAGCATCAGTACCAATCAGAATTCCTCCTGCACTTGCATCTACTACTGAACATGAGGTTCTCTCTCTCTCTCTCTCTCTCTCTCTCTCTCTCTCTCACACACACACACACACACACACACACACACACACAACACAAACACACACTTTTTTCTCTGGCTGACGTGATTATCAGCACTGTCAATTCTGAAGGGTGTCTCCTCACCCCCAGGAGAAAACCTGGATAACTTTGTAGCCAATACTGAGTTAGACAGATTGTCTGACTTGGTATAAAGCAGTCCCTATGTTCCCATTATCTACTATAAAAATAATTCCACATACAGAACCTTTACAAACAGCAAAAATAATACTGACATGTAACAGTTATGCACAGAAGCATATTTTCATAAGTACATCTCATTCCTTTTAATCATATTATAGTAGATCTGTAAAAAAAAGTAAGCTGGGAGTGGAGGAAAGAATTACCTGCTGTGTAACTGTAACTTCTCTGAAGAGTCAAAGTACCTTTGAAGCATTTTACAGCTATAATTCTTGATTTTCTGCAATGCATACACTTCAAAAGGGAAAACCACAATTAGAGAAAGCCAGCACACCTCACCAAAATAATTTTCTCTACACAATACATGTTACTGTCAGAAGACTGATGCTGATTTTCCCAGATAGAACTAGCTAGCTAATTTTAGATATCTTAAGCATGTCACAGATACAGCCTAGGTCAACCAAACATATAATGTTAACATCCAGCAAAAAAAAAAAACTTGTAAGCTTGTTTAATTACATACTCTCCCTGAAAAAGCAGGTTCATAGATCCACCTGGCATTAGAGGCCCAGGTGTCCTCAGTAGCTATAATTGAGTTTTAACAGCTTCAGCTGATAACACAGTTACAGCTGTTTGTGGGCTAGGACAGCCATTATCCATGCACTGGTAACCTCCAGTTTGGATTACTGAATTGTGCTGCATGTGAAGCCGCACCATATTATAAGTCTACTATGGAAGGAATTGCACTGGCTGCCAATTAGCAACCAAACTAAGATCAATGTGTTGTTTTTTGTATACAAAGCCCTATGTAGTTTGGGGCCAGGATATCTTATGGTGACCTCAGCCCTTATATATGCAATTAACCATTGCCCTCTGCAGTATAGGAACTCCTGTGGATACCATCTCATCAGAAGGTCTGTTCTATACAGAAACTGGGCCTGTTGTGGGGTGGCACCCTTTGTAACTTCCTTCCATTACACATCAGACAGGCACTATTTATGTATTCTCTTTCTGGCACCTACTGAAGACCTTCGTTTTCCAATAAGCTTTTTAAGTGAAATATCTTTATTCAATTTGAAATTGAAATATTGCATATGCTTTTTACAAATGGAATTTTTAATTGCTTTTATTGTTCATGTCACCTTGAGATATTTTCTGGGAGGTGCTTAATAAATAGAAATAAATAAATAAATGCAAAAACAGTTCACATATTATTATCTGTGTAACACTGGCTAAAAACATACTTTCTAGATTTCTTTTTAAAAATCGATTGGAGGGGGGGCTTACTTACCACACTGTGTAAACATACCACTTTGAGGGGACCCAGTAACAATTTCCTTGTATCTCGCAGCATATCTATCTAGTAACGGGTAACGGCGCAGCGTTGAGGCAAGCGCTTAAAAAAGCCTATTGAAATCGATGGCCAGGTTCTCTTCAACACAAACAGGCACCGAATTAAACCGGCTTTTGTTTCTTTCTTTTTGGTAAGTAAACAGTCCAAACATTCCTTTTAAGAAGCGGCTGTTCGGCAGACAACACGCCGCCTCCGTCAGGTTACTATTGGGTGAAATTCTGCCTCACCGCCGTTCATCACTTCGCTCTTGAGAATAAAGCAGAAATGGGCTCATTGCACATTCCTAGAAACTTCCGGTTTGTCTCAGCGTGCCACACGCGCTACTTCCGCCGGATGCTCATTTTTCTAGTCCGCCCTCCTTACTATTTCGTTCCGGAAGGCTTTGGTTTTGTTCTTTTTAAAAAAAAAAAAAAGTCTTCGGATTTCGTAAATCAGCCGCTGTCCATTTTCCCGGACTCCAAACTGAGCAGAGCAGCGGGTGGCGAGAAGCAGCCCGCGACCGGCACCAGGGGACGCCCGATTCCTGGGTCTCCTTCGTCAGAAGCGGAACGCCAGGAAGCGGAACGGGTTGCGAGCCGGGCCCGCTTCGCGGTAGAACCCTCCTTTTCCTTTCGGGTCTGGCAGCCGGGAAGGAGTGTCGCCGAGAGTCCCGCGCCTAGGCTAGTCCGTTCCGAGGCACCGGGGCGCCATGGTGAGTAGCAGGAGTGGGGGGCTCGGCGGGCTCGGCTCCGAAGGGCTTCTTTGAGGGAGGGCAGGGGCGAGAGACCTCTTCCTTTAGATTTATCAGTCTCTGCCTTACATAAAGACGTGCGACACCGGTATAAAGCTATTTATTTGCTTATTCAACGAAAGCGAGACCAATTCACTGAGGATAAGGCTAGCCATGCTTGCTTATGTTTCGCTCTCCGCTGTTGGAGGACAGCCTGCCTCTGAATACCCGCTTGTGGGGCTCCTTTTAGGCATCTTGTTGGCCTTGCTGAACTAGATGGGCCTTTGGTATGATACAATTGGGTCCTTACGCCATTATTTAACTTTAAAACGCATCAAAATACAAACAGCTTATGCTCATTATTATAACGTAGACAAGGCACATCTCTCATTACGCTATAGCTAAGACTGCAGTTTAAATACCTGCTTCCCTGGAGAAAGAACCAAGAGCAGAGGGTTGACTTAGTTACATTAGTACATTGCTAATTTTAGGATTTTTGTGTGTCAAGTACTTTTGTAGTAGTCGTTTGTTTGGGTTTTCTGTACACCACTTAAGAGATATTTTTTTAATATACTAAGCAGCATAGTAGTGGTATAAATAAAGATATAATCCTATCGAGCTCAATGGGATGGACAGCCAAGTAAAAATAAGGAGGATTTCTTACACCATCATCAACTGACAAAGTAGTTAAACCGGTTTGATTTTTATCTATTATTGTCTACTACATCAGTTTTAAAAATCTGAAGGGCAGTCTTTGACCCTTGAACCCTGGGTACTTACAGGTATGATAATTTCAGGTCTTAATAAAAACATAATAAGCTAAAATAACATTGCATAGTGGTACAATTACATTGAAATAGTTGGAACTTATTAGCATGAATAAGGGATTTTTCTTACTGAAACGTTTCTGAAGTGAGTAGTAATAGTAAAAACAACTTTAAACTTTCACCAAGTATTTCTTGGTTATATATATATATATATTATGGTTAATATAATATATATTATATAATAATTATATTATATATATATATATATATTGAAGCTCTTATAAATGTGTACTGTTGACATTGAAACAACTTCTGAACATTTTATTTCCTTGCACTTTGCAGCCACAAAACGAGTACATAGAGTTACATCGGAAGCGATATGGTTATCGTTTGGATTACCATGAGAGGAAGAGGAAGAAAGAGGGCCGTGAGGCTCATGAACGCTCAAAAAAAGCTAAAAAAATGATTGGACTGAAAGCTAAGCTTTATCATAAACAGCGCCATGCAGAGAAGATACAGATGAAAAAGACGTGAGTGGGCTTCTTTGTTCAGCTAAACTTCTTTGGTATAGTGAGAAATTGTTATAGTTCAGAACTAGCTCCACTGGAAGACAAACTATTGATTACTCTTTGAAACTTACTGTTTGCCTATTACTGGGCTTTTATAAACCTATGCCAAAATGTATGCTTTCTTCTTTTTAAGCACTGTGTAACTATCTCAGACAACCGTTAGTCTTCGGTTGACATTAATTTTGCATAGCTTGTTCTGCTGATTTAGTCATGTTCTCTGTTAGGAAAACATTGTGACTAGTACAAAGCATGTGTTGATGTAACTATTTTCAATTGACTTTGATCCCCACCTGAAATTTTGCTTTTCAATTTTTGAAAAAAATAATTTATGCACATTCTATTTATCTAGTATTAAGATGCATGAAAAAAGAAATACCAAGCAGAAAAATGATGACAAGACCCCAGAAGGAGCTGTGCCAGCATATCTGCTGGACAGAGAGGGTCAGTCCCGAGCTAAAGTTCTCTCCAACATGATTAAGCAGAAGCGAAAAGAGAAAGCTGTAAGTATTGTAGAAGTTCAGGTTACCACTATTTGCCAAGTTGTAAAAATACTGTTTTTCAAGGTGGTGGCTCCGGTATCTGTTCAGGGTATGAAGTACACACATACTGTTCTCCATTTTTAGTTTTAACCAGGCAAACTCTCGTTTATCCAGTGGCGAATTATTGGACTTGCCAAGACAAATTTATTACTTGTGCTAATATACTGTGTGCAGTGTACTTGCAGTTTAGCAACTCTCTGCTGCGTATCATACTCCAAAAGATTATTTAACTCCTACTCATGAACGTGGGTTATTTTTTTAAAAAAAGGTTGCATGTGGTTGTATCAGGACCTAGTTGGTCTAAGAAGTTTCTGGGTAAAATGCAGTGTTGTGGAAACTTGTTCAGTGGAACTTCTCCTCCCCATGGTAGGGCCATGCACACTGCCTAGCCATCCAGAACAGATGAGGGGCGAGGGGCAGTGCATTGCAGAAGGGGAAATGAAGTCCCTTTCTGTTCACATACCGGCAGCATTGGATTCAACCCTCTAAAACCAAATTAAGGTAGCTATGGACTTGCACCTTGTCAGAGATGACCCCCCAAATAAGTTCCAACACCATAGCTGCCAAGTTCTCCCTTTTTTAAAGGGAAATTCCATTATGCTGAATAGGCTTCCTCGCGAGAAAAGGGAAAACTTGGCAGCTATGTCCAACACACAGCAGCAGTATAATTCCTTTCTCTGCAAACTAGACATTTCATGGAGATCTAGAGTAGGTAGAAGCTAAAGCATTGTACAACATTTAAAAAATCAGCTCCTGTGCAGGTGAGGGTGAAGAGGGTAGCAGCACTCTGTTGCACTGAACTTTGGAGAAGGCAAAAGCACTGTGATACGTGCTGTGCTTCTCCCGGCTCCAAAACCCAGGTCACTATGACCCAGGTCATGCCATAATCAGCTTTGAAGTAACATAGAAGCAATAGATCTCTTCCACCTGTTTCAGAGCCTATGAGAACTTCTGTCCCCCTAGTCCTCTGGAAAGAGCAGAGGACCAAGTGGTAATAACAATCGATGATTGGCTAGTAAATCAAGCAAAAATGTGCATACACCTGCACAACTACCCTGTTTCTCCAAAAATAAGACGTAGCCATAAAATAAGCCATAGCAGGATTTTTAAGCATTCAAGGAATATAAGCCATACCCCGAAAATAAGACATAGTGATAGGCGCAACCGCAATGCTGGCCACGGCAGGAGGAGGAGGAAAAAATAAGACATCCCCTGAAAATAAGACATAGTGGGGGTTTTTGAGGAAAAATAAATATAAGACGGTGTCTTATTTTCGGAGAAACAAAATATAGTATTTTTTTTCATGTTATCAGATGGCAGTCAGTTTTTAAAACGTACGGTTCATTCTAGTTGTTCTCCGTCTTTAGCACTCTTAACCATTTTTTGCTGTTTCATTGCAGGGGAAATGGGAGGTTCCTGTACCCAAGGTTCGTGCTCAGGGAGAAACAGAAGTGCTCAAGGTGATCCGTACAGGAAAGAGAAAGAAGAAGGCTTGGAAGAGAATGGTTACTAAAGTGTGTTTTGTTGGGGATGGCTTTACCCGAAAGCCGCCTAAATACGAACGTTTCATTCGGCCAATGGTAAATGATTTGATTGTTTGATTATTCTTTACATAAGTTGTTGCTTACTTCACAGTTATCATCCTTGAGTGGAGAAAACATTAGCAGTTTCAACAATGTTGTAATAGGAATGTTTTCTTTGAAATGATAGTCTTTTATCTACACTTCAGAACTCGGTAGCCAGTAAAACCTTTTGTTATTTGCAAGCATTGGATAGCACAGTAATTTATAGTAATATACACACTAAAAAGGGATGCGGGTGGCGCTGTGGGTTAAACCACAGAACCTAGGGCTTGCTGATCAGGTGGTCGGTGGTTCGAATCCCCACGACGGGGTGAGCTTCCGTTGCTCAGTCCCTGCTCCTGCCAACCTGGCAGTTCAAAAGCACGAAGTGCAAGTAGATAAATAGGTACCGGTCCAGTGGAAAGGTAAATGGCGTTTCCGTGTGCTGCTCTGGTTTACCAGAAGCGGCTTAGTCATGCTGGCCACATGACCCGGAAGCTGTATGCCGGCTCCCTCGGCCAGTAAAGCGAAATGAGCCAGAGTCATCCACGACTCCAGAGTCCCCAGTGTCATCTGCAACTGGACCTAATGGTCAGGGGTCCCTTTATCTTTACTTACACACTAAAAAGTTAGCATTTAATACCAAACATCCAACAGAGACGCCTCTAATTTTCTGCACTGTTAATTTGATTCTTGAAGCACCATCATGGCTAGTTATGTTTTCATCTCTATTTAGTGTTTAAAGCAATCTTTTGTTATCTAACAGGGTTTACGATTCAAGAAGGCCCATGTAACACATCCTGAACTTAAAGCCACTTTTTGTCTACCTATTCTTGGTGTAAAAAAGAATCCCTCTTCTCCTCTGTATACATCTTTGGGGGTAATTACAAAAGGTACTGTCATTGAGGTGAATGTGAGTGAGCTTGGTCTCGTGACACAAGGAGGCAAGGTCGTCTGGGGTAAGTATTGAAATAACACTTACCAATCTTAATGTTAAACTTAGGTGTAGAGTTTTTTATTGCATCAGTAGGGAGGGGGAATTTCCTCTCAATGCAGACACTACCTTCAGATGAGTGATTTTCCTAAGGACTGCAACAGGAGAACAAAATTAAATTCTGCTTTCTTGCCTAACTGCCCAACACTAGCATGAAGGATACAAAATATTTTACCCCCCCCCCCATTCCCTTATAGATGCCCCTGTACAGTTCTCTCAATAAAGTTAGAATATATTTTTACATGTCTTGTGGTATAGTTAATTTGGCCTGAAACTACATTGTGAATGAACTAGTCTTATTTCTAGTCAAAATAAGACTAGCATCATATTACACTAAACTGCATTGCCCATAGCTAATTGAACAGTTTGTAGGCCCCAACTCTTACATCAAGACCTGACTTAATTGGCCATTCAGTATGAAGCCTTATTATCTTTGAGCTCGGTGGAAAGGTGTACTCACAGGTGGCTATGTCTGCTGGACAACAGCCACAGAATCAGGCTAACTAGATAATGTGTTAGTTCAGTGATAACAGAGCTCTCCCCCTTTAGGATGTGAAAGTTCCCTTTTCTTCCAACTTATTCTTCTCAAAACAGCTTCTTTCCCTAGGTCCTCTGTTTAAATTTATCCTTTTGGTGGGGGGGGGGGTTAAGTGCTGCCTCCTTGCCTTTAAGGTTTTGATTTGTGTATTTGATAAACATATCCACATATGTGGAGACGGGATTCCTTTTCATTATTTTGTGAGAGGGTGGTTTAGTGTTGTAGACTGCTAACACTTCTGCACAACTTGACATTGCACCTTTTGCATCTCTCAGATGAGGCGTATTCCCATGAGAGGGAGTGAACAGTGGAAACTTCTCAAATCCACTGTAGACCCAGGACCAAGGTTGACTAGCCAATAGGCCATGCCTCTGTCCTAGCCATGGGTGGAGGGAGAACTCTGCCAGATGCTACTTCACCTACCATGTTACAATTGGTGTGTGGAAAATGAATGCATGAGCATGTGTCATTTCTATGAACATAAGTGCAGCTTAGTATCACTTTAGTAGGTGCTAATATAGTTCTTTCCCATTTCAGGAAAATATGCACAAGTAACCAACAATCCAGAAAATGATGGGTGCATTAACGCAGTTCTGCTTGTCTAAGTGGCATCTTACAGTCTTGGATACACAGTTACTTTTCCAAGGAGAACCATGACTTTCTCAAAACATTTCCAGATAAAGAACTTGTTGCGTCAAAGCATCAGTATGCGAAGTCAGGAAATGGATTCTAAGAACTGTTTTTCACTGAACCTTACAATCAATAAAAGGAAACCATTGTGGGCCCAAACTAGTTAATCCCAATCATTACAAGTGTTTGGCTTGTTGGAAGTGGCTTATTCTGAATTTAGCAGTTACCAGTAGATAAATTCTAGGAGACTACTCTTGGTTAATATAAAGTGAGGGAGGGGTTACATTACTGTCAGTGTTTGTGAATGCATGAAGATGGATTGCAGGCAGTGTTTGGCATCGTACACATGCAGGGCTCCTTCAGCCAAAGAAAGAATTTCTATTGTCCTAAGATTTGCCCTCAACAGAGGAACCGTACACACATCTCCCCTTGATGCTGGTAATGCTAGAGTGCATAGTCCTCTCCCACATTAACGAAGTAGGAAAGAAACACATCTGCCACCTATTGCCAATTTTAAGGAAATTAGAAATGTGCTAAAGATAGAATTCTTTGAAAATGCTACTCAAAGGCTAGCAGGTACAGAAATGCTAAATGTCAAAGCAAAGATCAAGCAATAGTTTGTGTGGAGCAGTGAAGTGAAAAGTGTTACAGCACATTTAACAAGGCCTAAACTGCCCACCTAGCAGTTCGAAAGCATGTCAAAATGCAAGTAGATAAATAGATACCACTCTGGCAGGAAGGTAAACGGCATTTCTGTGCGCTGCTCTGGTTTTGCCAGAAGCGGCTTAGTCATGCTGGCCACATGACCCGGAAGCTGTCTGCGGACAAACGCTGGCTCCCTCGGCCAGTAAAGAGAGATGAGCGCACAACCCCCGAGTTGTCCGCGACTGGACCTAACGGTCAGGGGTCCCTTCACCTTTAAATTTTAAATACATTTCAAAGTTCCACTTGTCTAATTTTAGCATGGTTGTCTAACTTTAGCATAATAGCCCTATATCTTGTACAGTAGGATACAGAATAAAAATTCAAACTGAAACAAACAAGCTCATAATAAAAGAAACAGTAAAAAAATACAAATGCAGTTAAATAACATCAACATGAATGGTTTCAAAAGCAGCAAGACAGATCTAAATGGCAGAGTAGAGAACACACCCAACAGGCATTCAGGACAGCCTTTGAGCTCAAAAACAGCCAAGTTGCAACAGACCACTGCAGTAGGACCCTACAGTCCTCTCTATAAACCATCCCATAGAACTGGCACCAAAACCAAGAAACATCTTGCAGCTAGTAGGTGGAGGCATACACAGCATGGCCTCAGATGTTAAAGAAAAAGAACAGAAGTGGGTACATAAAGTGTGTTTTGTTGTTAGCTAAATAGTGTGAGGGGGACTACAGGCAAGCATTTACTTACCTTTGCCATATGCACTGGTCTGTTTTTTGTGTGTGTAACACTAGCATACATCGAAACGCTTGTGTGATGCATGACTATTGCACATATGGAAGTGCATGTGGAACACTGATACCTGTGGCTTGTGTAACTATTTTAAAATAAATAATCTAGCTACACATTAAACAGAAAGATTAAGCTTAAAAGCTTACAGAAGGCATTTTAAGATTTTTAGTCTGGCTAAGAATAAGCAGCCTGCAGTCTCCATCTTGGAACGGAGTCTGTACCGTACTACATGCTTACCTCATGGCTATAACATAAGAGCCTAGGTTTCCCCCTCCCCAGTCATTTGCTTTTGTGTAACAACTTGCCTCATCAAGACTCCTGGGGACCTCACTTGCCAACAATGTGGACATTTTGAACGGTCCTTAAAAAAGGTATTTCCCAACTGGATTTTAAAGTTTCACTGGCTGCCTAGGGTAAAGAAACAGCCAACATTATTTTATACAAGGAAATATTTGGGGAGGTTGCGTGTTGCTAGTGTGATGTCTCTTAGTGGGGTAGTAGAAGATGGATACTGCAGTCAGGGGTGATGGGAATTGTAGACCAAAAACAGCTGGAGACCCAAGTTTGGGAAACCTTGGCTTTCTGAGACTACCACTGTATTAGCTATTTTGGGGGTATACATTACATACATGGGTGAGAATAAAAAGCACATTAATGTTCAGAAGAGAGAAGACCTCAAGCCACTGAAACCAATGAGAAAATTACAAACAATTTTAATTACTGCTGAAACACAAACAATATATACTAAGAAGGGTCAAACTGAAAGACACCAAATAACGCTACTGTACAACAGCATCACATGAAGAGATTGACGAACAGAACAATGCCATGTTTGTGACGATTCCCTTAAACTGAAGACTGAATTCTGCAACAGTACTGAAAACAAGGAGCTGAAACCTGAACTATGTACAATGGTACCTCTGGTTACAAACTTAATTCGTTCCGGAGGTCCGTTCTTAACCTGAAACTGTTCTTAACCTGAGGTACCACTTTAACTAATGAGGCCTCTCACTGCTGCCGCCACACAATTTCTGTTCTCATCCTGAGGTAAAATTCTTAACCTGAGGTACTACTACTGGGTTAGGGGAGTCTGTAACCCAAAGTGTTTGTAACCCGAGGTACCACTGTATTGCTTTTGTTTGCATACCGAGATAGCAGCACTGAGAAACAAAGAGAGACAGCAAAAAAAGCTTATGTTGAGCTAAAAGGGCAAAACACTTTATTCCTAACACAAGATGAGGTCCTACATTATTTCATGCAACAGATTCAGAAGTAAAGCAGTTCTGCATGAAATAAAACCTTTTGAAAATGGTGAAGTGAGCATGGGATGTAAAGCACATTTCAGACATTAGGAGAAACAGTAAGACATCCAAACATGTAGTAGTGAGATCCAGCAGAACTGCAGAGCTGAGTCCACACACTTAACATTATTTAGGCCAGTTCCTACAACTTAAAAAAGTGATTAATACTGTGTTTGTATTGTATGCAATGGTCCACATGTTTTATAGTCACATTTGCTCTGAACTACAGTGAAGAATTGGTCCTTTTTTCCTTTCAAGGAGTTGTAAGTCTTCTATGGTTGTCTACAAAACTTCAGTGTTTGAACAAAACTTCAAGCACTTGCTCTTCAATGTTGCATAAACTTTCAGTCACATAGCCTTCTTTCAGTTTTACAGACCTGTTCTTAACTGATCCTTTCAGCATAGTTCTAGTAATTTGATGTACTCTGTAGCAATAGGTACATTTTTTAAAAAAATACAAGCTGGTGAAAAGGAACAAATATCTAGTTGTGATGCTTACTAGAGTGAGACCATCCAGATGTGGCTCTGCAAGAAGGAGAAGCTGTAACTGCATTATCCATAGAGGGTCTTCACAACTTCTGAGATCCTGGTTTCTTCCAGATGTTTTGGAAGGCAACTCCCATCTGCCACAGCCAGCTGGGACCAATGGTGTTGTCATCCAGAACTTATGGAGGGCAACAGGTTCACAAAGGCTGACTTAAATGTTTAGTTTATCAACAAAGCATGGTTTGAGATATACTTATCTTGGTTAAATGCATGCAAATAAGAATCACTCATGGCTAATTAACATATGATAGGCTATGGCAGATGGGCAAGCCTTTCCTATGTTTGCATTAAAAAAACAAACAAACTTGCTACTCCGGTTTATGTACAAAGTAACCAAAGGCATGCTCCTGGACCCACTTCCATGAATATTATGGAACCTTAAAACACACCCAAGAAGTGTGGAGAAGCTGAGCTCTAACTGAAGAAATAGACATTTACAATAAGATGCCACCACAGACCAGTTGAAGTTGCAGAATGAAGACAAAAATTTGACTTCACTAGCAAAGTTCCATAGCTTTAAATGCAGAAGGACCAATGTATGATTTGGGGGAGAACATACACCAATTTAAAAGCACACTTAAAAATGTTATCACTGTAATCCAGAAGCCATAACAGGGATACAGACTCGAGACCTCTCAAAACGCAGCTTTGATTTACAGAGCAAGAAATGTAAAGTCCCACAAAATGTTTAATAGCCCAACACACCTAACATTCATATCCTATATATGTTAAAACTCTGTACACAAGGTTCTAAACCCACCCCATCACCACCCTCAAAAACTCCAGTCCTAGTGACGTGGCAAAAGCTGCAGACAATTCTTAAATTGTCAGGGTGTTGTATTTTACAAAAAAAGCTCTTAGTACTACAAGAGACAAGCCTTAAACGGTTTTTAATGTGCTTTGTAAGAAAGTATTTAATCAAACATTAAAAATGCTGAAGGTTCACTTGAATATATTGTTTATAAACAACAACTAATATTTCTGCACATACATTCCTAATCCACAATACAGAATGTACATTGGTAGAAAAAAGAACGCCCTGAAAAACCCACTCAACTTGGCAATTCTATGCATGTCCCAAACCTTCTCATGACATGCTTTAAAAAAACACAGCACTTTTGTCAAGACAAGAAAAAAAATAGTTTTTTAAATAAAAAAAACCCTACCAGTAAACTGAGCTATTAGAAAATAGCCAGAAATTCTGTACAATCAGAAAGCCAAAACAGACCAACCCTCAGCACATTGAAATCAAAATCTTTCCACGCTATTCAAGTGAACCTTTTTATTAATAAACACTAAAAAAGAAATTGCTTCAAATTTAAAACGCAACATTTTTTTACGAACCTTACCAATTGCCGCTACTTATAAAAAGGCGTAACCGTACAAATCTGAGGTTCTTATCTTACCGTTAACTCTTAATTACTCTTCAGTTTCCATCTGTTATTTTAGAAGCTTCGTTAGTCAAACAATCTGCTTTATTCACAATGTGAAATAACAAGACTCCCAGTGCAAAACAAAATTCAGGATTAGCTGATCCCTAGTTGGGAGTGACTGATGCTTGACTTAATGAAAGTGGATATAGCATCCGCGAAGAGCCAAAGATGCAACAGGGAACAGTGCTCATGACTAAGCAGAAATAATGTCAGATATTTTGCGTTGTGTTAAAACAGGATTTTAATTCGCTACAAAATAATGCTCCAGGGCTTGAAAAATAACTAGTCATAGCTTCTGTTCCCAATAAGCCTATGAAGGTTAACTCTGAAGTTACCAGGGTGTGTCTACTTCCACACCACAAAGGGCAGATTCTCTAAGCTAGAACCAGAGAAGTACACATAATAAGAACATACAGGACAATAGGTGGCACTTACTTCTAGGGAACAGCTGTTGTAAATAATGGCTTACGAATCAAAAGCCACATCAGAAAGCTTGGTAATTTACAACTTGTCGCGAAATTTGTTTGGCCTCTCCACAACTCTACTGTGACCTGATGAACAGCTTTTTTGTGGCTAAACAAACTGGGCTAAAATAGGTCCTACTATTTTTTAAAAAGACTATCCGTTTACCACCAAATTTGTTCTCCTCATATAGTGGTTAAACACACAAAATGAGTAACTGAATAGGGAAATGCAGAGTGATTTCAGTGTTTGAATACACGTGTGTTCTGGTGTTCCATGAAGTTTCATAATTTGTTTTTGTTTTGTTTTTGTTTTGTTTTTTAAGAAAAATACGGAAAGTGATCCAACTGGGTGGAAACAATGCTCCTCTTCCCTTTTCAAATGAGCTTTCCTTTTTTCTTGGGTGGTCCTTTGTATCCTTTGGCCTTCCTTCTTAAGGTCCGCCTGTCCACTACGGGCACTTCGATTTCCACATCCTCTGAACTGCTGTCTGCGGCTTTCTCAGATGCAGGCTCAGCTGACTCTTCAGACTGTTCATCCAGTTGATTCTTTTGCCCTTCTGGGTGATGCGAGTACGAGATATCCTCCAGTTCAACCATCACTAAAGCGCCCTGGCCTAGAACAACGGGGGCCTCTGGAGTGTCAGAGCCTCCTTCTTCACTCTGCTCCTCCACAGAGGAAGTTGTGTTAGGAGACACATTCTCCGAAATGGTATCTTCCAGAGCCTCAGCGGTTGCTACAGAGTTCGAAAGGCCGTTGTTGGAGGGTTCTTCCTTCTCGGCTGCAGCAACGGGATCTGCATTTGGAACAAGGGTCCTTTTCCTTTGTGTTGCTTGTTGTTCCTCTTCGGGTGGAAGTTCTGCATCTGCCACACTGTCAACCTAATGGATAAAAACAAACTCTTTGTTAAGTCAAAGGCGAGGAAACTTTTTGACAATATTCTGAGGGCCACAGATGAGATTCTTAACTTTGTACAGCATGCTACATTCCAATGGGCTGGATTTAATTATTATTAAATTTTTTATAACATTGCCAATGATTGTACCAACACGGCAGAGAAGAAACTCTTAAGCATCGCTTATATATTTCCCCTCACCTTATCAGAAACGTTGTCATCACTGTCTTCAGTGGATTTTACTGACGAATCAAGGATTAATGGGACAAGCAAGGTTAAAGTTGTTTCCTCTGGATTTTCCAACTGCAGCTTTGACTCTCCATCCACCACTTCACTTCCTGTTTGTCCTTCAGCCACTATTGAGACCTTGATAGCATCTTCCACGAGCTCTCCGTTGAGTGGCTCCACTTCCATTCCCTATAATATGGCATGTACACATTAAAATGGTGCAAAGCCACTTTTATCATGTAAAGTTAACAACAGAGTTCAATACATCACTGACAAGAGTCTCTATTTATAAAAAGCATAGAAAACAAAAGGGGGAAAACATTTGCTTCCTGGTTGGGATGCACACATTATTCAGACAACTCCTTTCCCACTTGTTACAAGTAAAGCTACCTTGCAACAAAGGCACATCCTTTCCAGAGTTTAGATCAGGCATCCCCAAACTGCGGCCCTCCAGATGCTTTGGCCTACAACTCCCATGAGCCCTAGCTAACAGGACCAGTGGTCGGGGAAGATGGGGATTGTAGTCCAAAACATCTGGAGGGCCAAGTTTGGGGATGCCTGGTTTAGATTAATATATAAACTTGACACCATGAAGGGGTCATATGTATCCTAGATTTTTCTAGATGCTTATCTCAGTGCATACAAAGCCTTCTGTCCAAGCAGAGAAGGCAATACCATGGCTTACTCCTCTGTCACACTTGGCAGGAAAAAGGGTCGCTCAAACAGACAAATTGTTCTTAATATATTCAAATCACACCTCTTTATCATCTTGCTTCTCAGATGCAGGGCACATCTGGGGTGCTTCTTGGGCTGGTTGTTTCTGGTTTTCAACTAACACCTCCTGCTCACTTTCAACCACATTTTCTTCCATCTCCATCACCTCTTCCGAACTTTCAGATACACGTGCGTCAGGTTCTGATCTGTGCAGCAGCAAGAAAAATGAATGTGAAATACTCAAGGTACTATAGTATATGTAATATTGAAATGGACACTTTTAGTGTGAGGGACGCAAATGAAATTAGGTAGCGGATAATAAATCAGTGTGACATACAGACAAACCCAACCAGTAACTTCATCCAGTATTCCGTTTCGAATGACACTTAATAAAAATCAATTTATTGCATTTGTTCATATAAGCAGAAATTATTTATGCCAGCTCCAGACTGCGATGGATGAAGGAGCCTGATCCCGTGGCCTCTTCAGAGAATGAAAGGGGAATGGATCCAGCAGATCCAAGGCTGCCTCTCTCCTATGCTGCCCCCGAAACACCTGCTTTGGGGGCATAGCACTAATGGTGGCAGGCCAAGCCTGTGGAGCTTTCTGCAGGTGAAATAACGGCTTCCACAGTGGAGATTTCCCACCTTGCTAAATGAGCTCTTTTGTACTGCTCTTCTCCACTGGAAAACACCTCAACACAATCCTAACTCCCTCCAGCAAGCAGACCTTGCTCAATGAGGCTACAACCTTATACACACTACCGTATATTTCGCTCCATAAGACGCACCTGACCATAAGACGCACTTACAGGTGAAACTCGAAAAATTAGAATATCGTCGAGAAGTTCATTTATTTCAGTAATTCAACTTAAAAGGTGAAACCAATATAGGAGATAAACTCATGATATGCAAAGCGAGATACGTCAAGCCTTTATTTGTTGCAATTGTGATGATTATGGTGTACCGCTGAAGAAAACCCACTGGCCGCCCCAATTTGTTTACATAAGAACTCACAGATCCATCTGATGCAGGAAAAGGCATTTTATTAGTGAACAAAAGAGAGAATGGCAAATATACATACAAATGTTCAGTTCCCCCACCCGCCCAAAAGGCGGCAACCACCGGGGAAAACATATTTTGTATCTATACACGAAGACGTCATACACAATCAGGAAAATCCCTCTCCCTTCCGACACCCTATTCATCCGCTATAATCCCCTCACCGCACCCGGATAACGATATCTGCTCCATTGTCTTGTACTGTGTCAAAACTGTATACGGTAAATGTCCAGAAACTCATTTGTTTGAGGTTCTTCTCCATCGTCTGTGGGGGGGGGGAGAACCCTGTTGTCAACAGTTCTCAACCTTATAATAAAAAACTGATCAGGCTTAAGTAGCCGCTTTGCTTTTCATTAGAACTCTGGCCTGCTCTCTGTTAATGGATGGACCTTAGGGAAAGGGGTGGGGAGAGAAGGGTGTAGGGGTTCCCTGGCTGTATAAGAGACATAAGAGACAAAGGCCATGGGTTCTGGAAGAATTGAGTTTAAGCGGCTCTCCATCCGCTGGCTTTACAGTGAGCCGGGAGGAGGGACCCCTTCTCCCAGCTCGCTGTAAAGCCAGCGGACCGAGGGCCGCTTAAATGCTGCGCACGGCTCTCACTTCGCTCCGTAAGACGCACAGACATTTCCCCTTGCTTTTTAAGAGGGAAAATGTGTGTCTTATGGAGCAAAAAATACAGTAAATTGGGTAAAGGCTCCATTCCTATTGAACTCAACCAGACTTAATTTCAAGCAGTCATGTATAGGATCACATTATCAGAATCCTAGATGGGCGAAAAATCAAGGTTAAAAACTTTATTTAGCATGCAGAGTTTCTTAATTCTGATAGGTTAATAGGGAATAAAAAAATAAACAATAAACATTAACAAGCCTTTCCTTGCAACAAAAAAACTGTTAAAAACTGTTTTTAATTCTGTATTTGAAATTGTTGAAACTCTCCTGGGGATCTCATGGTGAAGGGCAAATAATCAACTGAATAAATAAATAAATAGTATGAATAATAATAACAACAACACAAGAATCAATCACATACCAAGATTTCAATACATCTACAACTATCCAAGTATATATGCTATTCCTTTGTACAATTCAGTACAACAGAGAACCTACATTTCTTATACAACATACACACACACATAAGTATACCTGCTTTCTGGTATATAAAAAACTTCATCTTCAATACTTTCAGGATCTTGGAACCTTTTCCCCAATTTTGGGCGTCTGAGATTATTGCCTCGTGATCGTGCAAAAAGCTGAGCAGCATTAAGTTCTGAGAAGAAGAAAAACCCCACATGCTCAGATCTGAATTCTGGTAAATAATGTCACAAAGCTTGAACATGCCTAGAAACTCAGCCTGCTCTAACCTTGTGCTGCTGGCGCTAGAAATCAAGTATTTTACAGTTTTGTGTAGCCATCTAAAAAAATCAAGTGCTGGTTCCTAGGAATTTGAAGCCTATTTTCTTATGCTTTTTACTACTTTTTGGTACAGGCAGTGGCTCCTCCTTCAGCGACATCCACAGGACCAAAGATTTTACATATGCCTTTGCAGCTTCAGAGGGGAGCACTATAAAAAACTGCCCACTCTCCAAAGCAAATGCAATGGACAGGTAACACTATCATCTGAGCAATCTTCAAATTAAGAATACCTTTACTCTGAGGAGAAGGGCAGACTTGCTGATGATCAATTAAGCAAGGGCACTTGATCAGCAGCACCTATCTGCTGCTTAACCCCTTAATTCCTATGGAAGCAGTAAAGGTGTACTTATAGTTTCTCCATTTTGGCTTTATTTCTGTTAAATAAATCATGAGACGGTGTAATATGTTATGTGCTGTTGTTCACCTGAGGTTGTATTTACCCAATTTGTAGCCCTGCTAAGGAAGAGAAGATTGTTGTTATGTCTTCGTATGTAAAACCACAGAATTCAAAGAGGGCGAACTTTCTTTTTCCCGTGAGTGTGCAAGTTCCACACTGCACTCCTATGCATGTACCATGCACTCAGAAGCAAACTCCATTGAGTTCTATGGGAGTTATTACTAGGTCATTTTATCCTTGAAATAAACCTGCACTTTTACGTACTGTTTTGACAGCTGTGAGTTCAAGGGGCAGCAAGTGGAATCAAGTAAATGAGCCTAAAGCGGAGGGCTGATTGGAGCCTATTTGGCAAATCCTCTACATGGCTAAACTCATTCATTTAGTGAGGGTCAGAGACAATTGGGAGTGTATTAAGAAACTAAGGATTTGTGTTATAATTGGAACAGTTTTGTAACAACTTTTTGGAACCTGAAAAACAATCAAGATTTGCACTCATAACAGATATTCCAGATTATGTAGAGATGTTTTGGAATTAGTTTATATTTTTTTATTTTCTGGATCATAAACTACTCTATTTCTTATTGAGCAATTTAAGTATTCTGAATCTTGGTTCTTATTTGGATTGTACTCAACTCATTTGCATTTTGTGCTTTATTCGATTAAAAAAACCCACCACCTAGGAATACACAAGTTACTAAGCGCTCTACTGTACTTAATTTCTCTCCCCCACCACCCAGGGCTCCATTAAAGTAAGTTAAAATGTACCAATTTTTTCCATGCATGGTTTTTGACATCTTAAAAAAGAAATCTCTCTTTGGTATTGCACCACTGCAATGCAGAGGCATTCGTTAAAAGTGAAGAACACAAAGCTTAGGTGGTGATGAAGCATATTATGGACTGCAAGAAAGTTCTAACAGAAATCATGCAAGCTAGACTTCTTTTACCTTCGGATGTGCCTTCAAATACTTCTAAGCCATCTTTGTTTTTATGAGCATCAGCCTGGAAGAGAGAAACAACAAACTGAAAAATAAATAAATGACACACTACTGAAGATCCTTGGACTTACGATATTATTGGCACATTTTCTTGCATTCGTATTATTATTCAATTATACACACCATCTGGATTTTGACAAAAGTTAATTAAATTCCCTTCATTGTCTGTGTGAAATACTGAGGATACACAAGAGTATTATCTTACCCTTTTACCACCCTGAAAAGCACAAGCTGTGCCAGCTGTTTCCTTCCTTTTCACAGGCAAGCTTATGAAAGGGAGTCAAAGTTTCCCCTCCATCACCTGCCTAAGGCAAAGCCTTCACCCAATTCACCTTTGCCCAGGTGGCTGCTCCATGGCAACAGCCAAAAGTCCCTGAAGAATCTGTGTGTGCCAGGACTGCTTGAACTCTGGGTTCGGCCGGAGATGCATTTTGGCAAACTTCATGGCACCCACAGGCCCCCTTTTTCTCAGTCTCTATCCTAATCTCATTTCTGTTCATAATAATAATAATAATAATTATAATTTATTATTTATACCCCGCCCATCTGGCCGGGTTCCCCCAGCCACTCTGGGCGGCTTCCAAAAAAACAGAAATTCTAAAATACAGAAATCCATCAAACATTAAAAGCTTCCCTAAACAGGGCTGCCTTGAGATGCCTTCTAAAGGTCTGGTAATTGTTCTCTTTGACCTCTAGTGGGAGGGCATTCCACAGGGTGGGTGCCACTACCGAGAAGGCCCTTGTTCTACCGAGAAGGCCCTTGTTCTACTTCCACATCCCTCGCCCCATATTTCTTTTCCTGATCCTTTAGAAACTGCTGCTCCCTCACCCCCCTAGTCCCTATACCTTATAATTAAGATGAAGTATGTGTAATTTATATAATCCCATTCTTTCCCATCCCTCCATTTTTTCCCTTTCTCTAGGTCTATTTTAGACCATAAACCCTTGTTCTTTGTGAAGTTATGCTTGTCTAGCAGCACCTTTAGGTAGTTTTGACTAAGAATGTGCCTCTGGATAGGTTAGACTGGACCTTATGGCAACAGCCCTCTGCAGACTCTTGGGCTGGGGAATTGTTTAGGGGAAGTTGTTGCTATTATTGATGTTTACCTTTTTGTATCTTTGTTTTAGATCTTATTATGATGTATATGGAACATTTAATTTGGTTGTGTACTTTCTGATGTTTTAGTTTATGACTACTCTTGTTATGTTTGAAATTATGTATCTCTTCCATGTTGTAAGCTGCCTTGAGCATAGTTTGAACTATGCAAAGGCGATATACAAATCAAGTTACGTATGTATGTATGTACAGTACCTTAGAGCTGAACGCCTTGGCACTTGTACGTTTTGACTCCCGGATGCCGCAAACCCGGAAGTGTGTGTTCCGGTTTGCAAATGTTCTTTGGAAGTCGAACGACCAGCCCGGCTTTTTAGTGCTTCCTGGTGTTTCTTCCCACTTCAATAAAACTGCTCAGAAGTTGAAAATAAATTGGACACAAAAAGTTCCAAACAAAAACAGAGAAAACACTTTGTGCACCTACACTTAACTGTGTTTCCCTGGGCTCAGATGCCTGCTCACTTGTGGTGTTCACGGCAGTCTGCAGAAAACTTTCATCAGCCTGGGATCCGATGTTTTCTTTCTGTGAGCCTTCTGTTCTTGGAAAAATTCAGAAAAAGAATATGCAAACGGCAATTTAAAACAGCCTCTCTCCAAGGTCCACATCAGCAACCGTGTATTTTTCAGCACCTCATCCCCTCTGCTCCCCCAGCCATGCTTACACCATGCCATCATACCTATGCATTTGAAACTTTCTTTCTCCAAAATGCTAGCTACAGTTTTCCGCTGGTGAAGGGTGCCAGTGCCTTCAATTTCCCACAGAAGGTAATGATCCCCTGGATACTGTTCAAAGTATTTCTGGCAAGCTGGGAAAAATATTAACAAAATGGGTTCAGTATTTGCATAATTCTTTACAAAATACTTTTCCTCCTCAACATGATGACAAACTTGTTTAAAAAAAACTTCTCCAAGGAAGTGTTACAGAGAGTCAGCTCAGTCACAGACAGGATAATTGCCCTATATAAAAATATTTTGAATTTTTAAAACTTCTTCTTTCTTTCTTTTTTACTATTTGCAACACCACACCAGCTGTCTCGTGAAAATAAGCACAATTAGTTTTTTCCAATAAGCATTTAGCAGCCTATATCTGTAAATCTGTTTTTTGCCTTCGTGAACAGCTAAGAAGGCACCTTTTAACTAATGAATGTTTTGGAAAGTGGTTTGTTCATTATGCATTTGGATACCTCTTAACATATCGTAACTAAACTTTGCATGATAGGACCTGGTCTCAAGGAGTTGGGTTTCTCACTAGGATTGGATAAAACTGGATGCTATGCAGAATCAAGATGGTGGCCTGAACCTTTCAAAACTATATTGGTTTTAATCCAATTTTACATGATCGTTCCTGGGATCAAGGAGCAGGTTTTCATCTATGTTTGGATACAATTGGATGTCGTTTTGAAACAGGGTGGCAGGTGGAACCTTTCAAAACTACTGATTTTAACCACCAATTTCAAAATTGCAGATTTTTGTTTGCCTTTTAGAATTCCCAAGTAACACAGGGTACAAGGCTGCTAGTACTATATACCGTATTGGCCTGAATATAAGCCTCACTTTCCCCCAAAATTCCGACCGTGAAAAGTTAAAAGTGTGGCTTATATTCGTGACCTTATGGTGCACGGCAAAGCGGTGTCTGCCCCATGCGTAGTCTCCCGACCTCTCCCCGCAAGGCTGGGAAGGGAGAGAGCGAGGAAGGGGAAAGGCCACCAGCAATGAAGCGTGGCCACACACACACACACACACCAGTATGCAGCCAGGAGCAGCAAGGAAGGGAGCAGCTTTATATTAGGGTATTTTTTTTCTCTTCTCCCCACCTCCAATTTTAAAGGTGTGGCTTATGTTTGGGTGTGGCTTATATTCAGGCCAATACGGTAACTGAAAGCAATGCTAAAGTAACAGGAGCTTTAGCATCTATGGAATGCCACCAGTTTAACTTTTGGGACCCTGACCCAAGGGAGCAGTAAGCATATCTGCAATTCTTTCTCTTCTATTGCCACACCCAAGGGATTTCAGACCCTAAACTTTCAGAACAGCTCTTTCGTGGCAGACTGCATGTCTTATCTTAATTGCCTAGTCAGGTCTTTGGAGTATGCAAAAGGATACAGCCAAGTCTAATTCAAGTAAAACCAACAGGAATGCAAAAGAGCCGATCCGGTAACTCAGATATGAAACATTTATGTAAAAAACCTATCTTCTTAACAATTCCCCAAGTTGTGTGCAATACCGTTTTGAGGCATTTGCCCGATTCTGATGTACTTGTTTGAAAGTTATGAACAGAGAAATTATATGAGGACCACAAACCAATATTCCCATTCAGTATTTCCACAGGTCAAGTAAAACAAAAACATACGAATCTCCCAAACTAGCCGCTGGGACTCAAAAAGGTAGAACCCACAGTGATGAGTGCAGAAGGAAATGGGGTGTATAATGACTGTAGCTGCTTCAAGGGAGGGAGGGAACATTCAGGACAAGGATGGAGAACTCGTGTCCTTCCTGTTGTTGCTGCACTGGCCATGCTGGCTTGGGCTGATGGAAGCTGGGAAGTCAACATCACCTGGAGGGCCACAGGCTTCCCAATCATGATACAGAATATATTTCATTTGTCTAAGAGAACTGCTATATCTGGGGCTTTTCTCTCTTCTTCCTTGCCTGTGTACTTCCTGCTTTCTTCCCACCATAGGCACCAACTCTAAGGGGCCCAGGTCCCTTGGGCAAAACACACAGTTCCAAACTTTGCCAATTGGGATGCCTCTGATGATATAGTCAGCCAATTTGTCATGACTGTTCCCACGATGGGAGGCGCAGGTTTTGCCCTATGTTCAGAAACCTTCTGAATCAAGATGCTGGTCAGAACCATTTCAAACAGTGCTGATTTGGACGCCTCTGAAGATACTGCCGCCCAATTCAGCACTGTGGTTCCTGAGATAAAGGAGGTTTCTGTCTGTTTGGATATAATTGGATGGCCTTTTATGCAGAACCCTAGAAACTATAAAAAAAAAATACATTATCCGTATCAGTATGGTTTGATGCAATGAGACGAACGGAAGGGCTTACCAACACGCATAAAAGACGTGAGTGGGAACCGCAGGCCAAGAGCATCTTCTGTGAAAGAATCCACAAAATCTTCCAGGATCAGGAGCCCAAAATCTTTCCCTCGATGTTTCTTCCTCACAAACATTGTGTCAAGGACCGGAAGCTGGTAGCTCTGGGTCAGAAAGGCATTGCATATGCTTCCTGAAATCATAACAGCAGCTCTGATTAGCATTCATTCCGTTGCTGTGTCCAAGGTGTTCTTCAAAGACAACTAAGCAACCCTTTCTCTCTGCCCTGCATGCATTTCTGTAACATCCCCAAAATCATTATCTGGACAGCTTATGAACTTAGCAACTTACTGTATATTTTTGGTTATGCACCTCAAAAATGTTCTTTTTTAAATTTATTTTTGCACCTTCTTCTCTAAACCCCACCCCACCCCCCAAAAAAGAAAAGCTTCACTGTTGCCCAGGCATATAACTTCTGCTTTGATCAGCTCATTACTTTTCTTTGCTCTCTGGGTTCAAGTTGTATCTAAAACATTGCTGCTAGTAAAAGGTAAAGGTAAAGGACCCCTGGATGGTTAAGTCCAGTCAAAGCTGACTACGGGGTTGCGGTGCTCATCTCTGCTTTCAGGCCGAGGGAGCCAGTGTTTGTCCACAGATAGCTTTCTGGGTCATGTGGCCGGCATGACTAAACCACTTCTGGCGCAATGGGACACCATGACAAAAACCAGAGTGCACGGAAATGCCATTTACTTTCCTGCCACAGCGGTACCTATTTATCTACTTGCACTGGCGTGCTTTCGAACTGCTAGGGAGGCAGGAGCTGGGACAGAGCAACAGGAGCTCACCCCGTTGTGCGGATTCAAACTGCCAACCTTCTGACCGGCAAGCCCAAGAGGCTCAGTGGTTTAGACCACAGCGCCAACCACATCCCTGCTATTGCTGTTAGTCCTACATTAACATTGGCAAGTATCGACTTTTTACCTTTCTGTTCTTACCACACTACTCTTTCTTCTGGGAGTGCCAGGCTAACATAACAAACCTGGGATGCAATTAGGGGTGGCAAGGTAACTTACTGCAGAACCTTATCCTCGCTACTTCTAGTCTCAGGTGATGGCAAGGGGTCATCCTTGGGTCTGCCAACTTATCTGGATGATTTTATAGCAATCACTTTCCTACCCACAAAGAGGAACAATTTAAAAACAACAACAGGCTACAAATCCCTGAAACCAACGGTAAACTCCAAATATACTTTGAAATAGTGTCTTCCGTTCACGAAGGTCAAAGTATCAACAGGAATAAACACACAAAAAGACTGCCATCTGCTTACTGCCTTCCCCTAAGATGCAGTTAGCTACAACAGGCTAGAAACCCATCTGCCCAAGTATCAAGTTTCCAACAGACATCAAGGCTATATAACATATCACACTTGGCAACCAAAGTCCCTGGAAATTAATCCATTCGGCCCCCCAAAATACAGCAAGTGCAATTAGTTTTGCAGGCATCCACTGTAGGTTTATTTGTGGAATTAAGATTGGCAAGATGTTAAAGTAAGTATTTTTTTATATACTGTTATGCTTTTAAAATGAACTTTATTGTCCTTTCAGTGTCTGGCAAACACCTCATTATTTTCCCAAGCTTCAAAGATGCCATTTTAATTCTGCTTTCTATTTTATGCTGGTTTTATAATGTTATGCCTTTCAGTTTGTGCATCGCCTCCATTGCCACTGCCACTTATCACCCTTGAACGCAAAAATGCAAGAGAACTACAGGCATGGTTCTCAAACAATGTAAAAATATGGACTTTGTTTCTCTCTGCCTTGCATTAAACAGCATTTTGTGATTTTATTTTAAAAGGGAAGTCTTACCTGGAAGCTTAACAGAATAAAAACCAATTGCCTCTCCATTCTTCCATAGTATTTTTGCATAATCATCGCTACCGTGACAGAGGAATGGAAATTCATTTCCCTCCATTTCTTGCTGGCGATAAATCATTTTATTTAGCACATAAAGGACCACTCTCTCTCCAATGGAGTTCACCTATAGTAAACAAATAGAAAGAATATGACTATGATTGAAGAAGAAGAAAATATTGTTCCAAAAAGGCCATGTGGCTAAATTTTGCTGAAACCCACATCCCTACTTTCAAGGTAGCAAAGTGGGGTAGATTAATTTTTTTTTCTAAAAATATGTTTTGGTTTTGTGGTTATGACACACTATGTTATTCTGTTTGTTCTTATCTTCATTTGAAAACTACCTCAAGTGAACTGTAAAACTTTAGATAATATAAACATAATACATACACCATAAAACCAGGAATTAGATGAACACATGACGACAGGGCAAACCCACATTAGAGTGTTAATTTATTTGTCAGTTGTTAAATTTGTATCCTACCTTTCCCGCAAAACAGTGCTCACTATGAAATGAATTTTGAAATGGTTCAGCTATTGTCACTTTTTTCATGAGACTATGGGACCTGGAGGTCTGGGGAGAGGGCTGCTGATTATGTGAGGCAGCCTGACCACAGAATTTGCTGAGAAAAAAAGCTGTATCAGCTGGGTCATCTTAAATCCGTAGTGTATACATGCTTTTTAAAAAAAGAGTCAGCTTCCTGCAACACATACAAGATGCTTGCACCGCAACCCGAAAACAATCAGAATTATAGAAAGCGCTACCTACAGATCTGTGTGCATGGACACACACCAATGCTGTTCCAAGCAAATATGAATTAAGACACTCTGAATACATTATGCAGTATCTCTGTTTGGATTAGATGGCTCCTCAGATTACACACACACTTAACAGAACAAAAGCTTTACTTACCTGCAGAAGTCCTTCTCTGGAAGGGACAGATGTTCTCATAATATCATCAATAGACCACCACTGATCAGCAAGGAACAAGGCAACAGCTTGAATGAGAAAAGAGAAATATGAAGCTTGGGCGATGGTGCCGGTTTCCAATGGCCTTAATTATGTTGAGTAAGTGTAAAGTTGCATAAAAGTAGGTAACAATGTTACTACAGGTTGTTGTTTTTTTAAAAAAAATCTACACCAGTTGATTGTAATTTATCTCTAAGAAGTTCCCAAAAATTAAAACTGTCATCAAAGAACAGTTAAAAACAGGTACTGTATTTTAAAATATTAAAATCTGGTTAAAATAAACAGTAGCTTAAAAAAACAACCAGAAATATAAAACACATGTAATTTTTGTATGTCTGTCTGGAGAGACTTGCTCAACCAAAACATTCTAAGCAGGTGCTAGGATGAATATAGTGAAGGTGTCAGTATTTCCACTGCCACTATTGCAGAGGCTCACGTGATCGGATGATTTCATTTCTTATCACTGTGTGTGTGAGCGGAAGTCAAGCCGACAAACTACTCTCTTTGCTCTCTGTCCAGCTAGAAATCTAGAGAGGATATGTGAGAAGCAGCTCACACAAAATGCTATGTTTCTTTTGCTATAAATAATAAAATACTTGATACCACAATTCCTACACAAATTTGCTTTCGCTGACTCTGCTAATATGCTTTATATCATGCACATGTTTGTTTGGATGTGTGCCCAAGGACTCCGGCAAGCGGCAACTGCCTGATGTCAACTTTGGGAGTTCCAAAGTGTATCTGGGGGACACACACAAAAAGATAAATTTCTTGTGTGGAACAAGTATTCTGTCTCATCTGTAATCGTCCTGCGAACCAAAGATGCCAAGGTTGCAAATATGGAGTAGGGCAATCCTCCAAACAGACTAGTCCCAAACTGCTACTTTAATAGAGAACGTATTTCTAACTTGGGAGGAGTTTTGAGTCCACTGCGGCATCAGCTCTGACAGGCTTATGCCAGCCAGAGCAGAAGTGGGGATTGAGTCTTCCTTTTGGCAACGCCAGATCCTGGCTGCTGTAGCTGAGGGACTGAGGGACTGGACCCCTTGGGGGATTGGAATCTGAAGATGCCGAAGCTCTACCGGCACCCTGTTGTTTTGAGAGTCTTCTTGCTTTCCACCTGCTGGTACATCTGCTGAGGTGCAGCTCCCTGCCTTCAAGCAGCAGTCCTCTCTGCAGGTGGAGAGGTACCTATGTACCTAATCCTAATCCTTGACCTCCTCCACAAACCCTCATCATTAGGAGCATTGGGATTGTGCTCTAAGGGTTATTTTTATTCACAGTGAACACTTGTTCAACGCATGTCTACAAGCATTACATTTCAGTCCTTGCCACTAGCCAAAAGGGTTCAGCAGGAGGGGCAAGTGTGGGGAGAGGAGAAGCTAGCTGGCCTTTACAGTAGCGTTGATGGACATAGGCCCTCCTTCAAGCTGCAACAACAAACCATGGCCGGTTATGAGGACGAGCCAGATTGCTACCTCTTCGCCTCGGTGTGCAAGGAAAAGAGATTCAAAGCTCCTTTTCTTGGCTTGCTCTTAAGGGCAGTTTCCTGTTTTGTCCGAAGTTGGGAAACTGTGGGTTGGGTGAAAAAGGGACACCATGGTTTGAAACAACCAGAAACAGAAGCTTTGAACCTCTTCTGTTCTTGGGTGGAGATGGAACGCACGACATCAAGGCTCATCCTTGTAACATCCAACCATAGTTTGTGGTTACATCTGAACTTCAGGCTCTTTGCTTCCATTCAGTAATGGCAATCTGCTCCTGTTTCAAAAAAAAAAAAAGGGGGGGGGTATGGCAGCACTACCGATATTCCATTCCACAGCCAGGGATGTTCTCTGGGATAACCTCCTTAGGTTGCATAATCTGTCAGTGTGCCCACAAGGCAACACAAGACAGACAGGTGGCAGGTCTTTCCTACAGACCAAACATTACGCAGCTGGAGCTGGAGAAAGCTGAATATTCGCCTAGCCAGCTGCTCCGCACCCTGGCTTCAGTACCAACTGAAATGCACAATTACAGAGAGATTCAAGAGCAAGAGCAAGAAATAAGTAAGCATAGTAAAAATAAAAAGACTCAGAGCAGAACACTACAACACTGAAACAAAAATTTAAGTGAAACCTGTGATCAAATCTTCTGGCGCAAACAAAGCAAGGACTTTGTGTCTTTCCTCTCCGCCATAAAGGGGGATGAAGCCTACTGTGGATAGAAGAATTGGGATCTGGGGAGTGGAGGCAGGAAGGAGAAGAAAAACATTATCATCTTTTCATGTTCTTCTGCTGTAAAATTGTTAGCACAGTCACACATTAAAATATGCTACAGAAGAGTTATTTGTTCTGCTGCAGTCGTCAATGGTTTCTTTAAAGAAAGAACCCAACCAGTATCAATTTACCAAGGACAAGCCAGGATCCAAGAATGAAAGATTTAGCTGTGGCATTAAATTACAAAGAGAAAAGCAAAACAAAAAGTTGGAAATTGTGAGTGATGGATTGGGAGGGGGGTCCATCTCCTTAATTCCCCTATGACACTGGTCTTTTAAAAAAACAAAAACAGACAAACAAACAACTGGGCCCTCAGCACCTCCAAAACAGCCTTTCCCAACCTTCAATCCCTAGGTGTTGTTGGACTATAAATCCCATCATCCCTAGATGTGGTCAGGGATGCTGGGAGTTGAGGTCCAACAACATCTGGGGACCAAAAGCTGGGAAAGGCTGATCCAGAACGCACAATGCCTGTGACACAGGCCATATATACCCCATCTGACAAATGCTGGGAGAGTAAAAGGCTCTGAGTATTGAAAGCCATTATAAATGTACAACTAAAGTCCACTGTTAACAGACATATAAAACACCAAGATGCCAAGCTAATTCTCAAGTCTTACTTTGACGTTACTGGCAAGAGACAGGAACTCTGGGTTATCTGGATCCCCACACCTGAGATCAGACATATAATCTTCTCCAGAACTTTCCAGGTCTTCATGAGTGTAGTTTTCCAGTAAGTCCACAGGGAAGGCCATCCCCTTGAAACAGAGGACACGTTTTATTGCTATTGCAGGCAGACAACTAAATCATAAGAATGCAAGTTTTATTTGATTTCAACTCCAAGGCTATAAAATTTAGGAGAGGATCTCAATTACATCCCAATCTAGTCCAGCAAATACAGTGGAACCTCAGTTTACGAACACCTCGGTTTATGAATTTTCAGTTTACGAACACCGCGAACCCATCTGGAACGGATTAATTCACTTTCCATTACTTTCAATGGGAAAGTTCGCTTCAGTTTATGAACACTTCAGTTTATGAACAGACTTCCGGAACCAATTGTGTTCATAAACCGAGGTACCACTGTACAAGCATGCCTACTCACATATATATGAACTGCAAAAATTTATTTGCGACATTATTTTTCCTTTCAGTATCTTGTGCCTCATGTTCCACCATGGACAAACATACTGGCTGCAATCAGGCTACGTGGGCTTTCAAAAAGCATTTTACGAAGTCCCTAACCAGCAGTGATTAGTATTTAACACTAATCACTGTATTTACTAGTAAACTCAACAGCGGGAAGAGTTGTTTACATTTTTATATCCAGAGCTCACGGCAATTAAAACTAATGAAATTAACACAAATATGATAAGAGGATGTGCACTGATTGCTTCCTTTTGTTTAACCAGCAACCAGCCAGCAAGAGTAAATATAGCCTCACAATGGAGAAAAATAAGAAGCAAAGTCTCCCAAGGATCTGCACTGGGACTGTTCTTACTCAGTTTCCTCATAATTAAGTCAGAGTAAGCGCCCAAATTTGTGGAGGACCCAAAATAATCCAGGATGGTGAAAATCCAAGCAAACTGCAAAGACCTTCAAATAAGGACCTCTCCAAACAGAGCAGACAGGCAACCACAAGGCAAATGAGATTCAAAGGATGCATACAGAGACAAGGCGGAACTGCTCAACACCTACTTTGCCTCTATCTTCACCCAAAAGGAAAGCAGTGCCTGAAGTTAGTGGTAAGAGAATAAATGATGCGGGGAGGGAGCTACAGCCCAAGACAGGAAGAGAGGTGGGTAAAGGAACACCTAGCTACTTTAAATAAATTCAAATCTCCAAGCCTTGATGAGAAGCACTGTGAGGTTCCTGATTAGCAGGGGGTTAGAATAGATCAGGCATCCCCAAACTTTGGCCCTCCAGATGTTTTGGCCTACAGCTCCCATGATCCCTAGCTAACAGGGCCAGTGGTTGGGGAAGATGGGAATTGTAGTCCAAAACATCTGGAGGGCCGAAGTTTGGGGATGCCTGGAATAGATGACCCTTCTAACTCTACAATTCTATGATTTTAAACTGGGGCAAAAAATAAAAACGCTATCCTCACACATGTACTGACGAGATTTGCTGTTCACTGTTACTATATCCAGTCAAGTGAGACAGCTCGGCAGTACAATTCTTTCGTCATTTCTCAAAACGGGCTGAATTTGTGCAGCTCCCAAAAATGAAATAGTTATAGGAATTCTAAGGTCTCAAATATAGAATAAATGTTGATAATTGAAGGTAAACACACATACCTAAGTATATAAACCACATGTCTAAAATACCGTAGTACAGGAGAGCAATCCAAAAGCCATCTTGGCTCTCTGAAAGGCTAAGTATTTCCTCTGCCTCCTTAATCCCCCTTGCCTGAGAACACGGAGGCAGAAGGAATCCCTCTCCTAGATCTATGAACCTCCTTTGTATTAACTGTCATCGTTTGCCCAGATGCTCTGCATTGAGGGATGTCTGACCTGCATTCTGGTTGTCTTATCAAATGCTGGTGTTTTGTGTAAACTGTCTGGAACTATGTAAAACTTGCTAAATCCTCAGGAATATCACCCCTTGGCCTGCCTGAGCCACAGTAACCTCGCCTTATGTGTGATGTAATTTCTGGCTCTTTGTAGAGGGGGTGTCCTTTTTTCTCCACACCAAAATGCAAACCCTTAAAAGGGATGTCCCTTCTTGGTTCTGGGTCTCTCTTGCCTCCTTGCTAGGAGGGGAGGGAACTCAGTTGCAACAGAAAAATAAAAGATCTGCCTTGCTTTCACTGCCTCCTGCCTCCATCTATTCATCTCTTACCCATCATGGATTTAGGGGGCTCTGTCCCTTGGGGAGTCGGGCAGCAAAAGCCAACCACCCCTATTTTTCTATATCAAAAGCAAGGAGGAATAAAACCTCAACAGAAGTCTGCAAACGATATGGCATAGACAACACTTGTAATATATCCTGTTTTCCTGGTACTGTAGCTCACTCCCACAAGTGGTACACTTAAGAAGGGAAATTTGTTATTATGGTTAACACAGTGCCTACACCTAGTACAGCTGCAATTTTGATATTTCATTAATAATGTAAGCTATCCAAAGAACATTTTTAGGCAGCATATATGCCCTTGCTTACAGTGCATAGTGTACGTATACCCTTATTATGGACAAATGGTTCACACAAAGCTTTGACAAGATACCAGAAGCTCCTTCTCCCAACTCCAACTGAAGGCAGCAAGTACAATGGCAGCTTTGCATTTAGGAAAGTGACACGACTGCCAAGTTCCATGCAGGCCCCTTTCCATAAAAAGACAATTAAGGTAGGATTAAGGAGGAAATAGTTTGCATTACGTAGCACCAGGAACTAGTGATGGTATGAAGCCTAGGAGGCAGATTAACAGTTTCATGACATTTTATTCGTAACACCCTGCCCTCCTTCTTCCAAAGAGAATAGAGCAGCTAAAGGTATGGTGCCCAAACAGTCTGGTTTGCTTGCAGTGTTAAGACCTACTCAGTTTTAGTAGTTGTTATGTACTAAGCTTGGATCCTAGAACAATAGGCAAGTAGGATCCTAGAATGCAACAACTGATTGGCCTGCAGGAAAAGACCAATCAGGCTCCAGGCGGGAAGCAGAATCAGCCAATCAGACATGACTCATTCTGTAAATAATGTATATAAAAGCCTGAGGGTGGGGTTAGGGTTGGGGCATTTCATTCACTGTTTTACAAGCTGCAATAAAGAGCATGAAGTCACTACATGACTCAATGTATATTTCAGTAGTGTAACTCGGTCATGTATTTTCAAAACTGTACTCTAAACCTAAACGCTCAAGGCTGAAGTTCACTAGAGTAGAACAGTGAAGCTGAAGAACTGGAAGCAAATAAAAATCACTCTGCACTGTATACAACCAAACTAAAGGACATCCAATAAAAAAAGTGGGAGAGGGCAAGAACCTGCACATTACAATGGAAGTTTCCATCAGGCTTACACAACAGTGAAATATGCAAACCAGCTGCCCCATCAAAATCCCTCTAGGTCATCATCATTCCTGACATTTTTAGAATAAAGCAGAACTGAAGCAGAAAATGAACAGCAGCAACTGCTTAACTGCTGCACTCCGGCTTCATTTTCAATTACGGAAACGTTCCAGGAGAAGAAAAATGTGCTTCATTTGTGTGTTTGTAATGAACCAGAAGTCTGCATTTGCATTTCAGGAACACAAGTCAATAGTTCTTCCTCAGCTTCTGCTTCTTTCACAGCACCAGAAAATCTAAATGAATTCCTGTCATATATTTCATTCCAATACCTAGTGTAAAAAAAATTGTTAAGTTCTCTTATTTCAATCTTTCACAATTCTCAGGTCAAACACACTGGCTTTGCTTCCAGGATTTGGTGAGACAAACAAGATTCACCAGACAACATACACACTTCAATAAATACTTTTCTAGGAAAGGTGCTTCATTGTCATGATCATCAATAATCTTAATAGGTACTGCTTTACTTTAAACAGGGCGTAGGGTTTTTCCAGTCCTGAACACTATCCATTACAAAAGTGAACTCACTGCAATAAACAAATTTCATCTGTGACTTTTATGCCTGTTTGTAAATATACCAAGGACTTCTGAAAGTAAAAATGTAAGCCTGGATTCAAAAGCTGACGTCTGGTCCATATTGATGCATATCTGTCACTGCTTAGCTTTCTTTTGAAGTTACATAATAAGCCTTTAAAATATGGAGAATATTAAAATTAGCGCTCTCTCACTCTCTCTGATAGGAGAGAAGAAATGCCATGGTGCAGATGCCTTCATCTTCCCCAGCTGCAATACAACGTGTCTTTTCAGTACTGGCCTCTACAGCCACAGCAGGCGCTGTAAGTCTCCTAATGATTTGACTTTACCCCCAATGGTGCACTCTTCCATTGTCTCTCGAGACAGATGGATGCCAACAATGATTCATGATAGATGATAGCTAGATAGCCGGATAGCCAGATGGATGATAGATAGATAGATAGATAGATAGATAGATAGATAGATAGATAGATAGATAGATATGATAGATACAGATATAGACAGACAGACAGACAGACAGACAGACAGACAGACAGACAGACAGAAGCAGATGTTCATGCTGGAAAGCATCTTGCATCATTTCTGACAACTGAGGACAGCACAGATTCCTCCTACAACACCCAGATGCCTGCTTCTCCTTCCTCTTGCTTTAAAACCTCTTTGCATTGCATGACAATAAAACTGTCAGATCAAATCCTCGTCATGCGCTCGGGGTTGTGCTCTGTTCATGAGACTACCCGATTGGTCAGTAAATATTCTGGCTGACTGAACAAACGCGATGTAGCCTTAAGCAACACAAATTGTTGTGGCCATTCATCCAAAACGGAAATTTGAAAAGGGAAGAGAGAATAATTCCAATAAATCCCAAACACAACCCATTATTTAATTAGGAGTACAGCGCTTTTGTATGAAACAAGCAGGCACTCTCCTTTTATCACACCGTTAAGAGGAGAGAGGGAAAGAGAGAGAGAGAGAGAGAGAGAGAGAGAGAGAGAGACGCCACCATGCGCGCTTACATAACAGCATTAAAAGGTTCTTTGTGCTAAGACCCAGAAGTCGTGCCTGCTTTCCAATGTAATAGCTACGGACCTTCCACACTCTCCGTGACCGTGCAAAGTGACTACGCTACAAGCAGCACGTCCTTCACTAACAGAATGTGCCATTGTTGTGGCTTCTTAGACTGAATTCAGTGCAGCGCAAAATAAGCAAGTATGGGCACCCTGAATCACTTCAGCATTTTCAATGTCAATACGGCTGATTACAGGCATATCCTCTAGTTATACAATGATGAGCTAAAAAGATTTACCTAGGAAAAAATAGGGCTGTGGCTGAACAAGAAGAGGAAAGGGCAGAATGTGACAACAAGCACAGAATTCAGCTTTGACGGACACAAGGCTAGCCCATAAGGCTGCAACGTTTGTATGAGGAATAATAACTGCTGAAGTCTGAGAGCAGAGAGGCGCTGAATAACATTTGTTCGGGTTGGGAGATTCAAGTATCCTTTCCTCTTCTGTGACAATTGTGCAAGACAGCACCAATTGCAGAACAGTTTGCAAAAGTAAGAAATTGTGCAAACACGATCCATAATTTGCTGAACAGGCTGCAGATTCCAGCTCATCTTAGCTTAAATTTTTAATTTTAAGTGCATTATATTAATTGCCACAAAATCTTTTTTAAAAACAACAACTGTGAATGCAGTTCAACAAGCGCATCTCACAGGCAGCCCATTAATGACCAAACTGCTGTCCCTGAAAATAAATGGGAGTTGCCGTACCTGGTCATTTATGTTACTCCCACTGCATTTCAGTATCACACGAGAAAATGAAAGAAATATAATAAACACAGCATGTTCAAAGACTGCTCAGCCTAGAAAAGTGGTTTTCCAGCTGTGTTTGGAGGAACTTTGGGGTACCTCACTGGCACAGTCAGTAACGGAAGACAGGCACTATTATGGTATCCGTCTTCCACTGCAGCATGTAGCTGTCAGGAAGTGTTGGGAATGTGTGCATTCTAAGCAACTAAGCCAATAACCTGTCCAGTATAGTTAACTCTCTTCAAAGCTCTGAATGGTCTCAGAACAGGGCAGGTTCTCAAGGTTCATAGGATGCAGCAACTTTGCTAAAGCTAAGCAGGGCAAGAGACAGCCTAGCAGCCCCTATGAATGCCGTCTTGAGTTCCATCATACCAGAAAACCAGGGTGTAATAAACATAGTAAATAAACACTTTGCCCTGGGATAGCTCCATCAGCAGAGCATGAGACTCTTAAGACTCTTAATCTCGGAGTCGTGGTTTGAGCAAAAGGGGGTTGGACTAGATGATGCTCAGGGTTCCCTTCCAACTCAACAGTTCTGGGATTCAATGATAAACATATATGGGTGTGGGATTTGTAGTACAGTATAACCGAAGGCTGCTGCAGTTCTAAACTTGACCACTCATTGCACTGAGAGAGCTAGAGAAAGGAGGGGGGAAATAGATGCCCTTAATAAAAAAAGACCCCTAGCTCTCGCAGGCAAGGCTATGATCATATCAGTTACAACTAAGCTTATGCAACCCTGCAGAAGTTTTGTGGTAGTCACACTGCTTCATTTGCAATCAGTACATATCCCCTACTCCCTGCTGAAAACTCATAGCTATTTATTTATTTTCTTACTTATTTAGCCAAATAATATTTATTTGTTTTCCATTTTTAAAAAAACAAATAACTGCCAAATTACATAAAATTTAATACAATTTTTCCAAAAAGTTGACTTCCCACTCCTAGTCATAGTTACGGTCCATAGTTTTCCCCACTGCTGTTTGATATTACATATTTATCTCTAATTCACATTTCATTCCTTATATTCAATTTCCCATTATTAATCTTTTCTTTTTTCTTTTATCTACATAACAATATAGAATACCACAAATGTTTGGGTTTATTTTTACCTCCCTTTTGCTGCATTATATCCTCCCGGAAAGCAGCGATGAGCTCGCATTGGGGAAGGATCGCAAAACAAGGTAAAGAAGAATCAACTGATGTACCAGGATTGTGTCATGACTCAAGAATAGGTCTCAGGAGGCACCTGAAACAAAACCTAAGTCTGGAGGGACCACTCCTACATTCCCAAAATTTTAAAGTTCTCATTCTCAGCCTAACTTTTAAGCCTTTACTCTCAACTTGCCAGAAGATATGTCCTTCTCTGGTTCCTACATTACTTACCGTACTACCACCAGCACATTATTTACTTAGTAATTCATAAATTTATAGCCCACTTTCCCATTGAAGCCCTTCACACCACCTCACCTGGCTCAGAAGATAAAGGAGGAAGGTCCTCAGTACACTGATATCACCTAATCACAAATCACCAGGCAACCTATTCCAGCACGTTTGTGTAGAAACTAAAAATCATGGGATGGGGCAGAGTAAGATCTTCCCTAGATCTTCATACAGCTGAATGCTACAGCAAGATTACTTTCCACCGTCTTGTTTGTCAGATTTAAAAATAGGTTGTCAACATCCACCAAGCAGCCCAGATTAATGCACCAACCATATTATTTGTAATCTCTTCCCAAGGAGCTTACGCTGCTCTGTATTAGAAAGTGAGACAAGTCATAGCTTTCGATCTGAATTCAAAGGGAAATTAATGAAGACCCGATTCCTACTCCTCCTCACCCTCAGTCTTCATCTGTTTCAACAGATTTTAAATTATGTCAAGGCGCAGCTATTTATGAAACCTGAGAAATAGCAGCTGCCATGTTTTCTGGCTCTCATGGAGGTTTGATGTTTTTAAGAAAAGTTTGTTGTTCTTCTGAAAAACAAAGTTCGGTAGAAAAAGCCTCTGACATGTAACGCTACAAATATACAGGTGAAACTCGGAATATTAGAATATCGTCGAAAAGTGCATTTAATTCAAGTAAACCAACTTTAAAGGTGAAACCAATATATGAGATAGATGCATGACATGCAAAGCAAGATATGTCAAGCCTTCATTTGTTGTAATTGCAATTATTTGTCGTTAGGCAGGTGAATTATAAATGGAATGTAATTAATGAAATGTAATAGCGATGTTTATTTTTGTTTATTTTTGTATTATTGTAACGATTTGTTTTATTACTGTGGAATTTCCAAAAGAAAGCATTTGTAAAAATTAAACGGAAAAAAGAAAAAGTTGCATTACTGAAATAAATGCACTTTTCAACGAATTTTCCGAGTTTCACCTGTATATCATGTTGAATTGCAAAAGGAAAAATAAAACGGTCAAAGGTCAAGCATTTATTCAGCAGCAACCAAGGGGAAATAGATCATGAACCAACTAAATGGCATATTTCAGAGCCAAACTAAATGAGACAGCAGGAGGTCTGACCAACCACAATTTGTTTTTTAAGCTAAGAGCAGCATGGTTGAGGAGCGGATCACAAAATGCTTGGGTCGCGACACTGGAGGAGAGGAGAAAAAAAGATTCTTTTTTTTTAAAAAAAAAAAGCTTTTGGATCAAAGATCTTTCTAAATATAGTTTTCTATTTAAGTTACATTATAGTCCAAAGGCTAAAGGTAAAGGTAAAGGGACCCCTGACCATTAGGTCCAGTGGTGGACGACTCTGGGGTTGCGGCGCTCATTTCGCTTTACTGGCCGAAGGAGCCAGCGTACAGCTTCCAGGTCATGTGGTCAGCATGACTAAACCGCTTCTGGAGAACCAGAGCAGCGCACGGAAACGCTGTTTACCTTCCCGCCGGAGCGGTACCTATTTATCTACTTGCACTTTGACGTGCTTTCGAACCGTTAGGTTGGCAGGAGCTGGGACCGAGCAACGGGAGCTCACCCCGTCACAGGGATTCGAACCGCCAACGTTTTGATCGGCAAGTCCTAGGCTCTGTGGTTTAACTCACAGCCCCACCCGCTGTGTTTTCTGATTAAGTTACATTATGGTCCAAAGGCAATTCATCCGGAAAGAAGGATATGTTTTAAGTTTTTCAGATGTGCTAAAACTCGGTCTAAGTTTTTTTTTAATTGTTTAACCATATCAGTTAACAAACATGGATACATATGCTATAAAGTTCTTGTTTTAGTTAAATAAATTGTTTAAATTGTTATTGAGGAAATGATTTTTCTCTTTCCAACGAAGTACAGCAGAAAAGTTGTCCAAATATAAACAGTTAACTCATTAAACCTCACAATAATTTCATAATTATCTGTCTATGCATTTCTAGTAGTTTAATCAAATCAGTAATTCTTGATACAACTGTAAAAACTACTCTGAAAATTTATTACTGTATTCCGAAAATGAAACCTTCATCTGGTTGTAAATATTAAGATTATAGCAGCAAGAAAGAATCTTTCTATTAAAAAAAATTTAATCAAGTTTTACTGACTAGTGATTTAAATCAATTTGATTTAAATCAAATCAAATCCACCCTGAGCAGAAGTGTCCCTCTCAACTTGTGGCATGCTGGCAGGTTCTTCGCCACAGGAAAGTCTCAAAACAGGCTGTAGAAAAGATAGGGAGGGGCAGGGCTGAGCTGGGTTCCAGGGATCTGTTGGGTCCCAATCTGGTCTCACTGCCGTTGTATGATGGCATTAGGCCTGATCCAGGCTTCAGCACTGTGCTAGCCTGGAAATGGCATAGTAATCGGACCCAAACACCCGCATCCTGCACAACCTTCCACCATGGTCAGCAAGTGCGGATATGACAGTAGCTCTACCACCCTGTGGGGCATAGCTGCCAAGTCTCCCACTGAAAAATGCAAGATCAGCAGCGGCGGAAGTCGCTTCTACGCATGTCTGGACATGCGTAGAAGCAACTTCCGGTGCCGCTCTGCCCGATTTTCGGTGCCCAGGCATGGGCAGAGCAGCACCGGAAGTCGCTTCTATGCATGTCCGGACATGCGTAGAAGCGACTTCCGGTGCCGCGCTAGCTACCCATGTCTGGGCACCGGAAATCGGGCGGCACCAGGACCCAAAATGGAGCCTCCCTGGCAGGTAGGAAATCAGGGGGATTTACAGGATTTTTTCCAATCCGGGCTGCCAGAGGGAAATGGTTTAAAATACTGTATGGGGGTTTCCCGCGAAAAACAGGAGACTTGGCAGCTATGCTGTTGGGGCTATGTGTGGTTGGGGCTTGCCACACAAGTAGGGCTAGGAGATATATATCAACATATCATCCAAAAGTGCTTTGAAGTCCGTATCGTGATATTGGTTTCATAATTTTTGACCTGGCAATATCACGAGTGTGTGTGTGTGTGTGTGTGTTATGCGAAAATCACAATGTGGGGAAAACAGTGTAGCTAGCAAATGCTTCTCTCGATTCCTGCAGCCCCTCTGTCAGCTCGGCTCTTCCCTGCCTCATGCAGAGGGCAACAAATCACGATGCAGGAAAAACCATGAAGCCAGCCAATGACTCTACATAGCTCCTTCCTTATTTCATACATTGCGATACATCAATACTGTATATTGCGGTGTTTAGCTGGTGATATATCACACTGTTGAAAACCATGTATCGCCCAGCCCTACACACAACTGTTATCAATGTCATCAAGACGAGTTGAAAAAATCCACAGAGAAATAACATCTTATTTGATTCATTCCTTCTGATCCTTTAGCATTATTTCCCCCCACATTTTCAAACTTCCTTCGGCCACCATGAAAGCTAGCAATTTATCATCACACACAGTGGGACAACAAGAACTCACAGGACTTTTACATTGTAGAGGATACAAAACTGCCCTAATGAACTTTCACACAGCTTGTAAGCTACAGACAGCCCATCTCTGGGAAACCATAAGGCTTTCAAGCAGATACCATATGGGTCAAATTCAAAAATTGACATCTTTTTACGGCTCAAGCAGAACAATGACCTTCTGTCAGATCAAAGTCTAACTCAAGGCAATTGGCCCCCCTGGGAATGCTCTGCCTAAGAACTGCCACATGTGTTAGAAAATGGCAACAGGGAAGTAAAAGGTTCTGCTGGCTCATCTCATCAGTGCACCAGGTTAAATATCCTGCTAGATATTTTAATCTAATTTAAATTGGCCAATACCTGTATTTGATATGTGCTGCTTTGAGTGTTTTTAGCATTATAAAATCAACAGGTCGAATTTTACAAGACAAAATTAATCTAGATGGGACAACCTAAAATCACCCAAAGTAGTTTATCATTATTTAAATATTTATAAACTGCACTTTGGTATAAAATATTGCAAGGCGGTATATAACATACAACTTAAAAACAC